>NC_081571.1:1988424-2356187 GCF_022355385.1 Mustela nigripes | reverse complement strand
AAAAAAAAAAAAAAAAAAAAACCAAAGCCCTGCTTAGCCAGACTGAGAGAGAGCTGTTCCGCTGAAATTTATTTCTGAAACATGCAAGGGTTGGAATATCTTCCAAGCCCGGGGCTCTGCCAGCCAGATTCAGCCATCACTCTGAATTCAAGCGAGCTAGAAGGAGGTGGGGGATGGCAAAGTGCAGGCTGATGGAAAACAACTCTTGCTTAAGAATCCAGACCAGAAGAGGAGGCATCTGCCTCAGTTCCTCTCTGTTCCCTCCCTCCATGTTCGCTGTCCTCCCATCTGGGCCTGGCGATTTGCTAGTATTTCGTCGTTACGGTAATAAGATTTGCTATTAAAAATAATACACTTTCAATTCCTCACTTTCGGTGTGAGCCTCAGTATTTGCAGTGGCATCAAAACAAAAGGAGATCTAATGCAAATGTATTGCATAGTTTTCAGTGAAGCTCAACCTTGGCCCACGGTACAGAAATGCATGATAAACGGCTCCTGCTTTGCCGGCTCTAAAAGTCAACTGGAAGCTGTTCCAGGCTCAGGATGAACACAGTGTGTTGAACAGAGAGGAGCAGGAGGAAGGGAAGGAAGAGGAGGAGGGGAGAAAGGTCCTCGTTAACTTTATATTAAAGTCACTTGAGATGAAAGGTGCCTGCTGGTTGATACCCTCTGGTTAGTTCTAATGGCAATGAGATTGCAGTCCACTTAGTATTTTGTAAAAACGGATTTGGCTTTGAAGCCTGGTTTAGCCACTTACTATGAGATGTTAGGCCAGTCAAGGCCTCTGAGCCTCCTTTTCCTCACTATGAGCTGGAGTTGCCCAGAGTGGCTGCCTGGAGGTATGCTCTGAGGATCTGATGAGAAAAATCCTGGAAGGAATTTACCGGGGGCTTGACACGTGGTGAGTGCCAGTCTCAACCCTGGTCCTCATGCATGCTGGCTTCAGGGAGTGATCACGGGAGGTGTGTGTGTGAAGGGGATGTTTATTGTGATAAAATATATATAACATAACCTTTACCGTTTCACCGCTTATAGGCGTACAATTCAGTGGCAATTAAGTACATGAACAAGGTTGTACAACCACAGTCCATCTCCAGAAGTTCTTCCCAAACAGAAACAACTCCGGCCCCGTTAAACAATAACGCTCACCTGGGGAGTTTCCAAATAAGGTCTGGGCCCCACCCCAGACCCACTGAAGCAGGGCCTCTGGGGGGAGGCCAGATTTTTTAAAAATCTGCAGCAGTATTTTTAAAAACTCATACCCACGATGTTGATCATTTTTTTTTAAAGAAATGTTATTTTTTAAAGATTTTATTTATTTATTTGACAGACAGAGATCACAAGTAGACAGTGAGGCAGGCAGAGAGAGGGGAGGAAGCAGGCTCCCGACCGAGCAGAGAGCCCGATGTGGGGCTTGATCCCAGGACCGTGGGATCCGAAGGCAGAGGCTTTAACCCACTGAGCCACCCAGGTGCCCCCACAATGTTGATCATTAAACAAAGAAGGTCCTACTCAGGTAGGTTTCCAGGTCCTCAACTTTTTTGGCCACCTCGACTCCCGGAACGTACTAAGAAGGCAGAGGATGAAGGGGATCGATCCTATAGTCATCAAATCTGGGACCAGGACATGGCTGCCAACACCCCCAGATCCTCCGGCCTGAACCCTAGGCTCCTTTGGCATGTCCTTTTCAGTTTTCCTAAAAAGAGTTTATTGCTGTTGTTCTCTGATCACAGAGGCAACATTTGCACTGGAGAGAAAAATCAGAATATATAGGTAAGCAAAAAAGAAAAACAGTTTCCACTTTAAAAACATTCTTCTTGCACTTCCTGATTCCTTTAGCCCATTGAGCCCTTTCTGCCAGTTGGCTGCCATTGCCCATATGTCTTGAGGTTAGATTTATTTTATTTTATTTTTTTTTTGGTAAGAGTTATATATTTGAGAGAGAGAGAGAAAGCACAACCAGGGGAAGAGGGCATAGGAGAGGGGAAGCAGGACTTCATCCCAGGACCCCGAGATCATGACCTGCACAGAAACCAAGAGTTGGACGCTTAACTGACTGAGCCACCCAGGCACCGCATAGACTTGATTCTAGTTAAGAAAGCCCTATGTAACTTTAAGCCTATGTTCACTATTTCTTGGAATGATTTTTGTAGAACTGAAGGGTTTCTTCCCCACTTCATTGAAGTCATCCACTACACCTTACTTTCCTGTCTTTAATATTTAGTTTCTGGGGGAAGGAAATTCAGTTCAGCAACGTGAATGTGGTGTCTGCATACCTACATGGGGAAAGGCACTGTCAACTTGAATCATATTATTATTTACCTGTTTTAACAAAGTTTGATTTGCTGAGATGTTTTTTATAAGGAATTTACTTTCTTGCAAAGGGCAGGTAAAAATCAGTAATGACCACAGATACTCAAGGAGTTTTGAGAACTGTGGGGGTACCTCCACTCAGTAGTGGTCGGATGTTGGGGAAGGTTGTTGTCTTTCAGGAAAACCAAAGCTCTGACTCCTCTTCTTGTGATGCAGGCTGAGGAAATGGAAGCAGAGCTGTACCTGGGCCTCAAAATACCTCCCCATACTTCCTATCCACAGAAGAGTTATTTGAGCCCACAAACTTCTGTTTTAAAATATGGCATCTCTCTATACATGAATAATGAAGTAGAAGAAAGAGAAATTAAGAAAACAATCCCATTTACAATTGCACCAAAATAGTTAGATACCTAGGAATAAACCTAACAAAGGAGGTAAAAGACTTGTACTCTGAAAACTATGAAACACAGATGAAAGAAATAGAAGACACAAATGAGTGGAAAGATACTCCATATGCTCACAGAGCAGAAAAACAATGTCCTCACTAACCAAAGCATTCTACACATTTAGTGCAATCTCTATCAAAATGCCAACAGCATTTTACACAGAACTAGCACAAATTACTAAAATCTGTATGGAACCACAAAGGACCTTGGATAGCCAAAGCAATTTTGAAAAAGAAGAACCAAAGTGGAGGTATCACAATCCCAGAGTTCAAGATATACTACAAAGCTATGTAATGAAAACGGTATGGTACTGGCACAAAACTAGATACAAAGATCAGTAGAACAGAACCCAGAAATAAACCCACAATTATATGGTCAATTAAACAATGCAAAAAGACAGTCTCTTCAACAAATGGTATTGGGAAAACTAGACAGCCATATGCAAAAGAATGAAACTGGGCAAAATAAATTCAAAAGGGATTAAAGACCTAAAACCATAAAAATCATAGAAGAGAACACAGGCAGTAGTCTTTCTGACACTTGGCTGTAGCAATATTTTTCTCGATATGTCTCCTGAGGCAAAGGAAGCAAAAGCAAAAATAAACTATTGGGACTACATCAAAATAAAAAGCTTCTGCACAGCAAAGGAAACAATCAACAAAACTAAAAGATAGCCTACTGAATGGGAGATGATGTTAACAAATGATGTATCCAACAAGGGATAGTATCCAAGATATATAAAGATCTGAACACCAGAAAAAAAAATCCAATTTAAAAATGGACAGAAGAAATGAACATTTTTCCAAAGAAGACAGCCAGATGGACAACAGACACATGAAAAGATGCTCATCACTCATCATCACAGAAATACAAACCAAAACTATAAGGAAATATCACCTCACACCTGTCAGAAAGGCTAAAATGTACAATACAAGAAATAGGGGTACATGGGTGGCCCAGTTGGTTAAGTGTCTGACTCTTGACTTTAGCTCAGGTTTTTCAGGGTGGTGAGATTGAGCCCAAACTTAGCAGGGAGTCTGCTCCGGATTCTTTCTCTCCCTTTCCATCTGCCCCTCCACCTCTCTGCTCTCTCTCTAAAAATAAATCAATAAATCCTAAACCCCCCTCACCCCCACACAAGAAACAAGAAGTGTTGGTGAGGATGTGGAGAAAAAGGAACACTTGTGCATTGTTGTAGGGATGCAAACTGGTGCAGCCACTGTGGAAGACAGTATGAAGTTTCCTCAAAAAATTAAAATTTGAGGGTGCCTGGGTGGCTCAGTGGGTTAAGCCACTGCCTTCGGCTCAGGTCATGATCTCAGGGTCCTGGGATCGAGTCCCGCATCGGGCTCTCTGCTCAGCGGGGAGCCTGCTTCCTTCTCTCTCTCTCTCTGCCTGCCTCTCAGTGTACTTGTAATTTCTCTCTGTCAAATAAATAAATAAAATCTTAAAAAAAAATTAAAATTTGAATTACCATGTGATCCAGTAATTCCACTGCTGGGTATTTACCTGAAAAAAACCCCTGAAAACACTAATTTGAAAAAATGTATGCACTCCTATGTTTATTGTAGCATTATTTACAATAGCCAGGATATGGAAGCAGCACAAGTGTCTGTTGATATAGAAATGGACAAAGAAGATGTGATTGATATATATATATATACACCTTATTATTCAGTCGTTAAAAAGAACGAACTCTTGCCATTTGCAACAACATGGATGGAGCTAGAGAGTATAGTGCTAAGCAAAATAAGTCAGTCTGAAAAAAATGAATTCATTCATTCATTCTTAAATTCCCGTAAGAAACAAAACCTATGAGGGCACCTGGATGGCTCAGTTGGTTGAGCATCCAGCTGTTAGTTTCAGCTCAGGTCATGACCTTGGGATCCTGGGATTGAGTCCCACGACAGGCTTTGTGCTCAGAGTAGAGTCTGCTTGTCCCTCTCCCCCCCCCCCCCCCCCCACTCCACCACTCCTCCGCTCTCTCTCTCTCTCTCTCAAATGAATGAATAAAAATCTAAAAAAAAAAAAAGAAGAAAGAAACAAAACGTATGAACGAAATAAAAAGGGACAAACCAAAAAACAGACTCTTAACTATAAGGAATAAACTGAGGGTTACCAAAGAGATGGGGATTAAAGAGTACACTTACCATGATGAACACAAGGTGATGTACAGAGTTGTGCACCTGAAACTAATCTAACACTGTATGTTAACTACAATGAAATTCTTTTAAAAAGCACCCCCCCCACGTAATGATCTCACAGGATCCTCACTTCAAACTCTTTGATATCAAACATCTCTTTCTAACACCAGCCTAACTATGGGGTTCCAACATGGCTGCAAGCACTGTGGGGGTCTCTCCCCAACAGCAGCCTTGAAGAAACTGAAAGCTGCTTTGGAACACGTGCCTGCAAAGAGGCCAGCAAAGACTACATCAGCTTCCATTTCCTTGCCTGCAAAATGGCGTGATATGAGAGGGCCAATGTGAAGATTTAAGGGAATTTGTATTTCTAAAGCCCTTTGCATGGCAATGGGCACATAGCAGACACAGAAAAGCAAGTACCTGTTACTATTGATATCATCAACATCATTGTCATCATCTCCTATGCCATCTCATTTGGCATAAGTGTGGTGGGTTACTGATGCTCAGTTTTGACTTATTTCTCCCCAGAAAAAGAGATAAATATGATAAATAAATAAATAAAAAAAAACTGACTAACTAACTAAAGAAAGAAAGAAATAAGATCTTTTGACAGAGCCCCCATGCATGCCCCAGTGTGGGGGAGTGGTAGAGGGAAAGGGAGAAGCAGACTCCCTGCTGAGCAGGGAACCCAACAAGTGTCTGGATCCCAGGACCTCAGAATCCTGACCTAAGCTGAAGGCAGATGCCTGACTGAGTCACCCAGGCGCCCCATCTTCAGTTTCTTGATACTATGGTTTTATGTATAAAAGCTTTTAATTTTTTTTAAGATTTTATTTATTTGACAGAGAGAGAGAGTATAAGCAGGGAGAATGAGCAGCAGGGAGAGGGAGAAGCAGGGTCCCACTGAGCTGAGAGCTTGGTGTGGGGCTGGATCCCAGGACCCTGAGATCATGACCTGAGCCAAAGGCAGATGTTTAGTTGGCTGACCCACCCAGGTGCTCCACTTTTAATTTTGATAAGGTCCAATTTATTAATTTTTTTCTTTCGTTGGTTGCGCTTTTGGTGTCATATCTAAGAAAGGTTACCAAATCTGAGGTCATGAAGATTTACACACATGTTTTCTTCTTAACATTTTATCATTTTAACTCTTAAATTTGAGTGGTGATCCATTTTGAGTTAAATTTTGCATATGGCGTGAGGTAGGGATTTACCTGTGACTATCCAGTTGTCCCAGCACCATTTGTTAAAAAGACTATTTTTCCTCCATTGAATTGCCTGGACAACCTTATCAAAAATCAATTGACCATAGAAGTATGGGTTTGTTTCTGGAATCTTAGTTCTATTGATTTATATGACATTTATATGCCAATATCATACCTCTTTGGTTTCCGTAGTTTTGTAGTAGGTTTTGAAATTGGGAAGTGTGAGTCTTCCAACTTTGTTTTTTCTTTTGAAGATTGTTTTATCTACTCTGATCCATTGAAATTTAAGGTTGGCTTGTCCATTTCCGTTAAAAAACTTTTGAATTCTGATAAGTATTACATTAAATCTATAGATAAATTTCAACAGTATTAAATTGTCCAATCCATGAACACAGACATATTTCCATTTATTTAGGTCTTCTTTAATTTCTTTCAACAATATTTTGTGCTTCTTGGTTAAATTTATTCCTAAATATTTCTGTCTCTTTGATTCTATTATAGATGAATTTTGTTCTTAATTTCATTTTCATATTAGTCATTGCTAGTGTACAGAAATGAAATCAATTTTTTTATATTGCTCTTGTATCCTTTTTCTTTGTTGAACTAATCTATTCAGACTAATAGTTTTATTCATATGTATTTTTAGGATAGTTTTTCTGTAAATGAAGATAATTTTATTTCTTCCTTTCTGATTTGGGTGTCTTTTATTGTTTTGTTTTTTTTTAATGCTCTTATCTTTGAAAGATAAGTATTGAAATATATATAGAAAAAAATGATATCTGGGATTTACTTCAGAATAATACAGAGGAGGGATACAAGAAAATAAAAAAGATGTGCCATGTTTTAAAGCTGGGTGATGAATATGTAGGGGTTCATCATATTAATCTCTTTATTTTTTTTTTTTAATTTATTTGACTGAGAGAGAGATCACAAGTAGGCAGAGAGGCAGGCAGAGAGAAGGGGAAGAAGGCTCCCTTGGCAGGGAGCCCAATAGGGCTCAATCCCAGGACCCTGAGACCATGACCTGAGCCAAAGGCAGAGGCTTAACCCACTGAGCCACCCAGCACCCCAATCTCCTTATTTTTGTAAATACTTAGAAATTTCCATAATAAAAAACAAAACGTGCCTGGAGTCATCACTTTGGATGGACTTTTGGACTCCAAATGTCTGGGTAAAGAGTGAACTTTTTTAATAATCTCCCCAGACGATACCTATAGGCAATATTGTTTGAGGGTTTCCATCCCAGTCTGTGAATTAAAAGTGAACAGAGCTTTCTTTATTCTGGCTCAGGATCCCCTTCAGGTTTTCACCATCTTGGTGCTTTGCCAAACTCAGGTCTGTGTTCGAGGAGCCATGATGAAAGATGCCTCTTTACTTTCACAAAACCCTGTGATTTGGCGGTGTCATTTATGTTGACTTAGTGAATACTTCAGTTGCTTGAAAATGTTAAGTTTCGTTAAATTGTCACTCAATTAGGCCACCTCCATAGAAAAGGGGGGAGGGCTGTGAGGCCATGCATACATAGTTGAACCCAGTTTTTAAATTAATACTCCACTTGTTTCCATCTTTCATCTTATCACGATCAAGTACCACAAGCTTAAGAATAAACTGCCTTCAAACCAAATGTCAGCCAACTGTGTAGCATCAAACAAACCATTTTTTTTGTTTTTTTTTTTACATGAGAATAACTAAGCAATTCAATCGAAATAGATTGTTTTATCTTAAAATTCAGTAAGAAAAAGATCTAATTCTGCCTTCTAGATTTTGAAGGTGAAATCATAGCTCTCTGAGCCTCATTTTTGGGTACTATTTAAAAGTTATGGACACCCTGCACAGCGGGGAACCTGCTTCTCCTTCTGACCTTTCCCCTCTCATGCGCTCTCATTCTCTCTTCCTCTCAAATAAATACATAAAAATAAAATCTTAAAAAAGAATCTCAAAAACAAAACTATGTTTCCAAGTCCACATACCTGTGTTTAGACCACACAGGCTGCCCCCCAGAGCTGCCCCTTCTGTACCTTGTTTGTTGCTTTCCTTAGGTGCACTCATCTGAACTTCAGACTCCAACTGAGCTCTGAATTTTGGTTTGATACCCTCTGAGTACTCAAGCCCTTGCTTTGTTAGTATATTACTTTGAACTTTTTACCTCTCTGTTGCGGCATAAAAACATGCCGTCATTATTTCTCTTGTACGTGGGTCTCTCTCCATCAGTCCTTTCTGGTCCTTCTCTTCTCAGTTCTTGGCACAGCAGTGCTCCATGGATGCTATTGGCTGATATCCAGTTCTATCCAACCTTACTAAATAGCACACCTACAGAAACTAAACATTACGCTATTATGGGATGCTGGGCACTTAGAAGAATATTGTAACATGCGCTGCCCAGATTTATGTTTAGCATTTAGCAGCGGAGCAATGAAGGCAACTGCAAATATGAAATTCATCTGCAGCTGAGCAGAGAAGTACTTGTTTTGCACACAAATGAAACTCCATACATGCATGTTTGTCAGTTGTGCTTTTTTGTAGAACTTACATGTAATGATTGCATCTTAAATTAACGTCCAGCACTGCCAGGGAATTTTCAGGGCTGAGCCCCTTGTACTGATGTTTGTCCTCGTTCAGCCCATTTGCTGCTTGAGATAATGCCCAGTAGATAGGAGAACGGTTTCCTGGAAGTGTAAGAGCAAATTCCTCTGAGCATTCCTCATGGTGTCAGGAATTGCTTCTCTTGAGGAAGGAATTGAAATCATTTGACCGTCTCTCTTTACGCATAGTCTCAATTTCCTGACATTCATCGTTCTCCAGTGACACATTCTGCTGGGCGTGTGAACTGCCCGAACAGGGTGTGGCCTCACAGAACATGCTGTGGTGAGTAGACTGCCTGACCTCCTGTTTCCAGCTGACGTGGGGCCCATGTTTGTGTGCATGTGTGAATGCGCATGTGTTAACAAAAGATAGGGTTTGACTTGGATCAATTCAAATAACTTTGTGATGAACATAAAAACAAACCTTCAAAAAAAGGTGGAGTCGCAACAGAGGATTATAGGCTATCAACGTGTTCAAAGTCATCTTCTTTTTATTTCCAGTCTAACCTGTAAATCCTATGTTTCTTCTCTTTGTCTAACAGCACCAGAGGAAAACTTGGGTTATCCCCGAATCAGAACCCCGAGTTTCAGAGATCCACCATAACACATAGCTCTCTTCTTGCCAAACAAAATACTTGTCAGGTCTTAAAATGGCTTAGAATTAATTCCACAGCTGGCAGTTATGATATTCGACTTGTGGCGTTCCTTCCTAAGGTTAGGGAAATTCCATTCAAAGTCCCCAAATTCTTTGGGTTTTTTTTTCCCCCAGCATGTACAGCATGTGGAGTTTAATATAGATAAATAGTTTTATAAAAAAAATTCAGTATCTACAGGATGTTGGTCACAACTGTGCCTTACTTCAAAATCATCATAAATGCCTTATTTAGGTTTTCTGTTCATGATTTCTAAGAAAGCACAGCTATGGGCTATAATTGGTAGCATATGGCGCTATTACTTTCTGTAGAAATACATTTCCCTCCCTGAATTTGATGTTAATAATTCATCAGGCTGAAAACTCACCGAAAGATTGTTGGCTTTATCCTCCCTTCTAGGATGCTCTTTTCACTCTTTTGAGATTTGGTAAGGTCCAGCTCTTCAAAATTTTTCCTGGGATAAAAAGTTTCTTTATTCCACAACCACCTATCATATGCCAGAGGCTTCACATACATTGTGTTATTTGCTCTTATGATACCGTGAGACAGATACGGATTCCTGCTTTATAAATGAAGAAACCAAGGCTCTCAAAAGTTTTGATGAAATTGGTCAAGATCTCACAACTAACCATATATGTTGGCTCCAAAGACTGGCTCTTCCCAGCACACTCAGCTGGGAATCCAGGATCAGGAAAGGTTTTGTGGAGGAGGTGGCAGGATGGGAGCTCTTTTAAATCAGGGTGATGGAAGCTTTGAGAGCAACGAGTGGGGAAAAAATACTAAAGATCAAAGCCAAGTGGAAAATAAATAGGAATGCAACATACACATGGCATTTCTGGGCACCTGAAATCACACCATTGAAAGTAGTTACTTTCAATTGTTCTGTCACATTTATGGATCACCTCCTAGGTGCCAGCCTTGTCCTAGGGTGCTGAGGATGAGCTAAGACTAAGAGAATCCACCATCATGGAGTTGACAGCAGGGTAAGGTTTCTCCTTCTTTTCCCCCTTCACTTAGTAATTCATTCATACCTTTCTTTTCTAGGAACTTCTGAAGTGCATCCAGGAGACAAGACGCAGAGAGAAGGCTGGGAGCAGTTTCTGGCTGGTGGAGCATCCCTGGGGCAGCAGAATTGCCCCTGGGCATCAGTTCCCGCAGAGTGTCTGTCTGTGTCCAGCCTGGGTCCCATCTCAGATGGGTGGGAAGTGCTACCGGGAAGGCAGAGGTACAGGGAGGCTGTTGGGAATAACCCACTTACTCTGAATGGCATCCTGGTAAACCTGTCTGGGCCTTTGTTCAGAGTCTTGTGGCCTTGGTCCACACTTCCAGCCTTCTTCACACACCTGCACCTGCCTGCATCTTTGTCTCCCCTACGAAAGGAGAACTCTTCATAGGCGAAGACGGGCTTCGTCTTCTCTCCCTTGGCTTCACGCAGGCCAGGGTGCAAGAAGGCTGAGTCAGGTTTGAGGGCGGGAGAGGTAGGCCTGGGGAACAAAGGAGGTCAGAGGGGATGGGGAAAGGAGCGCCAAGTCTCAATGCTGAAGGCCTTCGGGAGAGAAAGAAGGTGGGGTGCATGTGGTGTTGGTTACAGCCGGAGGTAGACAGGCAAGTCTGGAATTTAACAGATGTGAGGCTCCTCCTTTCTCCCTGTAAGCCGAACTGGACTTTACGCATCAACCTCATAAGTCAAGTGGGAGTTGTGAACAGTAAGTTAGCCTAAACTTGGTTTCGGACGTGTCCTGTTTCACCAGCCTTGTGTACTCACAAAAACTGACTTTGCCAACTTGTGTGTAAGCCATGCGTCTCCCCAAAGGCCCCGGTGTTCTTTATTTCTTACAGGGGTCCCAACACAGGGTTATTTTACTTACCTGGTTGGTCTGTAGGGGCTTTTGCATATCCTGAGCTCTATGGCAATATCTGGGGGAGGCACCCAAAAAGCAGCAGCTGCCGAATTCCCCTCTTTGTCAACCTCTATGTAACACAATGCCAAGTTTTGTCGATTTTGCCCCCATACCCCTCCAATTTTTCCTTGCCCTCTGCTGTGGCTCTGCGGTGACGGTTGGCAATCTTTCCCTGTAATAAGGCAGATGGCAAATATTTAGGCTTTACGGGCCATATGGTATCTGTCACAACTACTCAGCTCTAGTGTGGGGCAAAAGCAGCTATAGATAATACATAAATGAACGAGTTTAATGAATAAATTACTCGTAAATGAATGAGTGGTAGAGTTCCAATAAAGCTTTATTCACGGACACTGAACTACAGATTCACAAAATAGTCACGAATCATGAAATATTGTTATTTTTCTGACTTTTCCCCCCTATTTAAAGATATAAACACCATTCTTAGCTCAGGGGTCACTTAAAACAGGTAGTGGCCTAGACTTGGCCCATGGGCCATAGTTTGCTGACTCTTTTGTTATGGATTGAGTTGTGTCCTAACCCCCAGTACCTCTGGGATGTGACCTTATTCCAAGATAAAGTCTTTGTACTGGTAATCAAGTTGAAGTGAGGTGGTCAGGTTGGGCCCTAATCCAGTACGATTATATGTCTTTATAAAAAAGGGAAAATTGGGGGCACCTGGGTGGCTCAGTGGGTTAAGCCTCTGCCTTCAGCTCAGGTCATGATCTCAGAGTCCTGGGATCGAGCCCCGCATTGGGTGCTTTGCTAGGCAGGGAGTCTGCTTCCCTTCCTCTCTCTGCCTGCCTCTCTGCCAATTTGTGATCTCTGTCTGTCAAGTTAATAAATAAAATCTTTATGAAAAAGGGGGGAGATTTGAACACATACAGCAGAAGAACACGGGAGGACACAAGGAGAAAATGACTACCAGCAAGCCAAGGAACACCTGACTACAGAGGCTTGTAGGGGGGACTGGAGCAGATTCTCCCTCCTAGCCCTGGCTGGGAACCGGCTCTGCTAACATCTTGATCTCAGATTTCTACCCTCCCCGGCCTCGAGACAATACATTCCTGTAGTGTAAGGCGTCCCCCGCCCAGTTTGTGGTACTTTGTTAGGCAGCCTCAGAAAACCCCTATTGCCCTGCTCTGAGGAAGAGACCTCATCTCTCACGTGTGAGGCCGGTGACTGCTTAAGCTCCTTCCCGACCAGCCCCACAATCTGCTCTCTCCATTGTGACCAGAGTGATCTTTTCACAATCATGTGAGTCCTCCGCTTAGACCTTCTCAGTGACTGCCCATTGCTCCAAGGTGGATAAAGTCCCACATCCTTACCTTTCCCAGAAGTCTGGCCCTGCCTGCCCTCCAACCCCCACTTGTGCCCTTCTGCCACAGACACTTCCCATGACTGTGGCGTGAAGACTGCCTTCCTGGGCCCCTTCCTCCATAAAAATGAAAATTTTGTTTGTGACTGTGTATAAAGGCAAATATAATTGATAATTGATATGATATTCATATTTTTCTTTTGATCTTAAAAGATGTTAAAATTAAAACATTTTCGTGGGCCTGATAGGGAGGTTGCCCTGGCGGTTCCATCTGCCTCTTCGTGAGGGGGGACAGGAGAAGGACTTAGGTCACCAACATCTGCTTTAGCCCCTCCAAGTACACTTTGTGGCCCCTAAATCACTCCTATCAGTATCACCAAGATGGGGTTTGTTTACTGAAAAGAATAGGGTCCTTCCAGCAAGAGTAGACTGGCTACAATCTTCATAGGGCACTAGTTAGCACAGAACTCCCCTCCCTCCCTTTATGGAGATTATCAAGTCCCCAGGCCTGGGAAACTGCTCGCCCCCATCCCTACGGTTTGTCTGGTTACCTTCCACTCATTCTTCAAGCCTCCGATGTCATTCTTTCAGGAAGGGCAGCCCTGACTACCTCCTGTGCCCAGCAAGTTAGAGGAATCTGATGATATGACACTTAATACTGTTTCTTATCACACGTTTGTTTTTATGATGATGGATTTATAGCCACCTCCTTCTCCTCAGTCTGGTAATTTCTATGATGAGAGGGTCCTGTCTGAGTTTGCTCACCACCATTATGATCTCAATGCCTCACTGTGCCTGGAATTCAATATACATGTGATAAATGAATGAATGACAAAGTATTTCTAATTCTTGAAATTCCACCTAAAGAGATTCAGTCCTTTGAAACTTAAAGGCTTTACGTCTCCTGGGTTCCCTTTAAAATGCAAATATTTAGTGGTTATTTGTTAGGGAGGAAATGCAGCATCAGAATGGGCTCAGACATGGCAGCTACACTTGGGACCAGCACTATCTGGGGGACATGGTGATAGAGCATTGGTTACTGTCCATGAGGACTTCAAAGAATCTCCTCCCTTACTTTTGACCTCCTTTTTAGGATCCACTAATAAAAAGGACTGGTGGCTCAATCGGTTGTGCAGTTCAGAGTCTGCCTTCAGCTCAGGTCATAATCCTGGGATCCTGGGACCTAGCCAGCCCAGTGTTGGGCTCCCTGCTTAGCGAGAGCCTGCTTCTCCCTCTCACACTGCTCCAGCTTGTGCTCTCTCTCTCTCTCCCTCCCTCTCTGTCGAATAAATAAATAAAATCTTAACAAAAAAAAAAAAAAACAAAAAAAAAGGACTTGGGCTCAGGCAGTATTTCTAGTGCATTTAGTAACTAAAACTTACCTGTAGAGGAAAAATGAGAAATCTGCCAAGAATAATTCTACACTAATAGAATGGGCAACCACAATCCCACAGCCTTGTCCGTCCGAGAGCACCCATGTTTCTTGATTATTTTCCTGCTGGGAGCTCAGCCCCTTCCTCTTCACCTGCTTTGTCTCCTGAGTGTGCTTTCTCTCAGCTTCTGCTCTAGTTGTACCGCTTGGCTTCTGTTTTCCTGTCACTTCTTCCCCGTCCTAGTCAGATTTTATCTAAAATTCCTCTAGATTTCAGTATCTAACTATGTTCAGTATTTGAGTAGTTGCGTGTTTGCTACAGAGATCTTCAACGCATATTCATTTTGAAAAATATGTAGTATACTATCTGCTAAATAAAGGCATTCTGGGGGCTTAAAAGCTAGCGAGATCCTGGCCAAAACAAAATCCGTCATTTTGATCTCTCAATGTAAAATTAATCTCTTAGTTCAGCTCTGAGCTGTCATTTTTTTAGTGTGGCTTCCACTGTCCAGAAAAATATTTACCTTTTGACTACTTAGGTGTCTGGTTCTGGGATCTATTAAATTCATGAGCCTATTGTCAAGGGAGCAATCATCTCTAATATCTGAATCTTGCTTTTTGCTTTTATAGTGATTATTTGGACACTGTAGCTTCGTATCTTGGGATTTGTAGTAGTTTATAAATGTTCTGTCTGCTTTGCTATTATCATTATGGTGTTCGTTTGGTATAGATGGGCATGAACATGTCCTTTAATCTGGGGGAATTATTTTTAAACACATTTTTCTCTTTCTAAGTATAATTTATATTCACTATTGTATTCTTCCCTCTCTCATAATTCCATCCTGGAAAAGAAACTTTAAAATGTAGACTTAGTCCTTCATAAGTAAAGAAAATCCTGTTCGGTGTGAATACAACTGATTATCATCAGCAATATTAAAAAAAATTATACCTTGCTTGTCAGCAGCCATTTACAGGTAAACATGTCTCTTTATCCACTCTTACTTTTTATCAGTTCCCTGAAGTTCCAAGGTCTGCATCGGAGGAAAGGCATGAAATATAACAAATTGAAATTAATTATGGGAATAATATTTTCTGTTAACAGTCAATATTCAAATGGTTTGGGGCTACCAATGATAGTAAAGGAATGGCTTCAAATTTCAAAGTTAAGATAATTATATTTGCAATGAATCTTGGAACACTGACAAAATAAAGTTAAATTTAGAAAAAGTGATTATATCTAACATGAGGGAAAAAACAAGAGGAAGGGTACAGTATGGTTATTTTAAGTCTGCCATCTTTATAGGGATTTCCATTTGTTCCTTTATTTTGTAAAAACGAAACAAAGGAAAACAAAAACAATTTTTGAGAGGCTTCTAGGTACTAGGGCAAGGGGTTAAATACTGTGGTGGCTGCTATGTGCACCTTAATCCTGAATACTCACTCCCCTCAGGGAATTAGAAGTCTAACAGGAGAATTAGGAGAAGTCTGCAAATAACCAGGATACCAGACCATTTCTCATTAGGAGAAAAGTCCCCCACAGTGCTGCTGGGTATTCAAAAGAAAGGAAAGTGGTTATCTGTGACTAAGACCCTCAAGGACAGCTTCTTGGAGACAGTGAATTGGAAAGTGCCTAGGGAAGGAGAAACCCTATGAAGGAAGGTGGAGCAGCTTCCTTTTTCTTCCACAACAAATTCCACAAACTTAGTGGCTTAAAGCAACAAAAATGTCTTCTTTTACACTTCCGGAGGCCAGAAGTCCAACATGGAGCTCAATGGCTAACACCAAGATGTCGTCAGGGCTGAGTTCTTTCCTAGATATTCTAGGAGAGGGAGTCTATTTGCTGTTCATTTGGGTTGTTAGCAGAATTCCGTTTCCTGTGATTGTAGGACTGAGGTTCCTGGGTTTTTTGCTGGCTATAAATTGAGGGCTTTACAAAGTTTCTAGAGGCCACTGCATTCCTTGGATTATGGCCCTTCCTCTATCTCCAAAGCCAATTGCAGGTCAAATTCCTCCATATTGTAGCATCTAAACTTCCCTTCTGTTCTCTTCCACTTTTTTTTTAAAAAAATTATTTATTTATTTGACAGACAGAGATCACAAGTAGGCAGAGAAGCAGGCAAAGGGGTGAGGGGGAAGCAGGCTCCCCACTGAGCGGGGAGCCTGATGCAGGACTTGATCCTGGGACTCCAGTATCATGACCTGAGCCAAAGGCAATCACTTAACCAACTGAGCCACCCAGGCATCCCTCAATGTCTGTAACTTTAATCACATCTGCAATATCCCTTCTGCCATGTGGAGTAACATTCATGGGCCCCAGACATTAAGACATGGCTATTTTGGTGGGGAGGCAGCATTCTGCTACCTACCATATGGGAGTAGGATTTCAACCAGGAGAGAAAGTGGGGAGCAGATAGCCAAGCCTGGCAAGGCATGAGCAGGATATGGAGACAGATTCCAAGCAGGAAACAGCCATTTAGTGTGCATGGAAGTCTAGGGTACATGCACACAGAGTCAAAGACTGTAGAAGAAGCCCGGAAATACATTTTTTCCGCTTCATCATGGAAGGTTTGTCAACTATTGAAGTGTCTGGGCTTTGTTCGGTAGGCAGTGGGGAGCTCCTGGAGGTTTTTGAGTAGGCTGCACATTAGAAAAACTAATGTGGCTTCAGGTTATGAAGAATGGATGGGAAAAAGAAGAATCTGAAAGGAGGGGAGCCCATTTAGGGAACCATATTGGTCTAAAGGTGAAAGGGAATGGTCTTAGGGTCTCCCATCCCATTCTTCACCTGTGTTGCAGACCTACAAGGTGGTAAGGTAACAAATATGTGCTTCTACAAATCATTAATTTTGTGGTAATTTATTACAGTGGCAGAATTCTCCCATTTAAAACAAGTTCTCCCTTTGAGCCCGCATTGTCCTCCAGCCACTTTGGTATCCTTGTTTCTTTGTCACCTTTTCATCACACATGTTTCCCACCTAATGTCTCCTCTCCTCAACCTCCCAAGAGAGAGCTCTATGCTAAGGTTCCAATGACTGCCAGGTCTTTAAAGCCAACCAATGTTTTTCAGTTCTCATTTTACCTGACTTTTTAGGAGTATGCATCTTTGTTGATCCCTCCTTCCCTGAAACACTCTTCCCTTTGTTTCTATAAAATCACATTGACTTCCAGCTCTCCGGCAGCTTGTTGGTTTCCTGTGCAGGCTCAGCCTGCTCAACTCACCATGGAATGTTGCATTTCCTTAACATTCAAGTCCCCTCCCCCCCTCTCTCTACACTGTCCCTGTGGGCAAATTCCTCAACAACTTCAGCTTTGGTGGCCACCTGCAATATATGCAGGCAACTCACAAGGTTATTTCTTCTGAGCTACACATGGATGTCTACAACTGCCTTCATAACACCTCCATTTACTCCACTCCACCCCAAAAGAGAGCTCCAAAACCAAATGTAGGATCTCAGGGCAATGGATGGCACTATAGTTCACCAGTTTGAGAAGTTAGAAACCTAGGAGCCACTTCCTTCCCCCCGGTCCATACTGCTGATCCCACTGTTATTTCAAAATTTCACCTACTCTTTTCCTCATCCAAAGCTATTATCTTAGCCCAAGCTGTATCACTTCTTTCCTCGACTAGACTTTGCCTCCTTCCTCTCAGCTCCCACTCATCCTTCACTCAGCCCCCAGAGTGACCTTTTGGAAACACATCAGATCATGTCATTCCATCATGTCCCTTTCATGACCTCCCATTGTTCTAAGTATACAGACTAAATTCCTTAAAATGTCACACAAGGCCCCATGTAGCCTGACCCCTGCATACCTCTCTATCCTTACCTGTTATCCCCCTGTTTCTGCATACCAGTAAAATAGTCTCTTCTAGCATTTGAAGTTGTGCCTATGTTCCTTCCCCCACAGGGCCTTTGCACAGGTAGTTCTTTCTGTTAGAACGCTTTTCCTGTCTATCTTGTTAATTTCTTGGCATCTTTTACATTTCAGTAAAGTGCTTCCTGATTTCTTAGACCAGATCACATCCCCTCTTTTTTAAAATCTCATGGACAGTTTGTGTCTCCTTTATAGTACTAGCCACAGTCCAAAATTTCTATGTTTATAGCATTACCTCATTATTATAATGCTATAAGCTCCGTGAGAATGCCTGTGTTCAGGATTTTGTCCCTGGTGGCTAGCACATCTGGATGCCCAATGTGTTGAACAAATTAGATACTGCTGAAGACAGTGACAAGAGTAGCAAATTGTAAATGTACGATAAATATTTGAGTGAATATATGTGTTCTATTTTAGACCACTTTGACTTTGAAAGGTTGTCAAACTACACATGTGAAAATGTCTAGGATTGGCTGGGAGTGTGGAAATGAATATGTGGGACTTTCAAATGCACATTATAACTTTCTTACCCATGAACACACCCCAAATTCCCATGTATGCAAAATATCAGGGAGAAAAGGTAGGCAAACTCAAGCTCGTATTTTTCTTTGAGGTCACCTTTCAGTGTAGGCAAAAACATTGTTCTGTTCTTTAGTTGTATGAATGCTAAGCACTGTGATGCTTTCCACCAGAGTGTTGTCCTGGCATCTCCTCTCTCTGCCTGAGCTCAGTTTAACTTTCTCTCACCCCCTGTGGTATCTCCTCAATATTCTTTCAGCTCCTCTCTCCTCCCCAAGTATTAATTTGACAGTACATAAGCACAGAGCGATACCATCTGGTCTTCCCAACTTCTCTGTTTACTTCATGGCCTTATTTCTCTAACATTCTCCCTTTTCTCTCCATTCTATCCATTCTCCGCATGCCTGAAATGCCAGGCTTTTCCATGACTTTGCTGCTGCCCTTCTCCCCTTCCAAGTATCTTTACTCAAACTTTAGTTCTTTCTCTGTCTCTTCCTGAGGGGTATTAGCTCTGGGACATTTTTCAAGTTTCAACCCAAACCAAGAAACTCTTTTTGTTCTGAAGTTGCCAGCTATCAAATACAATCTGCATGACTGCTTCCTGACTTTTACAGATTTCCCTTTGCTCTTTGAAATTTGGCAGCCTGTCTGTCACTGGCCTCCTTCCACTTCTGCATGCGAAATCACCTTATCATCATCTCATCAGGGTTTTTATTATCAAAACCCATTTATCAAGCATCTGACCATAACACACTCGATTGTTTTTTTTTTTCAGATCTGATTAACAAAGCAAAATACATAGTCTTAAAAGCACTGTTTGAGAACAACCAAAACATTTAGTAGTTAATTTTAAAGTTAAATATAGACCATGAAAATATTTCTTTTACAATTACTAATTAAATATTTATTGTCAATATAGATGAGCTCAGATGTTTCCCTTTGAAAATGTTAATTTCGCTGTTGAAATTGATTTTGTGGAGAGGAGAGTTTGAGCCTTAGACTGTTAGCTTTTCCTAAAGCAAGAATTACCAATGTTTACTGCAAGAGGTTAAATTAAAAAATTGAGTGATGCCTGGGTGGCTCAGTCAGTTAAATGTCTGCCTTGGTTTAGATCATGATTCCAGGGTCCTGGGTTTGAGCCCCACATTAGGCTCCTTGTTCAGTGGGGAGTCTGCTTCTCACTCTGTCTGCTGCTCCCCATGTTTGTGCATTCTCTCTCTCTCTCTGACAAGTAAATAAATAAAATCTTTTAAAAAAGAAAAATAAATAAATAAAAATTTTGAATGGAATGTTTTAAAACATATAGGAGCATATAGACCTTTTCAGTGGGCTTTTTTATTTCAGTTACAGACATAGCAACATGCCGTTCATGTCTGTGAATAAAACAGAAATTGCACCCAACTATAAACGTAAGCTGGTGTTGCTGTCATAGTTCACTCAGCATAAAAAGTAAGCTAACGGAAGATGTGGTAAGAAAAGAAAATTTGTCTTAGCAATTCGTCTCTTAATAATGTAATGTGTCAACATAAGAATTCTCTAAATGCATAATGTGATTTTTATCTTGACAGTGTTTCTTTGAGGTCTTCTGGGAACAAATCTTCTTAAACTCTTGAGCAATTCTAACTTATGCAATCACATACTTTATTACTCATCTGAGAAGCAGAGCAGCTATGTGGAGAATGAAGCTGTGCTCCCAGGTTTTGGAGGGCTGGAAAGGCAGGTCTGCAGAGACTGGCCAGGTAGCCACTGTGGAAGTCTTGCTGGGACCCTGAGCCTTCTCCTAAGCATGCCCCAGAGACTTTTACCAAGTTTTCCACGTGGTCCTGTTTTCCAAAATGGTGAAAACAAATAGAAATAAACCAAAATCAGTGAAAATTTTGCTCTCTCATGATTTTAATATTAGAAAACACATGTAAGAATGAAAACTTAATACTGGGGATTTTCTCCTCTGGTATCAGAACTGTTTTCATTATTGTGAAACATAAGAGTTTGTACACTTAAAAATGGTTAAGATGGTAAATTGTAAGTTAGGTGTATTTTTCCAAAATTAAAAAAAAATTGGAAAGAAACCTTGAGGTGGAAACTATTAAATAGGTTCCTATTAAATAAAGGCTCTTTTAAAATTACAAAATATAAAACATTTCTGGTCACTCATCTGCTCTCTAGTAATTTATTCCTCTCTTAAAAACAATAATAATCTACTTATCTCTAAGTCTGACTTTCTACAATATATACCCTTTGGAAAATGTCCAGAAACTGAAGAAGTGAAAGGCCTTTTAACAGTTGAAATAGCCATCACAAAGTTCTAGTTCTTCCTTGAAGAAGCAAGCCCTTTATGAAGAAGTTCTATTAGCTCTTAGTTTACATACGGTTTTGATAAATTAAGTAATCTTTCTTACCCAAGAGCAGATTAAAAGCAAAAAATTAGTAAGGTATGGTATTTTACTAGAGACTGGAATCTTGATAGCAGAGGAGGGGAAAAAAAAAAAAAGAAGTTGACTACCTAACAGAAGCAAAACTAACTGCAAGGAAATCCCGCAAAAAGGCCCCCAAACAAACAAGAAGGTGAGGAGGAATGGGATTTGTTTAATGGGTGAGAGTCTCAGTTTGGGATGATGAAGTTCTGGAGATGGATGGTGGTGATGATTGTGATTGTACTTAATGGCACTGAACTGTACGCTTAAAATTAGTTAAAATGTTTAATTTTATATTTTATTTTATATTTTATCACAATTTCCAAAAAAAAAAAAAAAAAAGGTTAAAAAAAAAGAATTCATCATTGAAACAGAGCCCCCAGCTAATAGAACCAATATTGTTAATCTTTTCTCTGGATTCTTTTTTTTTCTTTTCTTTTCTCTGGAAGTTGCCACAAGTTTGCAGAACCCAAAACTCAGAACAACGAACCAGTAGATCTCTTTGGCGGACCCAGGGTCATTGGTTTCAAGAAAAATGTGGTATTACATTTTGATATTTAAGATATTTAAGTGCATTCAGTATATTCAAATTAGCAGGTAAGAAGTTCTTTATATGTAGTCTTGGGGGAAGAATATGGCTCCCGTTCTTGTGGAGTTTATAATCTAATCAAGGAAACAAAATATACAGGTATAAAACAAATTAAATCAGTGTCGCTCATCTTCTAGTTTTTTAGGGCTTTTAAGACGAGAGCCTACTTTTCAGGCATTAATGTATAAAAAGGATGAGCCATAATGAGGTTTCTTGCACTGTAAGTTTGAGGGACAGTGCAGGAAGTTTGTCCTAGGGCATATTCTTCAGGGGCCTCAGTGAGAGCTCGTAAAACATCCTGGCCTCACAACTGGAGGGGACTGGCCAGGGAGGATCCACAGCTTCTCTCTGCTCTGGCTGATGCTGGAGACACATCTTTGAGTTCCCCTCTTCCTCACTGCACAAAGCCCATTCCTCCTCCCTCAGACAAAGCATAAGGGAGTTATTTAATTTCAGTTTCCTTATTTATAAATGCATTCTAATCATGATTCTTGAGCTCTATGGCTTCAAGCTTTGGAGTCAGATCATTCAAGGTTTGAATCCCAGCTCTTGGATCTTGGGGTTACTGGGGCTATCTGTGTTTTAGGGTCTTTGTCCAGAAAAATGGGGTTAATAACATGGCTGTCTAGAGCATTAAGTGAGAACACACAGATTTAGGGCAACAGCTGGTGTAGAGTAAGGACACAAACACACACATATATATACATACTATGTTAATTAATTTATACATTGTAACGTTGCCACTGCTAGGCTTTGTGCTCAGCTGGACTTGTGTTCTCTCTTTTCTCCTCTTCTCAGCTGGAGAAGTTTGGATGTACTTATTTAGTTGATTATTTAATTAGATATAATTTTTGTTGTTAATTTTACCATTTAAAAGGATTAAGAACTATAAGGCAAAAATCACCCAGAAGGGTGAAATAGATGAAGGGGATTAAGAGTACACTTATCATGATGAGCACTGAGTAATATATATAATTGTTGAATTGCTATATTGTACACCTGAAACTAATGTAACACTGATGCTAACTATACTGGAATTGAAATTAAAAACTTAATTAAAAAATCAAGTACATAGGGACACTTGGGTGGCTCAGTAGGTTAAAGCCTCTGCCTTCAGCTCAGGTCATGATCTCAGGGTTCTGGAATCAAGCCCCACATAGGGCTCTCTGCTCAGCAGGGATCCTGCTTCCACCTCTCTGCCTACTTGTGATCTCTGTCTGTCAAATAAATAAATAAAAATCTTAAAAAAATAATCAAGTACCTATAAAAAATAATAAAGAAATAAAACAAAAAAATCACCCAGAATGACTACATCTAGAAACTACAACTTTTAACATTTGGCTGCATACCTTTCCGGACTTAAAAAAAAAAAAAAAAAAAAGATTTTATTTGTGAGAGAGAGCAGGGGAAAGGGCAGAGAGATAAGCAGACTCCCTGCTGAGTGTGGACCCAGAGGCAGGGCTTGATCCCACGATCCTGAGATCATGACCTGAGCCAAAGTCAGCTGCTTAACCAACTGAGCCACCCAGCTGCGCCCCCCATATGTATACTTTCGGAAAATTCTATATTATGTTATATATTTTTTGTATATATACTTTAAAATATAAACATAGATACTTATTTTATAAAATTGGATACCACTTGCTTTTTTTCGAACACATCTATAACACTGTCAGCTCCAGCAGGGGATAAATCATGTGGTTTTGCTCTCTATGGTATCCCCAGAGCCTGGTTTAGCCCATGGCTCCTGGCAGTGCTCAAAAAATAAAAACAAAACAAAACAAAACAAAACAAAAAACCCTAAGGAATGAATGACTCCATATCAATTAACACATATCCAGAATAATAATAAACACGACCATTACTCATAATATTCTCCTGTATAGGTGTGTCAATTTGTCCAAGCAAGATTTTTAAAAATATTTTATTTATTTATTTGATAGAGAGAGAGCACGCATGTACAAGCAGGAGGAGTGGCAGGCAGAGGAAGAGGGAGAAGCAGGCTCCCTACTGAGCAGAAAGCCCAGTGTGGGACTCATCCCAGGACCCTGGGATCATGACCTGAGCTGAAGGCAGACATTTAGCTAAGACATCCAGGCACCCCTCCAAGCAAGCTTCTTTTTTTTTTTTTTTAATTTTTTTTTTAAAGATTTTATTTATTTATTTGACAGAGAGATCACAAGTAGGCAGAGAGGCTGGCAGAGAGAGGAGGAAGCAGGCTCCCCGCTGAGCAGAGAGCCTGATGTGGGGCATGATCCCGGGACCCTGAGATCATGACCTGAGCTGAAGGCAGAGGCTTAACCCACTGAGCCACCCAGGCTCCCCTCCAAGCAAACTTCTATTTAGAAATGTACTTATTTCCAATTTGTTTCAGATATAGATATTTGAAAATTTTATTATTTTTTAAAGATTTTATATATTTGACAGACAGAGATCACAAATAGGCAGAGAGGCAGGCAGAGAGAGAGAAAGAGAGAGAGAGAAGTAAGCAGGCTCCCTGCTGAGCAGAGAGCCCTATGCGGGGCTCAATCCCAGGACCCTGAGATCATGACCTGAGCCAAAGGCAGAGGCTTTCACCCAGGCGCCCTGATATTTGAAAACTTTAAAAAAGATTTATTTTTTAAAGACACAAAGAATAACACAGCACAAATGATTGAACCTAATCACCCGGAATCAACAAATTTTAAGACTTTGACAGTTTTGCATTACTTTTTTAAATAAAAGAAATAACATATTGGAGGTAAAGTGGAAGTCCTCCTACTCTTCTATTTTCCCTCCTTCCTTCTACATAGGCAAGAGCCATCACGAATTTGGTGCATCTTTTTGCAGTCTCCATGTCTATACTTATAAAAGTATTGTTAGTATAGTTACTGTGGCATTTTATTTATGAATATGATATCATAGTGTAAATATTGTTCTGCAACTGGCTTTTTTTCCACTCTACAATTTGAATTCTATCATCTATCGTATGAAAAGTATAGAACTAGTTCATTCACTTAGCTTTTTCATCACTTGAATATCTATCTTTTATTTTCCTACTATTCCCTATTGCTGGATATTTTAGGTTCTTCTTGATTTTTCACTATTGCAAACAATGCTTTAATGGTCAGTATAATTACAAAATTTTATTAGGAGTTTATACATAATTTTTAAGTCACTAAATTCCTTTTATTTGCAAGATTTCCTTGACAAAAAAAAAAAGTTTTATTTAATTACGTTTACATCTTCGAATACAGCAAGGACAGGACCTTTAAATACATACAAAAAAGTCCCTGCAGTCCTGGGGCTCGGGAGGAGAGAGTAAGGTCAATGTATGAGTGAAAATGGACACAGGTGAGTGCAAGAGGGACTCAATTACAGAACATCCACTGGGGACTTACACTGTGCAAGATGCCTGGGTAGAGCACAGGAGAAGACTGAAAAATGAAATTGAACTCTAACTGCACAGTAATTGGTTTTATTACCAGAGCTCAAAGAGGAGAGAAAACAGGAGGGCGATCTAGGAAGATTCCTTGCCAGAGCTAAGACAGGACTGAAAGCCTGGGTAGGAATTAGAGGAAAGTGGACAGGATGGCAGACAAGGGACTGGGAAGGTTGTTAAAATGTCCAGAGATAATGACCTTCATTACCGTTTCTTTTCACATTAAAATTTAAGAACTTCACAAGAGTTTATTAGTTAAAAAGGAAATCGGACTGGCTTTTAAAACAAATTAGCCCTCAGCATCACCTGCCACAGACTGTAAGCGGTAGGAAGTATGATGTCAGGGAAGTCCAGAAGTAGATTAAGGATTTGGCTTCCAGGTTACTACTGTTTCTACTTAAATCTCTGCACAATCCCTGCATATGCCCTTGTATTGCACTCATAACCCACAAATGCAAATGCAAAACTCAGACTCTCACTTGTTGGTATATATTTCTATCTGGTTCTGCACATCATGAAACATTTCTCATAAAATATCCACAGCACTAGGGTTTGATTAAATTTAAACTAATTTTGGATATACAGTTTAACGTCCTTTACTACTTTATTCCACGGACTAAGCTGTCTGCCCTCTTCTGCCTTTACTTTAAACAGCTGACACCTATTTGATTACTTGGTGGCTCCTTCAGGCCTGTTAATTTACTTTCTTCACCA
The DNA here is from genome assembly GCF_022355385.1 of Mustela nigripes. Lineage (NCBI taxonomy): Eukaryota > Metazoa > Chordata > Mammalia > Carnivora > Mustelidae > Mustela > Mustela nigripes. The sequence continues at coordinate 2,330,726 of NC_081571.1, read as the reverse complement.
GGGCCGGTGTGAGATCCTTAAGAAAACAGTAGCTTTAACGACAGAGTTACCAACTTTTATACCAGTGCAGTCCATGGGGCAATAACTGCAGCTGGGGGCGGGTGACAAAGTGGCAAAAAGGTCCGCAACACTCGGCGGGGAGGCCGCGGGCAGGTGGCGGCGGGCGCGGGCGGGCCGCGACCGGGAGGGAGGAAACGGCGGCGGGGCGGAGCGGGCCGGCCGCCGAGCAGCCAGGGCCGCAGGCGCCCCGCCCGGGCTGGTATGCGGCCGAGAGTGACGCGGGAGGCGGGGTCACGTGACGCCCGTGGAATGCCAACAATGTAGCGAATGTCCCACTTGGGTCTGCGCGCTGGAACCTCGGCGTGAGCGCCCCGGGAAGATGGAGCAGCCGCCGCCCGCGCCGCCGCCGCCCGGGGCTCCCCCGTACCCGTGGGGCCAGCAGCAGCTCCAGCCACTGGCGCCCGGTCCCCCGGCGCGCGAGGCCCGGGAGCCACGGACGAGGACGCCCCGGAGGGTGTAGACCGCGCCCCAGGAGGTGAAGGGGCAGGGGCGGGGGGCGTGTGGCCAGGGGCCAAGGCAGGGCGGCTGGAAGTTTCCGAGGGCCGGCGGGGCCCCGGGGGCTCCCCGCGCCCACCCTCGGGCCCCTGCGGGCCGCGGCTCCGGGAGGGGCGCCCGACACGGCGGGGCGGCCCGGCAGAGGGGCGGGGAGCGGGGCGGCCGAGGAAGTTTGTCCCGAGCGGAGCCCTGCGCCCTGCCCCCACGGCCCCCGCCCGGCCCGGGCCGGGAGCCGCCTCCGCTGGCGGCGCGTCGTCGCGGGCCGTCCGGAGTCCGCCGAGCCGGGGAAGTTGAGAGCGAGAGCCCGGCCGCCGGGGCTCCGCCGCTTTGTTGTGCGTCGGGCAGCCGCGGCCGGGCTTCTGGCGGGGTTGGAGCGGCCCGGCCGGGGACGGCGAGAGGGGCGTCCCGGGAGGCCGTCCGCTCCAGGGGCACCCAGCCTCCACGGGCTTTTACCCCGAGACCCGGCCGGGCGACGTGCCGGCTGGGGGCCAGCAGCGTCCGGATCCAGCGCCCGCGGCGCCGCCGTCCACCGAGGCCGTACGGTCGTCCGCCACGGGCCGTGCCGCCGTCCCCCCCCACAGGCCGCGGCGTCGTGCCCCCGCTGCTCTTGCGGTCGTCCGCCCCGCCCGCCCCCCACGGGCAGTGCAGCCAACGGAGACCCCGGCGTTGCCAGGCCGGCGCTCGTTCCTAGCCCTCCAAGTTTGCCTCCCGGTCCTCGCGGGTCGCAGCCCGAGCTTCAGGGACACTTTCGCGGCCGTGAGAGCGGCGGCCGTTGCATAACACGCCTTTCCTGCGCCCTAATTTAGCCGACTTTCTGGAGCATGTCTTTTCTGATGCAACCTCACGTGCAGTTAGTTCCCTTGCCGGACTCCGGAGATGCGAATTCTGAGTTAATTCGCGTCTTGCCGATCATCTCTCCGCAAGCCTGCCTTCGGAACTTCGGGGAGAGCATCTCCCTCAGGGTGAAGTCTGGCTCCGGGGTTGGGCGGGAGTGCAAGCCTGGAGCCAGCCTATCGTTTGTTGATTCCCCGGTGCCCCAGGGGAAGGCGGGGAGGGTAGACCCCTAGAAGAAGGTGAAACTCACCTGAAGAGGGGGGGGGGGCGGGTGTCCTAGGCTGCTGCCTGGACGTTCTGAGCCCTTCGAATGAGAAACTATTTTTTTGTTGTTGTTGCAATCATAGTCGTGAAAGTTTATTTGTAGATTATGACAAAATCTTAAGAACTTTTACATTTTCACACGTATGTAGGATATAAGTGAGCGTGCTCTTAATAGTAATCTAGACTTAAAAATTGTTTAACGGTACTCTTAAACTAGAGGCTATACATTTGGCAGATGAAGATTCAGTGGCCAAACAGATCTCTTCCCAAAGTATTCGGCACATACGTTACATTTTTAAAGGAAAGTTGGCCCACATTTTACCAAGAAACTTAAGCTTACTGAAATTTGAACGGAAAGTCACAAAACGTGTGTTGTCTTTATACAGGTGTTCTGTTTAAATAAGAAGGTGAGGAGCCTTCCTTTAATAATGGAGAAAGCAGTTCGTGGCTTATTTTTAGGAAATTTGTACTAAGTAGATCTTGCTCTATATGGTTAGTTGAATCTCAGCATAAATCCCTCCATGATGGATCACCGTTTTTGAGTGCTTAATCAGGAGACTAAGCTGCCTTGTATCTTACTTTTTCCTTTAGCAGCTGTAGTAATAAGGTAGTAACAGAACAATCTTCCAAAATAAGAATGCAGAGACTGTTTAAAAAAAGTCTGTTTTAAATTACAATTAACGAGATGCTATGTTATTCAGTCTCTTATAAAATTTGGTCTCATTATCTAGGTATATAGAACATGTTTAATGAGTACACCAGCATTCCTTTGAAATAAAAATTGCCGAACATTTAATAAATCTCAAAATGTAAAGCTATTTAAAATGTATCTAAACAGAAGACCTCATGCAAAAGTATTAAGGGGAATTACTAAAATCATGGAATTTTAGAACTGCAAAGATTCAACTAGCCTCTCTGTCTAGTTGGAAATAGTTTTGACCTGAGTGTAAATTGGGACTGTACATATTTCTTTCCTTAGCAAATCACATGGTTGATGGGAGGGACTTTCCTTTGGTGGGAGGGGAATGTTTTTACAATAAGATGCCTTGTTATTTTAAATGCTGCGTTGTAAATAGCCAGCCCTAGGCTTCTAAATCCCACTGTGTGTTGGGGGGAGTTGGGGGGCAGGTGTTGAAGCTGATAAATTCACCATAAACACATAGGAAGGATTTGGGAAAGCTTTTGGAGGGGGAGGGTGTTCTGCTTTGCAGTAGGTAAACCAGACCAACACAGTTTTTGAAAAGCTGCTTTTATATTTTATTTCCTCATTATAATGTGAAACTCCTAAACAATATTCCCTACTGACTTTTAATTTTTTTATTTTTATTTATTTATTTTTAACGGCTCTGATTCTTTTTTTTTTTTTAAGATTTTATTTATTTGACAGAGATCACAAGTAGGCAGAGAGGCAGGCACAGAGAGAGGGGGAAGCAGGCTTCCCGCTGAGCTGATGAGGGGCTCCATCCCAGGACCCTGAGATCATGACCTGAGCGGAAGGCAGAGGTTTTAACCCACTGAGCCACCCAGGCGCCCCCCACTCCCCACCCCCACTGACTTTTAAAAAATGACTTGGAGAAATACAGAAGATAACTCAGTGCCTTTACTTTGTCTTAACTGTAAATCTGCTTTAAAAGGGAGCACAATATCCTGGTCAGCAGAATGAAGGGGTTGGGCTTGATAATCCCAAAAATGACTGACTTCTAGCTCAAAAAATTCTCTGAATCTCATTCTTTTTCTTCTTCTTCTTCTTTTTTTTTTTTTTTTTTTTTACAAAAGCCTATTGTTTAGTAATTCCTCTGGACAGAACTGGGCCTCGTGGCACAAGTTCGGAGGTCACCGTTCCCATTATGTGTTATGTGGATGCTGCTGTATGAGCCAGGGCTTTATTACACAGCACCTGTGAATGGCTCCTGGTGTTTGAAGGGAGCCCTCCTTGGGCCACCAGTTTCACTAAGTCAGCTGTTCTCTCAGTATTTTTTTTTATTTATTTATTTATTTATTTATTTATTTATTTTTAAAGATTTTATTTATTAATTTGACAGAGAGAAATCACAAGTAGACAGAGAGGCAGCCAGAGAGAGAGAGAGGGAAGCAGGCTCTCTGCCGAGCCGAGAGCCCGATGCGGGACTCGATCCCAGGACTCTGAGATCATCACCTGAGCCGAAGGCAGCGGCTTAACCCACTGAGCCACCCAGGCGCGCCTCTCTCAGTATTTTTAAAGCTAATGCTATTTGATCTATAGTTTCATTTCTGAAGTGTTAGTCAAACAAAGTAGTGTTGGAAATAAGGATAGTGGTTGTGATACTAAAATTAGGACAAATTTAACATTACTTAATGTTTACCGTTTACTATATGAAAACCTTATGTCGCTTACCATCTAGACCATGTCAACTTAATTGTGACAAACGGTTTCTTAAGTTAATTAAATAGTTTTTGCCTATGTACTAATCTTTAATATTCATAGGAATTTCTTGGAGGACAAGTGGAAAAAAATCTCATATTTTGTAGCTGTGCTTTATAGTTATTGTTAACTAATCTTTGCTCTTTTGTGGCACAGCATAGATCCTCTAACCTGTAAATTAGTAAGGATGGTAAAGATCTTATGAAGGTGAGCTGGCTCTTGACTGGGGTAGATCTCTGGAATATTGGCTTCCTTGCCTCCAAGCAGTTTTCCTGATCAGGAATGCTAAGAACCAGTGGGTTTCATTTCTAATTAATGTCATCCTACCTCAGAAGTCTCACTCTTGTGTTTTCATTAAATGTACCCAGACAATACCTGCCCCCTCCCCAAAATTATCTGCCTATTCATTTTTCTCTTCTATGTTTGAGCCTTTTCACAGGAAGTTCCAGACTCTAAGAATAGCTTCACACTTCCTTCATCAAATCATAGCCTTTTGCCTTTCTAGTTTTGCTGAAACAATCCTTTCTCTAGTAGATTTTCTCTAGAATCTACATGTACTGGAATTCTTTGGACAGTCACATTATTACCTCTGTCCATAGCAGGGACTTTCAGATGGGATGCGTGTTCTGACTCCCTCACTGGTCTGTGTCTGAAATTTGGAGGGAGAGGAAGCAACGCTTTCTTAAAGACTGAAAACCCACACTGGGGTATGGAGTTGAAGATAAGGAGACCCATCCCATACAGTTGCTTGCTGTTAGGAATGCTGCAAATAATGGGTAATAAATCTATCTATAACCTGATCGTTCTGTGTGGTAATCTTGAGGGCGAACTTCTGTGGCTTCATTTTTTTATGCCATTGTTCATAATGCATTCATATATATCCCACAGATATCAGGTATAGAGCTAATAGAGAACGTGATGGTTTGTTTTTCCTCTAGATTGTAAATTTATTTAGAGATGAGACCCTGTTCTTCCTGGGTGAGACCTCATAATATCCAGCAAAGTATTTGCTAGTATTTGCTTCCAAACCCACTGCAGCCTTGTGATTGCACTATTTATTGGAGAGTTTTCCTGGATCCCCAGAGGAATGTAAGCATTGATTTCCTCAAAGACCCTCATTATGAGGAGGGAGCCCCTGTCGTGGTTCCTGGCCTGGACGGTACTGAAGAGGTCCCTCAGCATGGTAGTTTGTGTTTCTGACATTCAGCGTCTGGCTGGAAGTCTGACCTGTCTGCCTGACTTAGTTTCAACTTTGCTAGTTAATTATAGTAAGGATATGATTTAAATAATAACTGGAATTTTAGTTCCAAGAAATACAGTTTTTAAAAATGCCAGTATTTGTCATTAGTGTGGGTCTCAGGAGACATGGGTTTGGTTGATTCTGTGGTTGGGGCTTGATGTGTTTAGCATCCAGTGTGGGTTCATGAAGCACTAACAGAAATTAGAATGAAAGTTTGTGAACATCTGATAGCACCTTCTAGGATTGGAATTGGGTTTGAGAGGGCCAAATTAAGGGATGCTTCAAGTACTGCTCTCACATTTTTACATGAGCTACCTATTCTAAGCAGTCGTTTCAGTTCCAGGTTTGAAAATGAGGTGTTTCTGTTTTGTGAGTTGTATTATAGTTTAAAAATTCTGCTGTCTTATGGTTTCTCTTTTAAAGTATATTTTAATTGATTGATGATGCCAAATGAATTTCCAAAATTAGACTTACTTTGCTTGATACTCTCTTTTTTTAAAAATCCACAATCATGAGGCCTTAGGGTCATATTTAGAAAATTTTTGATGAAAGAACTTATTAAAATGATATAATGGTGTGTCAGAGTACCTCATTTCCAGCTGCAATCTTTGGTGAGTATTCTCATGAAAAATTCTTTCTTAAGTTCATAATTTGGCCATGAAACCAACTGTCTTCAAACTAAAACCTAAAATACAACATCTCAAGCTGAGAAAATATCTTACATTCTTTGTGAGACTGAAGGAAAGTTTCATGCTTTCTAGATTGTTCAGGCAGGAACACAGTTTGCCCAGAGGTGCTATTTTACGCATTCGCTAACAGACACGGGGCAATGCCTGTGGTGGTCCTAGGACCAGCACTTTCTGTTCAGTGAGGGCGGGAGACGAGAAGAACATGAGACGAGTGGGTGGTGACCTCCCACTCCCACCCCACGAAGGAGCTTCCCCAGCAGTGTGTTAATGGGGTGTCACAGAATCATTCTTTCGATTTCTCTGTATGTTTGAAAATTTTTAGAATAAATTGTTGAGGGGGAAGCAGAACGAAAAGAAGCTGAGCCAAATTCTGTTTAAGGGCTCATCCACCTGGTATTTCTTGGCTTCTGCGTCAATTCAGATATCAACACAGAAATGTCTGGTCTCACCTGTGCCGGCTGGCTTTATAGCTGGAATGTTTGTGGGACACATGAGTGCTTAAAACTCCCAAGAATCTCTGGACCGCTGCTCTTGGGAAGCTGCTGCCTGGTGTGTTTTGGCCTCCTGGCTGTTGGGTGGCACATGCGTGGGAGGGCGTATGTGGCACCTGACAGGTTAGACTGCACTCTGTGCAGGGACTTTGCCCTCCTGCCAGCACCCTGTCCCAAGGTTCGGTCTCTGCACGTGTCACTATGTGTAGCAAGGGAACCAATGTTCAAATACCAGTTAGCTAAATGTGAATAGTTAGACGATTTTCCCCCATTTTTGTGTGAGTGTTAAATATACATAGTATTTATCATTTTAACCATTCATAAGTGTATAATTCAGCTGCCGTCATCGCCGTATCGCCGTAATCTATACTCAGAGCTTTTTTATCATCCGAAAAAAACCTGTCCATACTAAATAGCTCCCCAGTCCCCTGGCCCGTGGTCGTCTCCATTCTACTTTGTCTCTCTCGAGTTGCATATTCTAGGCCCCTCATGGAAGCAGAATTGTGCAGTATTTGTCCCTCTATGTGGCTTACTTGACTTAGCATAACATTTTCAAGGTCCATCCATGTTGTAGCCTGTGTCAAAGTTCCATTCCTTTTTCTGACTGAATAATCTACTGTGTTACGCAACTCTGTATAACAGTTACGTGTGAACATTACTGGGGAGCATTTCAGGTGGGCCCACATCTTACACTTCAGAGAAAGAGCACTGCTGTTTTGGAGTGCCTTCCGTGTGCTCAGCCTTGTGCCAGGCACTCTTCTCTCCCATCTTTAGCCCACTGGCAGGGTTTATCACCGGGGTTAGGATGGAGGGGACAGACCCAGAGTACTAGGTGACTTCATGTGTTCATTCAAGGCCCATTCTTGGGCCTTTGTGCAGGTCTGATAGGCACGCTCTTGCCCCATAGACCCTGCAGTTGAAGTGGCTCAAGATGGAAGCAGGCACATCAGTCATTTGTTATACACTGTGACAGGGCTGTTAGGGGACATCAGGGTTTCTGAGGTTGGGTGGGCAGGGAGGTCCTTCTGCAGGGGGAGGTTTTCAGCTGAGAATTGTAAGAGGTATAAGTGAACCAGACTGGGAGTGGTATTTGTTCCTAGCAGAGAGAATAGTCGTGCTAAGTTTCAGAGGTAAGGAAGAATTTGTTGCTGTTAACTTGCCCTAGGTCATCCAGGTTGAACCTGATGCTGGCTGGTTGGGGAGGAGTCAGCTTCTTGAAGCTCAGGTCCTGCTCAGAATTGGCCAACTCAGGCCCCGCTGCAGCCACATGTTTGAAACATTAAGTCTAATCACTTAAGTTTTTTCTCTCTTCATGCTTTCTTTTTTTAAAAAGGAAGATACTTTAACTTTTCAGGCATTGCTATCAAGTAGTCATTTAAAGAGGAGTTATTCACCTACATTTCTACGTTCAGTTTGGTTCCTTTTCCACTAAACCAATCTGGACTTTGCCCTGGTCTTGTCTCTTGACTTGATTAAAAGCTGTTTTTTGGGGGCGCCTGGGTGGCTCAGTGGGTTAAGCCACTGCCTTTGGCTCAGGTCATGATCCCAGGGTCCTGGGATCGAGTCCCGCATCCGGCTCTCTGCTCAGCAGGGAGCAGGGAGCCTGCTTCCTCCTCTCTCTCTCTCTCTGCCTGCCTCTCTGCCTACTTGTGATCTCTCTGTCAAATAAATAATTCTTTAAAAAAAAAAAAGCTGTTTTTTGTCTAACTGATTCTGAGTCCTGAATTTCTTAGTAATTCTGATAGTTGGGCAGTGTGTTGTGCATTACTGCTGAGAGTGATCTCACATGCAGTTTTACCTGTGATCTTCAGAGCAGCCCTGTCAAGTAGACAGAGAAAGGCTTGTTACCCAGCAGGAAATTGAAGCTCTGAGAGATGAAGTGCTTGCCCAGATAACATGGAGCTAAGTGCCAGAGCTGGGGGTGGAAGCCAGGCCTCTCACCTCCAGCTGCTTTTTCCTTTGCAGTGAAACAGCCATCTTTTGAATCCGTCTCCCCCAAACCTGTCCTCGCCTCCTGTTAAGTGCCCTTCTCCATCTCCACCAAGGCTTCTTTCTTGATGCTCATAGTCCAAGTGGTTGTCCTGGCCCAGAGAATGGTACTACCATTGGCTCTGGTTCCTAAACCAGAAACTTGGCCTCCCCCCGCCTTTTAAAAAAATATTTTATTTATTTGACAAAGAGAGAGAGAGAGATCACAAGTAGGCAGAGGCAGGCAGAGAGACAGAGAGGGGGAAGCAGGCTCCCTGCCGAGCAAAGAGCCTGTTGTGGGGCTCGATCCCAGGACGCTGGGATCATGACCTGAGCCGAAGGCAGAGGCTTTAACCCACTGAGCCACCCAGAGGCCCCTTGGCCTCCCTTTTCAAACCAGTCCTCTAGTGAACACCATTGACCCTTATGTGTTCTACTTCTTAAGCTGTTGAATCACCCACTTCTTTCTGTTTTCCAGCTACTATTCTATTTCGGATTCCCGTAATTCTTTGGGTAGACTTTTATTGTCACGTTATCTGAGTAATTGATCTTCTTGTCTGTCTCCCATCTTAAGCTGTGAACTTTTTAAAGTCAGAGGCTGGTCATTATTTTCTACTTCTCTAAGACTTAGTAACAAGGCCACCTTGTATGGGTGTTCGAGCTGTGCACTGTTCAAGGGCCTTACGTGTAAAAGGGTATACTTCACGTCATCCGAATGCTCACTTAAATAGGGCATGAGTAGCCAATGTGGAGACTCTGGGCCACTCACAGAATACCTGTGCAGTAGTAGAGAGTCACCTCTGTGCATAAAGCCACATGGCGTGCATGTTGTACACCCATTCCGAAGAACCCATTCCAAAGAGTACACACGATCACTCCTCTGTTACCTGCCTCAGAGGTCCAGTTCCCACCCTCCTTGTGATTCAGACTTTACCTGCCCCGCTCCCTGGGGGGTGTATGTTGTGTGTGTGTGTGTGTGTGTGTGTGTGCACGCGTGCACACATTGGTGTGATAGATTGTGACAGTGTGATAGATTGTGACATGTGGCATCGGTATGTTTCAGAGTGTGCCAGGCCACTGTCCACAGAGCTCTGGAAAGCTCCCCAGGGCAGGATTGCCTATGTTGTACAATAATATAGTAACAATTTACTTGAGGAAGGAGTACCTTTTTATAGTCCCACAAAGGTACCACATGAACCACTAGGGCTCTGCCAATAACTACACAGCAAGTATTGGTAGAATCAGTGTCTCAGAGCCAACCACTCCCTCCTCAGCCCCTCATAGTTCTGGGGCCGGAGCCATGTGGGCTCCAGCAGCCGTTCAGCAGCAGCACAATTTGCAAAAGCAAATTAGACTGGGAATAACCCAGATGTCCTTCAGTGGCAGAATGGATAAACAAGTACATTCATACAATGGAATATTACTCAGCCTTGAAGAATGGCAAACTCTTGCTACATATCACTGTATGAATAACCAGTGTCGACCAAAATAAGCTAGACATGAAGAGTACACCACGTTATTCCATGGATATAAAGTTCAAAAACCAGTCGGACTAATCCTTGGTGTTAGAAGTAGTGAAGGCAATTCCCCCTGGGGCATTGGTCTGTGGGGGCCCTGGACCTTCTGGATTGTAATGACACACTCCTTGATCTAGATAATATTTACAAGGGTGTGTTCTTTGGAAACATTCATTGATCTTATTATGATTTGTGCACCTTAAGAAATATATGTTCAACTTAAATGAAAACAGCCCTCCCCCTGACCTCCCCAAAAGACCGACTTCTTCCCCAGCTTTCAGCAACTTTGTGTTTTTACGGTAAATTCCAGACAGCTTTCAAGCCTTGACCCACCAGGGCCTCTTTCACCTGTGCCTGGCTCCCCTTCTCTCTGCTGATGTGTCTGGGCAGAAGGGACACCCCCCGCATCTTGGGTTGGGCATTCTCAAAGCTCTCTTTTCTTCAGTGTGGACTGTCTCCTGTGATCCTTGCCCTTCCTTAGCTGAGTGCAAAGCAGCTTTGTAGCTTCTCTTTAGTTTGCTAATATCACTTGACGGTAAAATGAGGCTTCTCTTCTGAGTCATGCCAGTTGGGAGGGATGTGAGCTCTCCACTCACCTACCTAACTGCTCCTTCTTGTGGCTGAGGAGAGCTAGGTAGGTAGAGTGTAGCTAGGCAGAGCTACCTAGCTAGGCGAGTGTTCCGTTTGAGAGCTGGTGGCTCTCACTGATGTCTTTGAGGCTAAACTAAGCCCAGCGTGTCTGGCCAAGGTGTAACTAGCTCCTGAAACCCCCCCGCTTCCCTCCCTGGTACTGCTGCCCCTTACCCAGGCTTTCCTCACGCACCTGGTATGCTGCAGTTGTCCCTTGTGGTCCACCTTCCAGTTGGCTTCCAGACTCCTCTTTAAGGGCACTTTTGGCCATGTCACTCCTTAGCTTAACCGCAGACAATGACTTGCCACCATCTGCAAGGAGTCCAGACAATTAACATGGCCTCGAAGGTCCTGCTGGGACCCTGGATGACACCCACCCTTTCATCCCTCCTCCCTCCCGAACTCTCCTGGAAAAGCGTTTGCCACCCAGACGTACATGTGAGGGGTGGGGCCTGTCCCTCTGCTCCTTTGCATATGCCTTTCCCCTTGGCTGGAATTCTATTGTTCCTACACTTAGATTCAGTTATCTACTTGGGAGCTTTTTCTGTCTTTCTCCTTTATTCTCCCACTTGTTAGATGATTTCCCCCCCTCTTCTCGGGCATCTCTTTTCCTTTGAAGCTTTTATTTGGCTACCTCACCCTCCCCTTGCTGAAGGTTGGATTTTGCTTTTATTTGTACTAGCGGTGCCTGAGACTTAGTAGGCTTCTGATGAATGTTTGCAAGGTGGGTAGGTGGGTAATAGAGGTAGGGTGAGTACATTTTGATGCAAAGAAACTCTCCCTGATGATTTATTGTGAAGGTAGGATGATTTATGTCTTTTGTATTTCACTTTTCAAAAAAAGGGGGGGGGAGACCCTAGAGATTAGAAACAATTTGTGTAAATTCCCACAGGAAAAGATAGAACTCTTCTGCCTGTTCTCAGACATAGCGAGTCACTCAGGATCCTCCATACATGCTTGGCAGCTCCTTGAGAATCTCTGTATTTTTGCTGGAATGGGAATTCATGGTTTTAGAAATTTAGGTATTTCAAAACAGATGCTTAGACCACGAAGTCACTGAAAATGAGTGTGGTTGCAATATGCCCCATTTTACACCAATTAAGCAGAGCTCTGGGCTTCTGGCCCCCTGCCAATACTCTGGTGCAGGCCCCAGGGAAATCTCAGCAGTTCTTGGATCTAATTGTTCACTGTCTGTATAGTCTTAAAACAGTCATTTCGGTGACTTTACTGTGTTAGATGTTGTATATTAAAATAGGGATTTCGGGCACCTGGGTGGCTCTGTGGGTTAAGCCACTGCCTTCGGCTCAGGTCATGATCTCAGGGTCCTGGGATCGAGTCCCGCATCGGGCTTTCTGCTCAGCCGGGAGCCTGCTTCTCTCTCTCTCTCTGCCTGCCTCTCTGTCTACTTGTGATCTCTGTCTGTCAAATAAGCAAATAAAATCTTTAAAAAAAATAAAATAAAATAGGGATTTCATGTTGAAAAATGTATTTAGTCTGCTTCTTTCTAAATAGAATCTTCCCTGTCATTGAGAACAATAGTTTGAACTTTTTAAGACCTTCCATCTTCCCACCTCTAAGAAAAGAATAGTAATTTTAATGTCATTTCTTCAAATTTACAGTCATATATGGTTTGAAATAGATATATATAAGTAAATTCACATAAAGCTTTTAGAGTATGGCACATAGTGGATACTAGACAAATATTAGCAATCATTTTTCCTTCTACATGATGAAGCCTGTGAAGCAGATTTCCATTTTACAGTTCTGAAATTCCTTACTGAAACAGAAAGTCCAGATCATCCCCTTCGCCCTGTGGTTTTAAAAGACTGCTCTTTTTTTAATTGGTTTTTCTTTGTTCATTAAAATACAAAATGCATCTCCTTTACAGTTTGTTCATTGTTCTGTGGGTAAAAAGGAGTGAAATGAGTGAGGGCAGAAGAGGAGAGACAGGGAGAGAGAGGGGCCCCTGGAGCTTCAGGTGTGAGCCCAGAGGCATTGCCACAGGTCTGTGCTTTTGCCACCAGTGGGCATCTGTGCTCTGGTGATGACAGCTAATTACACAAATAATAATAACAAGTAGTAGAAAACATTGTTTACCAAAGAGTTCCAGGTGCTACTGAGCCTGTTCCATGCATGGTCTTACTCCGTTCACCATTGCTCTCTCACTAAATGGTGTCATCTGTTTCACCCAGGGAGGGTGAGGGAAGTTAAAGGACTTGTCCAAGGTCACCCAGTCACCAAATGAGCTAGATCCTGCTTCCAGGAGAGCTGGCTACTAAGGGCAGTATTGTGTTGGGCTCCATTTTGTTTTCTGAATGCAAGAACAACAGAGTAGTCAGTGAATTAGGCCTGGGGTAGGTGTAATTCACTATCAAAAAATGGCTTTGTTGTCCCTGTTTCTACATGTAGAAGTTGTTTCCATGCCAAAGTCGTAGGTGATCTATATGAATAACTTACTGAAACAGCCCCTCGTTAGTATGGTCGTAGTGTACCCTGAGAAAGAAATCACCCACATGCTTTTACCAGTCCCCTTCATGTAAGTATCAGTTTCTACAATAAAGGTATTTAGGTCACAATGCTGATAAGAACTTGACCACTTTGTAAAAAAAAAAACAAGGGAGTAGTTACCTTCAGAATCTCATAACATGTTGTGTTAGAACTGCTTTTAGTTGCAATATTAGGACACCTTTAATATGATAAGTTTTGTGGTATTTTCCAGGAGGTTTGGGAGGGCTTTCTAAGGAATAATTTCTTTCTTTCTTTCTTTTTTTTTAAAAAGATTTTATTTGACAGACAGAGATCACAAGTAGGGCAGAGGCAGGCAAAGGGGTTGTGGGGGGGGGGGCGCGGGTGGAGCAGGCTCCCCTCTGAGCAGAGAGCCTGATGCGGGGCTCCATCCTAGGACCCTGAGATCATGACCTGAGCCGAAGGCAGAGGCTTAACTCACTGAGCCACCCAGCTGCCCCTCTAAGGAATAATTTTTAAAGATACGGAAGGACCACAGGTTTGGGTGGGAGAGTAGGTTAATGAAATCATGGAGATAAGAGACAAAGGTGTGGCTCATGAGTTGAGTGGTTGGTTATTAGGAACAAGCCAGAAATCCAAGACCTCATATAGAAAGTTTAACCCTACACACCCAAGCTGTGAATTTCAAAATGAAATTATATTATAGTAAATTATTTTAAATGAGCTATCAACTTTAATACTACTGTCTGCTCTGGCCTGAGTTAAATATTTCTAAGTCAGTATGAGCTTGTGGAGATTTACTTCATTGCAGATTACATATTACAGGAAGCATCCTGGCACAGCCCTAGATGTCATGTGTGCCAACCAAAGCTGAATACTTTTTTTAAAAAATCATTTCTGAGAGGTGATATGTTCGTTCTTAATCCTTCCAAGTGGAACAAGTGGAATTTTTTCAAGATCGTTGTCCGTTTCTGAAAAGTATTGTTAACAGTATGTGAAAGCCACAAATGACTATGTTCTTTCAATTTTCTTTTTCAGATAGCGATGATCTTCAAAATGAAGACTCTGGAAAATTTTAGGTTCTCTATAGGAACTACAGAAGTTGAAGGAAAGAAGATTTTCAAAAGGAAATTGTTTTGAAAGTATGTTTACAACTAACTGATACTGTTGACAGTTGTTTTTTTTTTTTTTTTAAATAATAAAACACTTTAAGAAAATTGTATTTATGGTAAAAGGAAACTGGACTAACAATGAGGCCAAAGACTTTTCCTGCCACAACTTATTCTGGAAATAGCCGCCAGCGACTGCAGGAGATTCGAGAGGGCTTAAAGCAGCCGTCCAAATCTTCCACTCAGGGGCTGCCTGTGGGACCAAACAGTGATGCTTCCCTGGCCACCAAAGTCGTGGGGGGCAAGGATGCTGCCAGGCAACAGCAGCAGATGAGAGCTACCCCAAAGTTCGGACCTTATCAGAAAGCTTTGAGAGAAATCAGATACTCCCTGTTGCCTTTTGCTAATGAATCCAGCACTTCCTCAGCAGCAGAAGTAAACCGACAGATGCTGCAGGAACTGGTGAACGCGGGATGTGACCAGGTGAGTGTAACCTCCCCAGGCTCCTGCCCTGGCATTTAACAGTAAGTAGTCCAGCTTGCAATGTGCAGGGGAGACAGCCAAGGATCCTGTGCTTGCACTTGAAGGCTCTGAATTGCTTCCGAAGAGAAGTGTTTCTGGGTCAAAACCAGAGGCCCTTCTGGTGTGCCATTGCATTTTTTTCCATCTTCTCCCCAGAATGGTCTTTTTGGCTACTTTTCCTTTACAGTAAAAATCTAGACATTTCTGAATTCTACTGAAATTGTACCATGTGTCTTTTCTGTTTTGTCCTTGTGAAGTTGAGAAGGGCTATCACACTTAGCCCTTTCTTTGTGGTTTATTTGGGCTTATTCTGAGCTGTGATGGGGAAGATAGTGGCTTCATTTGTTTTTAGTTTGTGCATTCGTTTGACTTAGTTAAGGGAAAGGTTGATTAACATGATTTGGCTCTTAGACTCTTTTTTCTTCTATTTTGAAAAACAGTATGTATACTGTTATAGGAGACATAACTATGTTAAGGAAATGATCAAGCAACGTAATCTGACTTCTCAATTGCTTTCAAGATAAGGGACACATTAATGGAGGTGACAATGATAATATATAAATACACAACTTTTCGCTATACATTTGTGATGCTGTGGGGACTCACATAGCCATGTAAAACCCAGGTTGAGGGGTTGGACCATTAAAATGGAACTGGTGTCCAACCACATAAAAATGAATTTAGTAAAATCTAACTGGTAAAAATGTAATTGTCTTACAAAAGGGCTTTGAAAGCTAATGCTGTGTTACCATCTGTCATCTTAAAAGTCTCAGTTGCATGAAAATGGAATTAAGCTAGGTATTTTTGTTCCTTGGAAAATTAGTAAGATTTCATGCTCAAAGCACATCAGGATGGCTTGAGCACTTGTAGTTTCTTAGGAAGAATCTAATTACCTACTCCTGGCCTCACAGTCACAGGAAAAGGCTAACAATACCCTCTTTTATTTTCAAAAGCTATCTCAACCTTCTTGTTGTAGTTGATTACCATAGAATTTAATAGAGAATTTATATTTCTCAGATGATATGTTTGTGAAACTAATCGTGCTATTTTGCAGGGCACTGCCTTGACACTTTGGGATATACTGGGATTAACTTGTGTGAAGCAAGCATTGTTGTGTTGAGAGTTGCTTTTCTAAAGCATAGGATCATGAATAATGTGGTGCAGAGTGTTTTAGCAGTGGAAGCTGACAGCAGAGGCATGACCTTTCTCAT
Source organism: Mustela nigripes (assembly GCF_022355385.1). Classification (NCBI taxonomy): domain Eukaryota; kingdom Metazoa; phylum Chordata; class Mammalia; order Carnivora; family Mustelidae; genus Mustela; species Mustela nigripes. The sequence continues at coordinate 2,314,829 of NC_081571.1, read as the reverse complement.
TGTGAAAATATGAAGTTAAATACACTGCCAAGTGCTATCCCTTGACAAACAGAACTTGATGGTTTTGAAAGTAGGAAGGAGCAGTCTGGGGGAAATACTAGAGTAAGATTGCAGAGACTTGAAAACCAACAGCAAAGCCTAAAATCTTCTATAAATCACTTGCAAACAAAAGAGGTAATCAGAGCAGGGTGTTCTTTGCAGTTGTGTTTCAGCTGTGATAAAAAGAAACAAGTGAAGCAAATAATCCAAAATACAGGTGGGATCTCATTATAGTGAAATCCATTAGTGATAATTACAGTGCAAGAAATAATGAAGCTGGTGCTGTATCCAAGAGAGTAAAATACAAATACAGTAAAATTAAGGATCATGACACCAGTGAAGTTCCCATCAACATTTAATTTATGTTAATTGATAGTAGGAAGGACTTCATTTGTCATACCTAATGCTCCTGAAGTGATTCAGTCGCTTTGGTGTATAGTGTTACTTTATAAAGCAAAAACCTCTGCCTTCAGCCTGACCCTCCAGTTTGGGTATGTATACAGGGTGCATTTGCTTTCAGAGAATCCTGGTCAGAACGTCATTATGAGAAGAACCTGAATAATTGGAGTGGAAATGATTAATCAATAGTACCTCTAGAGTTGTGTGGGTCTTCAATAAAGCAGATTATCAGATCCAGTATAATAGGTACAGAGTACCTAGTGTTGCAGCTTTTCAGTTTCCTTTGTCTCCTCCTCTATTGCCTTTTAATTTAGCTTCAGTTTTATTTTCTTGTACTTTGTCATTTTTTTTTTAAGATTTTATTTATTTATTTGACAGAGAGAGAGATCACAAGTAGGCAGAGAAGCAGGCAGAGAGTGGAGAAGCAGGCTCCCTGCGGAGCAGAGAGCCTGATGCGGGGCTCAATCCCAGGACCCCGCGATCATGACCTGGGCTGAAGGCAGAGGCTTTAACCCACTGAGCCACAAAGGCACCCCACACTTTGTCATTCTTAACCCTAATATTAATCAGAATAGTAGTAAACTCCATGTTTTCTCAAGGTCTTACCAGTGATACACACTTTTGTATGCCCTATTTTATCCATTGCATATACATGTTTATACATTTTTCCCCACTTTATTTGACTTGAGGCTTACTGAAAATATTTACTTGAATGTTTATGAGTGTTTTCTTTTAAACTTTTTATTAGAATAAAATTTACATAAGAGGGTGCCTGGGCGGGTCAGTTGGTAGAGTGACTGCCTTCGGCTCAGGTCACAATCCTGGAGTCCCAGTATTGAGTCCTGCATCCAGCTCCCTGATCTGCAGGGAGTCTGCTTCTCCCTCTGACTCTCCTCCTCTCTCATGCTCTCTCTCTCTCTCAAATAATAAATAAATCTAAATAAAGTAAAATTTCCATAAGAATAGTATATGATAGGATCCTAAGTGGACAGCTCAGTGAACTTCACCCAGTGAATCACACCCATGTAACTAGGATGGATGGGTGTATTTTTTTTTTTTAAGATTTTATTTATTTATTTGACAGAGATGACAAGTAGGCAGAGAAGGCAGGCAGAGAGAGGAAGGAAGCAGGCTCCCTGCTGAGTAGAGAGCACAAAGTGGGGCTTGATCTCAGGACCCTGGGATCACGACCTAAGCCAAAGGCAGAGGCTTAACCCACTGAGCCACACAGGCTATTTTTTATTATTTTTTAAATTTTTTAAAATTATTTTTTATTTATATTATTTTATTTTTATTTATTTTTTTAAAGATTTTATTGATTTATTTGTCAGAGAGAGAGTTCAGGCAGGCAGAGTAGCAGGCAGAGGCAGAGGGAGAAGCAGGCTCCCCACAGAGCAAGGAGCCTGATACGGGACTCGATCCTAAGATGCTGGGATCATGACCTGAGCTGAAGGCAGTCGCTTAACCGTCTGAGCCACCCAGGCATCCCTTATTATTTTTTAAATTTAAGTAATCTCTATACCCAACGTGGGGCTTGAACTTAACACTCTGAGTTCAGGAGTTGCATGCCCTGCCAACTGAGCCAGCCAGGCACCCCTGGGGTGTGTGTGTATATGTGTGTGTGTGTGTGTGTTAAGATTTACTTATTTATTTTTAGACAGCATGTGCATGAGAGAGAGCACAGAAGGGAGGGGCAAATGTTGAGGGAGAGAATCTCCAGCGGACTCCCCACTGAGCGTGAAGCCAACTCAGGGCTCAGTCTCACAATCATGACCTGAGCTGAAACCAAGAGTATGCCACTCACCTGACTGAGCCAGCCAGGTGCTCCAGCCCCCACCGGGGTATATTTTTAATTACTATATTTTTAATGTAAATTACTATATTTTTAATGGAAAAGTAAAAGACTAAGTATTTTCTGTGTAGTGATATAGTGTGTCAAATGATGCAGTGTCTAAAATATTTTCACATATATTTTACTAAAGACTTAATGAAAATTTCTACAGGAAAAAAAAGGCCAGTGGATTAATAATCCTTATGGAAGGAGCTATTCTTTAAACACAGATTAAAGGACTTGAAAGGATAAGTGTTTTGGTTATGAGTGTCATACTTTTTATCATTTGGATACTCTTCATACTGACATAGGTAATAATTTAAAGTTAGCTTTTACTTTATCTTATAAAACTTAGTTTCACTTTTTCTCTTAGTGGTTTCAAGTGATCATATTACCAGGTTTTCCCTCTTTTTCTTCCTGACAAAGTTTTAAAAACTACTAATTAGGGGTGCATGGGTGGCCTTTTTGGTTAAGTGTTTGTTTTGGTTCAGGTCATAATCTCAGATTCCTGGGGTCAGTTCCTACGTTGGGCTCCCTGCTCAGCAGGGGATCTGCTTCTTTCTTTCCTGCTCTCCCTGCTCTGCTCTCTCTCTCTGCCAAATAAATAAATAAACGTGCTAAAAAAAAACCATTAATTTGATTTTGCGATGACATTGTCTGCTTCTTGAAAGCATATGACTTGAGTCCTCTCACTGAATTGCATTGGTTAACAGGTGTAAGGGTGCTGTTGGGACAGGCTCACCATACTTGGGACTTCTCAGGGTGCAGGGATGGCTGGCTGGCATAGGGGTCTAGAGATGACAAGGGTCCTATTCAGCAGTACCTCCTGTAGTCTTCAGAATAGCTAAGCATTTTATCACTTTGTGCCTCTTAGAGGCCAACTTAGGTGAGAACTGCCTTTCAGATGTGAATACTGAGAAATGTTTTTTGCTTCTCTTGAGGAATTAGCATGTACTGTTTCTCTTTGGACAACCCATATCCTGACCTTCATGAGGCTCCCTCATTGATCTGCTGTGAGAGGTGCCAAATCTGTGGCAGCTTTAAGACTTCTTAGGGCTCTGGCCTGTCATAGCTACATTCTTTCAGTCCTGTATTAGCATAATTTACCTAATCCTGACTTAATCCAATTTTTCCTCACCTTATTGTGAATGTTTAAACGACTTAAATCATTATTGGAGTGAAGGTAGGAAGAAATGTAAACAAACAAATTGATTTATTACACCAAATTTGGCCTAAGGAAAAGCTGATGGTCAGGATGTATATTCAGAGACATGCTTCCTGAGAATAATGGTCAGAACAACAAATAAATTTCAGGTAGTCTGGTTAATGGGAAAGGGAGTGAATTTCTTGGCATTCTCAAATCAAAAAGTACAGAAAAATCAAGTTTCTCAACCCATCTTACAAGTTATTCTTCAATCCAGGTCCTTTTGCCAAAGGAAATAGCACTGCAGAGAGGGGAGGCCTGCTGGGGCCTGTGAATCTCACAGAGGAAGGACAGACCCTGGTGTTGGCAGCAACCTCTTGTGCCAAGTACTGTTCGAATAAGCACTTGCACCCGTAGCCTCATTATTGAAACTACACAGAAAGCATTTGAGATGGATTCCAGCCCTTACCTGAGTATTGCAGAGGAAACTATGGCTTGGGTGGCCAGGCAGGTGACTCAAGCTCTCCTCTGCACGCCCCTTCCCCCAACCCCCAGGTCTTCAGTGAGGGTTAGACCTACTTGTTACACATACTTGAGAGGAAAGACTTCAGTGCTCCCTTAATGGGCCATACAGATCTCTGTCTTTAACTTGCATCGTGTGGGTTGCTGGCCAGTTTCTGTGTTTGCTGATGTACACCCCGTCCTGGTGGGATTTTCTTCTCTGCGAGTTTGTCCTCTCCTTTCCCTCATGTCCTCTCGCTTGCATGGGCAGGTGGCACTTGCTCAGCACTTCCAGTCCCCAGGCCCCCTTGCCACAGGCCCTGCCTGGTCCTTTCCAGGGGTGTCCCACCCACTCCTCCCCTGTGCACCTGTCCCAGATGCATGGCACGGTCTCCTCCTGCTTGCATCTCTGCTTCATTTGTTCAGGGGGCTTCTTCAAACATTATTCTGTTGGCTGGCAGTGTCAGCATCCATCTTCCCCGGCGTGGATTTGGGCACATGTTATGGTTCAACTCCTTCTTTCTTACTGCAGGGTCTTGATTCTTACACCTGGATTTGAACTGTTCCTGTTCAGCCTTCCATTGTTCCGTATGTCTAGGGCACTGGACGCTTGAGGCCAGCCGTGTATGGACAGGTGGTCGTGCTGTCATCACACTTGCCCTGTGGCACTCAGGCCTCCTGGTGCTATGTCCACCGTGTGTCCAGGTGTGTCCTCATGAGCGCAGGGTCCTGGGTGTGGCTCACCTGCTGTGTGCACAGTGGGGATTGCACACCAGCTGTGCGTGCCCCTGGAAAACTTTGCCCAGGCGGTTCCCTGCGCTGGCCAATGTACATGCCATTGCTGATTTATCAGACTTTAGGAGAGAGACAGCACAAAGCCTCTTTGTATGTTTAGCTCAAGCAGTTGGCATCATCAGGAAAGCCCTAGACAGTGACCTAGAGAAATGTTAACCCTGAAGTGCTTTTCCTTTAACCTGGTGCCAGGATCCTGCCTCAGGATTCATTCTCTGGAATACAGGTAGTTTGCTAATGAAAAAAAGTAGAAAAGGTTAGATAACCAGTACATTTCCTCCTCCTCCCTTATTCTGGAAAGGGAACGACTTTTCAGTATTACCGAACACTGGGTATTGCCCTGAAATATTCATAAGAGGAGAAGGAAAAAAGAAACACTTAAGTTTAGGAATGCCAGTAATGTAACAGGAAACTGTATTACAATGGCTTTTGGGTGTAGCAGTTCCTTGTCTACCCCTGCCCCCCCCACCTTTTTTTTTTTTTTTTTAGCTTTTCAAATTAAATCTGGCCTTGCCAAAAGATAAAATGTATACTTTGTTAAAGTAGTATATTTAAAATTAATTTGAAAAGACACAGTCACATCATACCTTTGTGTCATACCCTCCCCCCACCCTGCGCTCCCTTCTAGTTATCAAAGGAATATGTGTTCATTGTGTAAGTTTGCAAAATTTAGAAACATATAAAAAAATAAAAATCGCCTATAATTCTGTCAGCTCAAATGAGACCACTCTGAACTTCTAGGATAAAAGTGGCCAGATTTTTTTCTAATTAAAGGAAATTAAGGAAAGTGAGGAGAGCTGGGCCAGGTAACAGGTAGAAAAGGCAGAATATGGGGTATGATCCCACCTCTTCCTTTATAAAAAAATATATATGTATAATATGGCCCTTCTCACTCTCCTTCTCTAGCATCAAGACCAATCCGTTCTCTTCCAGTGTACCTCTGAGTCCTGGTCCCCCCACCCACCAAGCCTCTGCCTTTGCTCACTGACATTGCCCTTCCTCCTGGCTCTTCTCCTGTGTTCCCTGCATAGAACATTCTGAGTGATCATTCTAAAAAGGAGAAGATCCTGTGATTTCCTTCTGGAAACCTTTCCACTGCACTTGGATGAAGCTCCTGACCTGAAGGCGAGGCCCATCCCGCAGCCTCAGGTGGCACCCCTTTTCCGGCAGTTGGTGCTCTGGCTCTACCTTCTTTACTGCCTTTCCTCTTCTCAGCACTGGCCCTTTCTTGCCTGGATAATGGCTACTCTTCTTGGAAGGCTTGTCTTGCTCTCCTGGATTCAGAAAAGCATTTTCTGACCCCCCTAGTCTAGACCACATGCCTCTGTTTTATTCTCTCTCATAGAAATGTCCTTTCATAGCATTTATCAGAATTTGTTACTAAGTGTTTAGTTGTGTATTTCTTATAATATCCATTTCTCTCTTTAGATTTAGTCCCCATTAGGGCAGTAGCTTTGTTCTGGTTATCGTTCTCTAGTACCTAAAACTTTGCAAATTCTCAAAATTCTCAAAAACATCTGATATATGAATGAAGGGATAAATGTTTTGCTATAAACATTTTCATTTTTAATGCCTATAATGTATTCCATTGTTCAAATAGTAGTTCTTTTTTTTTAGATTGATTTTATTTATTTGACAGAGAGAGATCACAAGCAGGCAGAGAGGCAGGCAGAGGGAGAGAGAGAGAGAGAGAAGCAGGCTCCCCGCTGAGCAGAGAGCCCGATGCGGGACTCGATCCCAGGACCCTGAGATCATGACCTGAGCCGAAGGCAGCGGCTTAACCCACTGAGCCACCCAGGCACCCCCAAATAGCAGTTCTATAACTTATTATACATATAATATGTAACTGGCGTTAAGAGGTAAACTGAAGCACATTTTAAAGTTTATCTGAGCAAAAATGATTCCAAACCAGAAGTGATTAGGAGCAGTCTACTGAAAGTCGCTCAGGGAAAGAATTTCAGAAAGCAGAGGCAGAAGCAAAGCGAGAAAATGATTCCAGTGTCTATACCTTAAGCGGTTACCTTATTTGGGAAAGCCTGGGTAGCTGTTTATGATTGGTTGTCCTTAGGTTTTGATTTTTAGCCTCCAGGCATTACAGACTTAGATTTGGTTTGTGTACATAGGCATTAAATCTTAGAATCACCTCAGTCTGATGGCTTTCTTGTTTAATTAAATACTGCGATGAACATCCCTCTACGTCTTTATAAATATCACTGATTTACTTAGAATAAATTTTAGAAATGGAATTACTAAGACAAACGATAAGAGCATTTTTACGGTTTTAATTCGCCAAGTTTCTTTCGAAAATTTTAAAATTGCCTCTATATTTCCAACCCTGCCAACAATGAATACTGCTGCTATGAAACAACACATCTGTTTGTCAGTTTGGTTGTTTGTTCTGTATTCCTAATTGTGGCAATAAGTATGTGGTAGTAAAAAAGTAGTGATAGTTGTTCAGTTTTAAGTAGCAGGAAACTCATATTTTGAGGGGAGCTCTAAGTGTCTGAGACTGGATCCATTTTCCTCTTAAAATGCAATGCAAATTCTAGTACATCAAGACCAAAATGCATCTTCTGAGGAACGTCTTTTCTCTCCTCCCTGAGTGGTTTACATTTGTGCCTGGTACATCTCTGGGCCAACATAGGATTTTGCAGTCCTAGAGGATTTGCAGGAGAGTCATTGGCAGACAGGTAGGCAAGGCCTGCCCTTTGGGGAGGACAAGCCATAATAGCCCCAGCAGCAGCACTGTCCGGACGTTCAGCTTGCTTTTGTTCCCTAGAATATTTGGTGTGCAGAACAGAGCGCCCTGGCTGGTGTTTAGGAATGATGGGTTACGAGTTGCTGAGGTGTTGGTTCTGGCTGCCCTTAGGAAGCCAGCTCTGGCCTCCTCTTTGAGCAACCTTCTGCCTTAATCCAAACATGCAGTACAACTATTGACATTTTCTGTATGTGCCATAATGTCGAAAATATTGGAGATCACAAATATTGTTTATTTAATACCTATTATTCACACTGAGCAGTTTTCTACCTAAATGATTATTTGCTCTTATATATATGGTTGTGGCCACTCGATGGCTCATGCTAGCCTCATAGGTGATTAATGAACATTTTTAATATATTCTATAGTGTAGTGCTTTCCCCCTTAGAAGTGCTGCATAGGCAGATACTGTAAGTGCTAGAGAAGGTTTTGGAACAATTATTTGTTCCTCCTTTTCTTGCACCCAGTGATTTTCCAACCCGGGATGTGTTGGAAAAATACTGCCACTGAAGCCAGCACCAGTGATTGAATTCATTTGGTGAGGAGTGGGCCCTGGGTACGAGCCCTTCCTAACAGGTCCCGGATGGTGACTGAGGGGCAGCCAGGGACCTCCGCTCTGCTCTGAACTTGATAGAGTCGGCTCTGAGAAATGCCTCTAAGATCTGAGCCTTATGTTTGCCTGCAGTTTCTTTCAGGGCTCCTTATACTGTTTATGTCATTGCCAACCCATTTATGGATGTAAAGAGAAGTGAAATACCCAACAAGGACATTGAGGGGTTTTTTGGTCCTTTATTTATTTTTTAAATTTTATTTGTTTATTTGAGTGAGAGCACACAAGCAGAGGGAGTGGTGGGCAGAGGCAGAAGCAGGCTCCCCGATGAGCAGGGAGCCCAGCGTGAGGCTGATCTCAGGTTTCTGGGATCATGACCTGAGCCAAAAACGGACGCTGAACCAACTGAGCCACCCGGGTGTGCCTACCTTTTATGTCCTTTAACAATAATCTCTTTTAAGCTACTCGTAATACAGTTGTTATAAATTTCAAACTTAACAACAAAAAAGCCACCTCCATTATCATAGTCACTACCCAGCTGCTTCTTATTTTGGCATTAAAATTCAGTTACAGGAAGCTCATGGTTCTCAAGTTTAATGTAAAATGAGTTTATCATGCAATTTTTTTATTATGATTTACTCATCTTGGATTTCTTTATTGTTTTTTAAAAAAAATTTATTTTACTTAAATTCAATTAATTAACATATAGTATAAAGAACCTAGATGTCCATCAACAGATGAATAGATAAAGAAGATGTGGTATATCTACACAATGGAATACTATGCAGCCATCAAAAGAAATGAAATCTTGCCATTTGCAACAACGTGGATGGAACTAGAGGATATTATGCTGAGCGAAATAAGTCAATCAGAGAAAGATAATTATATGATCTCTCTGATATGAGGAATTTGAGAGGCAAGGTGGGGTGTTTGGGGGTAGGAAGGAAAAAATGAAAAAAGATGAGATCGGAGGGAGACAAACCATAAGAGAATCTCACAAAACAAACGTAGGGTTGCCAGGGGGAGGGACGTTGGGAGAGGTTGATTGGGTTATGGACACAGGAGAGGGTATGTGCTATGGTGAGTGCTGTGAAGTGTGTAAGCCTGACAATTCACAGACCTGTATCGCTGGGGCTAATAATATACTATATGTTAATTTAAAAAATTTGTTAACTATATGTTAATTTTAAAAATTAACATATAGTATATATTATTAGCTTCAGAGGTAGAGTTTAGTGATTCATCAGTTGCAGATAACACTCAGTGCTCATCACATCACAGGCTCTCCTAAATGCCCATCACCCAATTACCCCATCCCTCCGCCTACCACTCCTCCAGAACCTTCAGTTTGTTTCCTAGAGTTCAGAGTTTCTTATGGTTTGTCTGCCTCTCTGATTTCATCTTATTTTATCTTTCTCTCCCTTCCCCTGTGATCCTTTGTTTTGTTTCTTAAATTCTGCATGAGTGAAATCATATGATAGTTCTCTTTCTCTGCTTGACTTATTTCACTTAGCGTAATACCTCTAGTACCATCCACATCACTGCAGATGGTAAGATTTCATTTTTTTGATGACTGAGTAATATTCCATTGTGTATGTATACCACATTTTTAAAAAAAGATTTTATTTATTTGAAAGAGAGACACAGCAAGAGAAGGAACACAAACAGGAGAAATACCACATCTTTATCCATTCATCTGCCGATGGACATCTGGGCTCTTTCCGTAGTTTGGCTATTGTGGACATTATTGCTATAAACTTGGTTGTGCATGTGCCCCTTTGAATCACTATGTTTGTATTCCTTGGGTAAATACCTAGTAGTGTAACCGCTGGGTTGTAGGGTAGCTCTCTTTTTACTTTTTGAGAAACCTCCACCAACAGTTTAAGAGGGTTCCCCTTTGTCCACATCCTCACCAACATCTGTTGTTTCCTGACTTGTTAATTTTAGCCGTTCTGACTGGTGTGAGGTGGTATCTCTTTGTGTTTCTTTGTTTTTGTTTTTTTAAGATTTTATTTTATTTTTTATTTGACAGAGAGAGAGAGAGAGAGAGCGTGCACACACAAGCAGGGAGAAGGGCAGAGAGAGAGGGAGAAGCAGGCTCCCCGGTGAGCAGGGAGCCTGATGTGGGACTCAATCCCAGCAGTCTTGGGTTCATGCCCTGAGCTGAAGGCAGGCACTTAACCAACTGAGCCACCCAGGCGCCCCCTCATTGTGGTTTTGATTTGTATTTCCTCTTTCTTGTCTTTAGTCTTTGGAAAGGAAACATTTTTCATAATTGTATTTTTCAAATTTGTGATGTATATATAATTGACTTTCAGTGCAACAATTTCAATTTTTATAAGTGTACTTGCTCTTTTTCCTGGAGTTGTGGAAAACCATAGGAAATTTCTCTTCCCTTTGTACCATTCTCCCATGTCCTCACCCTTACCCCGACCATCTAGCATAGTCCTGAATAAATAGTGAATGCTCAATAGATATCCCCAGCAGTTAGAATCAGATGGACTGTATTCCATTCTGACTGAAGTTGCTCTGAGTATGATTTGGGAATTGAATTAAGGTGCTGGTGACAGATTCCTGGCTACAGAGCTTAGTACGCATAGGTGGCCTAACAAAGGAAGGCTGGAGTTCGGCAGGATGTGGCCTGCATGGCGGTTCTGTAGTGTCATCAAGGCCCTGGGCTCCTCCTCTCTGTCAGTTCTGGCCTCCTTAATAAGAGGCTTCCGTTTCCAGGCGCCCAAGGTGGCACCTCTCTGAGAGTCAACAGTTTGTACAAGAAGCAGGAATATGGCAGCAGAAATGCTTCTCTACCTCACAGGCCCAAATGTAGTCACTTAGTCACCAGAGGTTAAAGCAGAACTGTGTACTTTAGCTGCGCATACGGCTGCCACGATAGAACTGGCCTTCTCTTAGTAAGGAAGACTGGATTTCACGAAGTCAGAAAGTAGATTTCATTAAGGAACCAGAGCATGACCACATGTTGTACTGGCTGTCACCATGGGCTACTAGTCTGCCTTTCTGAGCTTCATGATCCTTCATCTATACCCTGGGGGTAACAATTACTCCTACCCTATGGGTTGTGTTGCAGACCAGAAAGAATGTAAAGTGACCTGTCTTTGACTTTAATCTCTACTTTGGTCATTATATTAAGGCGCACTTTCCCCAGTACCTATTTCTTCTCCTGCAGAGCTTTCACATCTCTGTATCTTTTTAGTGCTAACACCCTGCTCTATACCTGGATTCTTCTAAGTAGTCTCCCTGACCCAGTATTTCTGCCAGTGAACTTTTCCTGAAAGGTGACAGTCAGCCACTCCCTTATATCCACTCCCCTCCTCTTCCTACCATGTGATCTCCACTTACCAAACTTGATTATTTCTCTCATTTCCAGCCCAGCTTGCTTGCCCCAGCTGTGTTTGCCTCTTTACACACCAGCTACTACCAAGCTGTGTGACTTTCTCCCACACTGGCTTTACTCATGCTGTTTACGCTACCTGGAATGCACTCCCCACCAGCCCAGCCATGCTCTGCCCACTCAAGTCCCACTTCTTCCATGATTCATCTTTGTGGCCTTTTCCAGCTATTCGTTCCTGCACATGTGGGGGCTCTCCCTTTCCTGAATTCCCATTTTTTATTGGTACCATCCAGAGTGCTCTGGTAGGTCTATATGGGGTCTTCGGGATTATCTAGGCCACATGGCTCTTTACACAGTTAAATTAACTGAGACCCAGAGAGGTAATGTGGTCAGTTTAAGACTATACAGCAAATGAAGGACAGACCCAGAGGTACAAGCCTCTCAGTTTCACCCATGAAACGTGAAAGAGAAAGAAAGAGAAATAGTCATCACCCTACCATTTATGAAAGTGAGATATTTCCACGTAGTAGAATTGGTCCAGGGGTAATTATTGTTATTTGGCTATTTTTATTTCCTTTATTGTTGCTTTGATTAACTTTTTATTTTGGAAAAAATTTAAAAGTACAATAGCATCTCTCTCTCTCCAGTAATTTTAGAGTAAGCATTTAATTCAAATATAACATCTAGAATTTTTTTTAAAAAGATTTTATTTATTTATTTGACAGAAAGAGAAAGATCACAAGTAGGCAGGGAGGCAGGCAGAGAGAAAGGGGGAAGCAGGCTCCCTGCCAAGCAGAGAGCGTGATGCGGGGCTCGATCCCAGGACCCTGAGATCATGACCCGAGCTGAAGGCAGAGGCTTACTTAACCCACAGAGGCTTACTTAACCCAGGTGCCCCAACATCTAGAATATTTTGAAAACAAATACTAGACATCATTTCATTCATCATTCATATACTCATATATTTAAATGTATCTGCAAAAGACAGAAAAAATAAAAACCACATAGAATAGGAACATAATCACAATACTGTTATCACACATTCAACAGAATAAACATTTTTTTAAAAGATTTTATTTATTTACTTGACAGACAGAGATCACAAGCAGGCAGAGAAGCAGGCAGAGAGAGAGGAGGAAGCAGGGTCCTTGCTGAGCAGAGAGCCCGATGCGGGACTCAATCCCAGGACCCTGGCATCAGGGATGGAAGGCAGAGGGCTTTAATCCACAGAGGCTTTAACCCACTGGGCCATCCAGGTGCCCCAACATTTTAAATTTAATATAATTTTTATGACTACATTGGTTAATATTTTAGAACTGCTTATTAATGAAATTAATATTCCTGAGAAATTACTATGTGAATATCACTTAATCCTCCCAACAAGCCCACAGCAAGATTTTATTATTGTCAACATTTACAGATGAAAAAACTGGATCACAGTTTTTACACAAGGTAAATAATGTGCCTACTAAGTAATGAAACCAGGAATCAAAAATGCAGATCTGGCTGTTCTTGTTTTATATCCTGAATTCTTTTCCCTCAACACTTACATACATAGCATCTCTTCATATCAGTAAAAACATTAAAACAGGGTGCCTGGGTGGCTCAGTGGGTTAAGCTGATGCCTTTGGCTCAGGTCATGATCTCAGGGTCCTGGGATCAAGTCCCGCATCGGGCTCTCTGCTCAGCGGGGAGCCTGCTTCCTCCTCTCTCTCTGCCTACTTCTCTGCTTACTTGTGATTTCTCTCTGTCAAATAAATAAATAAAATCTTTAAGAAAAAAAACATTAAAACATTTACATGCTATCATGGGAGTCTGCCAGAATTTAGCAATTCCTAGGTTTTTATTTTTTTTTTTTAATGTTTTGGTTTTTTTTTTTTTTTTTTAAGATTTTCTATATTTCTGGGTGCCTGGGTGGCTCAGTGGGTTAAAGCCTCTGCTTTCGACTCGGGTCATGATCTCAGGGTCCTGGGATCGATCCCCACATCGGGCTCTCTGCTCGACGGTGAGCCTGCTTCCCATTCCCCTCTCTCTGCCCGCCTCTCTGCCTACTTGTGATCTTTATCTGTCAAATAAATAAATAAAATCTTAAAAAAAAAAAAAGCTTTTATATATTTCTTTGACAGACAGCAAGAGAGGGAACATAATCAGGCTGAGTAAGAGCAGGGAGAAGTAGGCTCCCCACCAAGGTGGGAGCCCAATGCGGGGCTCTATCCCAGGACCCCAGGATCATGACCTGAGCCAAAGGCAGATGCTTAAGAATGGAGCCACCCAAGTGCCCCATTTCCCCTGTTTTTGGACAGTGAAATTGTTTCAAGTTTTTACTATTATAAATGATGCTACAGTGACATGTTTATTTGTAAATTTTAAAAGACATCTCTATGGCTTTCCTTAGGTTAGATTTTTTTAAGTGAAATTACTCCAGGAGCTTTCTTATATAATTGTTTCATGCAAGTTGGTTTTGCCTAGAGGCTGAGTAAATTCAGTAGTAGTAAATGACTGGCAGAACCAGGAGTAAACCCACATGTTTGCAGCCCTTCTTTGAGCGCATGTTGCTTGAGTGTCTATAAGGTGTTATGCACGGAGTTTGCCTATCCCTCTCCTTCTGCCTCCTCCCCACCATGTTTGTACACATTCCCTCTCTCTCTCTCTCTAATAAATGAATAAAATCTTTTTAAAAAAGGAAAGAAAAAAGCACAGAGGAAACAAAGGACCAATTTCAGGAATGAATGGCTACTGCTGTGGGTCCTAAAGACATTAAAAATTGTAAGGGAATATATAACCAATAAATTTATGATCCAATAAATGTGGCTTAGACAAATGGATAGACAAATTTGTTGGAAGACAAAAAACTACCAAAATTAACACAAAGAAATAGAAAAATCTGAATAGCCCAACTTCAATTCATAATTAAAATCCTTCCTACAAAGAGAACTATAGGTTCACATGCTTCACTGGTGCATTCTATCAAACAGTTAAAGAAGTAATAGTGATGCTAGCCAAACTCTTTCACAAAATAAAGGAGTAGGGAGTGGTTCCCAGCTAATCTCATGAGACCAGTGTTGCTCTGGTATCAAGACTTGACGAAGCCATTATAAGAAAACTACAGACCAATATTTCCAGTATCTTTTGTAAATGCTATATAAAGGCAAACATTCTAACCAAAGTATTAGCAAATGCCATTCAGTGAAAATATATTAAGGACAAATGAGATTTATCCTGGACATGCAGGGGTGGTTTAACATTAGAAAATTAATGTAATTCAACATGTCAACAAAGTGAAGAGTAAGGCCATGGGTAAAGCCATCTCCATAGATAGAAAAAAATCCCATCACAGAATCCAACAGCCATTCATAACAAAACTGTGCATAAAAGAGAACTCTTCACATTACTGAAGGACACCTGTATAAAATCTACAGCCAGCATCACATTTAATGGTGAAACTCTTCCTACTTACATTGCCTTTAAGATTGGTAAAAAAGCATGGATGTCTATTTTTCATCTTATATGGAGGTCCTGGGCAGTGCCTTAAGGAGGGTAAAAGAAATAAAAGCACACAGATTGGAAAATAAGTAAAGCTGTCTTTATTTACAATTGACATGATCCTTTTGTAGGAAATCATAAGGAATCTATTTTTAAAGGCTACCAGAACTAATAATTTCCTACATAATAATTTGGCATGGTACAGGACAAGGTTAATATGCAAAAATCAGTAGTTTTCTGTATTTTAGCAATTACCACTGGGAAATTAAAATTTTAAATGTGATTTCATGAGGCCCTTGGGTGGCTCAGTCAGTTAAGTGTCCTGACTCTTGATCTCAGCTCAGACCTCGATCTCAGGGTTGTGAATTCAAACCCCCATGTTGGGCTCCATGCTGGGCATGGAACCTATTTAAGAAAAAAAAAAGTGATTTCATTTATATTAGCATTTAGAAATATGAAATACTTAGGGATAAATTTAACAAAATATATATACAAGACCTGTAAAAAAAACAACACAGAACAATACTGAATGTGTTAAAGAAGATCAGAATAAATGGAGTGATATACCATGTTCATAGATTGAAAGACTTAATTTTGTTAATATGGCAGTTCTCCTCAAACTTATCTGCAGATTCATCACAATTCTGATAAAGCCAGAGCAGGCTTTTTTTTTTTTTTTTTTAATTGAAATTGACAAACTGATTCCAAATTCATATGTTCCGCAAAGAACCTCGAATAACAAAAGCTATATTAAAAAGAACATAGGTAGAATACTTAAACTATGTAATTTCAAGACTCATACTAGTTAAACTTCATAATAGATTCTAGAGCTATATAAGACAGTGTGGTACTGTCACAAGGATAGATCCACAGATGAGTGAAACAGAATTCAGAGTCCAGGGGCACCTGGGTGGCTCAGTTGATTAAGCTTCTGCATTTGGCTCAGGTCATGATCCCAGGGTTCTGGGGTGGAACCCACAGCGGGCTCCCTCTTCAGTGGGGAACCTGCTTCTCCCTGTGTCTCTGCTTGCTGCTCTGCCTACTTGTGCTCCTTCTCTTTCTGTGTCAAAAAAATCTTATTAAAAAATAATAAAGAATTCAGAGTGCAGAAACGAACCCACCTTTTTATAGTCACAAGGATACCAAGGAAAAGAAAAGAAGGAAAGGGTTTTTTTTTTGTTTGTTTGTTTGTTTGTTTTCAGCAAATTGTCCTGGGATAAAAGAATATCCTAGTGGACAAATACTAACACTTTTATACCAGTCACAATAATTAAAATGGATTATAGCCCTAAATACAAACTCTAAAAACTTTTGAAAGAAAACATAGGAGAGAATCTTTACAATCTTAAGAAAAGCAAAGATTTTTTTAGATCTAATATAAAAAGCATGGATCATAAAATAAAAATTGATAAATATGACTTTTCTGAAATTTTTAATTTCAGAATTAACTATAAATCATTATAATTATAAATTAATTATAAATTAAAAATCTATGCTCTTCAGAAGACATCATTGAAACAACAAAAAGTCAACCATGGGATAAGAAAAAATACTTCAAATACATACACTGGACAATAGATTTATTTCTGTAATATGTAAAGAATCCTTACAATTCAGTAATAAAATGACAAGCCCTTAAAAATGGGCAAAGATCAGGGGCACCTGGGTGACTCAGTTGGTTAAGCATCTGCTTTGGGCTCAGGTCATGATCTCAGGGTCCTGGGATCACATCAGGCTCTCTGCTCAGCGGGGAGTCTGCTTCTCCCCCTCCCTCTCCCTCTGTGCTCTCTCTCTCCATCTCGCTCTCTCTCAAATAACTTGAAAAAAAATTTTTTTTTAAAAAAGGGCAAAGATTTAAGCAAACAATTCACAAGAAAATATGCAAGAATGGCTAATAAGCCAATGAAAAATACTGAATATTATTAGAGGGAATATTGCAGGGAAATGCAAATGAAAACCACAATGAGATATCACTACATTAGAAAGGATAAAATTTTAAAGTCTGATAACACCAAGTGTTGATGGAATGTATAGCAGCTAGGATTTTCTTATGCTTCTGGTGGAAATGTAAAAAAGTTTGTTAAGCATATACCAACCATACATCTCAGTCATTCCCTTCATAATTATTTCTCAAAGAGAAATGAAAACCTGTATCTTCAAAAAGACTTGTGCATAAGTGTTCATAGCAGGTTTATTTGCAATAGCCAAAAACTATAAACAGCCCAATGTCCATCAGCAAGTGAATGGATAATAAATCCTGGCATGTCCATACAATGGAATACTATTGCTAAGTACAAAATAGAATCATATAGGATTTTCTTTTTATAATATTTTAGAGAATATAAACTAATTTTAGTGACAGAAAGTAGATAGTAGTTCACTAGGGTCGGAATGGAAGGAGGGAGTGCCAAGAAGGAGCACTCAGAAAATTTTAGGAGTGATGAAAACATTCTGTGTCTTTGTTGTGATGGTGGTTTTACTGTTGCATACATCATGTCACTCGTGGCTGTGCAGCCCCAGAGATGTAGCTTATCACAGTTGAAATATGTGAGTCTATAATAGACACCTGATTTGGAAAACTTTATGAGAAAAAGAGAATGTGAAATATCTCCATCTTTTTTTTTGTTTGTTTAAAGGTTTTATTTATTTATTTATTTGAAAGAGAATGAGAGCGAGCTTGAGGGGGGAAGGTCTGAGGGAGAATCAGACCCCCTGCTGAGCAGGGAGCCCGAAGGGGGACTCAATCCTGGGACTTCAGGATCATGACCTCAACTGAAGGCAGTCAGTCAACAAACTGAGCCACGCAGGCGTCCTGTCTCCATCTTTTTAATATTGGTTACATGCTGAAAAGATTTATTGCACTACAGAACACATGTTAACATTAATTCCACTTTTATCTCTGTTTTCTTAAATGTGGCTGTGAGAAAATTAGAAATAACCATATGTGGATGGGTAGCTAGTCAGTGGCAACAGTGGCGGTGAGGCCATCTTCAGTCACACCATTGCCTGGGGCAGCTCCCTGCACAGTGCTGTTGCTTTGGACATTTCTCTGCCCAGATCACTTGGTTGTAACTGTCTTCACTAAAAGTTCAGCTGACGTAGAAGAGGCAACTGTTACAATTTTGTTGTGATCATTTTATTACATCTAAAATGGTAATCTGTGCTCATTGTAGAAAACTTTGGGCACTGTAGTGAAGAGAACAAAAGCTGTTGAAAACCTTACCTCCGAAAGGCAACTACTGATAAAATTAAAATTTTTAACAATGTATTGATACGAATCGATCCTTTCAGTCTTTCTGGATGTTTGCATTTTACAAAACAAACATGGTTTAAGCCCATGCATGCTCTTTTTCAAATTGATGTTTTATTTTTCACAAGTAAACATTTAACTTTTCTCTGTTAGGGTCTATAAATTTGCTGTGGGAGCACCTCCCTCACAAGATGCCAGGAGGCCTGCTGTCTTTTTCCCCAAGTCCTGTTTTCTTTTAGCCAGTAGCACAAAATGTGTCATTAGTTGAACCTCCCTTCAGTACTTTTGGAATTTTAAGATCTTGTTTCATTGTTGATCCTCAACTTCAGAAGATTCGAGAAGCAAACGTTCCATCAAGAGTGGCAGTTCACTACATAAGATGTACTGGTTGTGCCATGCACATGGATTTTAGATAAATACAGGTTCACACCACAGGCAGGCGGAGGCTGGTCAGTGCGCTTGGCAGCTCAGCTTCCAGTTTGGATATAGCAGAGCTCACGGGCTTGAAGCCTAAGGATTTCTCTCTGTTTTCTTTTTTTAAATTTTATTTATTTATTTGAGAGAGTGAGTGAGAGAGAGAACATGAGCAGGGACAGAAGCAAAGGGGGAAAAAAACAGACTCCATGCTGATCAGGGAGCCTGATGCAGGACCTGATACCAGGACTCTGGGATCATGAACTGAGCCGAAGGCAGAGCCTTACCCCTTTGAGCCACCCAGGCACCCCCAAGGAGCTCTTTCTTTTAGCAGTGGTGTTTTTGTTCTACTGACACACAGTCTTACAGTTAAAAAAAAAAAAAAAATCAGTTTCCACCTTGTAAAGTATGTTCTCATGGAATCTTAACCCCAAGTCCCCAAGCAGCTGCTCATGTGAGACGGGGCCCACTGGCCCTGAGGACTGTGGGCTGTCCTGCCTCGGGCCCTGGTGCCAGGGATTGCAGCACCAGCTAGAGGAGCGGGCTAAGCTGAGCTGTCTTCCCCTCCAGTGACTCCCCACTCTCTCTAAGGGCTGGGATGCTCAAAATATGCTGCTCCTTGGCCTTCTATGTTTGCTCAAGAGGAAGATTAAAATGCCTGGTGAGGGGAATAGAAAGTACCAGCCATTGGCAAAGCACCCAGCTAAAGAATAAAAAGGGGAAACTATTATTTTTTAATTTATGTATGATCAAGGTAATAGATGTGCCCCAGAAAAGGTGATTCTTTCTTATAAAGCCAGGGTATTGTGGCTCCTCCCACCTCCCTGAAGAGTAGTTGGAAAATCCCTTTGTGAATATAATGAAGATCTTTTATTCTCTATCAGAGTGAATAACTCTTTATATCAACTTCAGTTTCTCAAAAACATGTAAATGAAACTCTCCACCTTCATATCTAAATTGATTGTTTCTGTAACATCCCTCATCTCTGACCCCAGCTTGCTTGAATATTCAATTTCTCTGATACAGGTAGTAAACAGGTGTCTGGAGGCACCTGACAAATAAAAAGTTTAATTTTGACTTTGGTCTAGCTCACTTTGTCTCTTCGAACACTTGGAAAGGGGACAAGATTTATTCTGTATGGTTTGAAGTAAGGCAGGTGAGAGCAAGGTCCGTGTGGTATATGCATGATACCAGGAGGAGCTTTCTAACACTGCAGGCTGAAGGTCGGGTGTTAAGGAGGTTAGCTCCACCACCAGTAGGAGAGAAAAGGTAAGGGGTGTGTTGGAGGAAGTCTAGAACCCCAAGGTACATGCATGACCTGGAGTGACAGGTCTCAGCCCTGAGCAGTTAGACTCACTGAGGAGCTCTGGGCACACATGTGAACCTACACTCTCTCTCCCTCTCACACTTTCATTCATGCTCACACACCTGGAACGCCTGGGCACCAACCCCAGAGGTTCTGATTTAATTGGTCTTGGATGGGTTCTGGGCCTTGGTATTTTTAAAAACTCAGCAAGTGTGAGAACCCACTGGGCTAGTCTTCTCAGCTTTCATCTTCCTATTTTCCCTTGGGCTCACTCCCCTTTACCCCAGTCACTTCAGTATCACAAGCAATATTAGCTCTTCTGATTTGGGGATGTACAGATTTTTATTATTTCAGTTTATGGAACTGAGAAGGTGCTGCTTTGTGACATAGCTGGTTTCTGGGGTGCTGTGGAAAGCACCCCTGAGCCCTGTCAGAGGCTATTGCGCAGGAGTGTGCCAGGTGTGCGCATGACCAGAGCAGGTGGTGCCCCCGCGTCAGGGGTTCTGTGACAGTTTTGGTTTTCTGTGTCAGTGCCTTATCACCTCCTAGTAGTAAGTCCCTTCATCATTGCAGAGCCCACACTTAACAAGTATCCTACGTTCCGAATCAGGAAGAAACTTGCCTTTGTTTATCTCCATAAACTGTATTTCTCCAATAAATCTTTACTCTTTCATTGAATTCTAAGTATTTGACATATGCCTGAGGGGATGTCTCAGGTTTTTTAGGCCATTCTGACCTGTGAGGCTGCAGAGCTGCTAAGCAACTAGCTGGTGCTCTCTGTGGAAATGAAATTGAGCCTGAGGAGTAGGAGCGGACCAGCTGGCAACTTTTGCTTCCCCGTGGCAGCTTGAATTGAGACCATATAAAGAGGATCATGGCACCTAACTGAAGGGATGGCATTTTGAGAAGTCTCACATTACTAGAATGAAGAAATGAGTGATCCTTTTGGGGAAAGGTGGGTGGCTGCTGACAGCACCCCAGCATTTTCAGTCAAGTGTCTGTCAGACTGCAGGATGAGATCCTTGAGATCCTTGAGCGGATCAAGCATTTTGTGGTCTATGAATAAGAACGCAGAGAATCACATCACATGTAAATAAGGGTAAGTCATTCTTATGAAATTGTGAGTCACTGTATAAACAAAACAACAATAACACAGTGCTATGTAGAATGTTAACTTTTACTGGATGGGAGACTGAAGGGACAGACTCTGTGCTTTTCAGCAACATCTAGCTGCTGTTCAGGTGCCAAGCACTCTGCTAAGGGTTTTTCTAATGGTCTGTCACCTCCTCCTTCAATGCTTCAGATTCCTTAGAACTCTGAGAGAGAAAGAAGCACTAACAATGAGGATGAATTTATTTCTGGATTTGCCATATTATGTGGAACATGTTTTTTTCCTCATGAGTAATTGGTCCCCTAACTAGCCTTCTGTCTTAGAATAAATGTATGGCCAAGGGTTGGGCATGGTGCTGTCCTTTGTCCTGGTGTCCCTCATTTCAAGGACTTGGATTTAACAGGAAATGAGGGAGGCAGTCTTGGACCCTGTCCACAGTAGTTACTTCAGGTTTTCTATGGGGTTTTATAAGCAAGGTGCTATCTGGCTAATTTCTCAGCTGTCAAATGCACAATCCAGTCACTTAATGTTGGAGTGAAGAAACACTTGTTTTTACTCAAGGTCCAGGAGAGGCTGTGCTTAGTATCTTAGTATTTATGGTAGAGTGCTAATATTTCCTGATTGTAGGATAAGGGCAAAATGTGAAGATATATATATTTGTGTGTGTGTGTGTGTGTGTGTGTGTGGCCATTTTTAAAGGAATGAACTCGTATAAAAAGGGAAACTGCTGATTATAGAAAATACTTTTTTTAAAAAAAGATTTTATTTTTAGGGGGTGCCTGGGTTAAGTATCCACCTTTCACTCAGGTTATGATCCCAAGGTCCTGGGATCCGGTCCCACACAGGGTTTCCTGCTTGGCGGGCCATCTGCTTCTCCCTCTGTTCTTCCTCTTGCTTGTGCTCTCAAAAATAAATAAATAAATAAATAATAATAAAGAAGATTTTTAATTTTAGGTAATCTCCACACCCAACATAGGCTTGAACTCACAACCCTGAGAGTAAGAGTTGCATACTGTACTGACTGAGCCAGCTGGCACCCTGAAAACTAATTCTTGACAGTCCCTTGAATTCTGTTTATAATACCTGCCTAGGAGAATTTTTAAAGTTGGACGTTAATGAAGCCAAAGGTATTTTGCTTGTCTTCTTACAGAAGTTTAAGAATAAGTTTTATTTGGGTTTTAGGTGAATCGATGTGTATAGTATGGATTACTGTGCAGTACTATTAGATGTCTCTAAGTGTAGAAATTGTGCACTAGAGAGTAACATGTTTCATCTCTGCCAGAGGCCAGGTCCTCGCTGTGTCTGAAACACGGGGCTTCTTCCAGGGCAGGATCCTAATGGTTGCAACAAACCAGCACAAAGTGAAACCCTGGCCAACACAAGCAGCAGCTGCACCCTGTCCTGGTCAGTCATCTAGCTGGCTGTCCCTTTATTTCTATGGCTGATCTGGACTTCTGCTGCCATCTGCTGAGTCTGAACCCCTTGGAGTGAGAGAGTTGATAGTGGGAGAAGAGTAGAGAAATGTGTTACCAAACCATTCTTGCCCAAGTGCAGTACAGGCCCTTTCACAGTAATCTAAATATTACTGGACCAAGAGAGCTCTACAGTTTTACCTAGAACACCATGCACCAGAAACTCAAAAGAAAATCCTAATGGTGCTGACTCAGTCCACATTGTGGAGTGCTTGCTGTGTGCCAGGCACTGTGTTAGGACCCCACAGGTGCTACAGCAAACATAATAGACGGGTGGCCCCTCCTGGAGTTTATGACCAGCCAACAAATACATTTTTAATACCTTTTTCCAAACTAAATTGTCCTAAAACAGACAAGATCTTAGAATAGCTTTGATTGCCCAGCTGATTGAAGAATGTTGTGTTATTTGTGAATTTCTGAATTTCTGAGAAAGGAGTGTTCAATGTGGTTGAGGCTCTAAAGTTAAACCATGCAACAAATTTTTTTTTTTTTTTAAGATTTTATTTATTTATTTGACAGACAGAAATCACAAGTAGGCAGAGAGGCAGGCAGAGAGAGAGGAGGAAGCAGACTCCCTGTGGAGCAGAGAGCCCGATGTGGGGCTCGATCCCAGGATCCTGGGATCATGACCTGAGCTGAAGGCAGAGGCGTTAACCCACTGAGCCACCCAGGCGCCCCCAAACTTTTTTTTTTTTTTAAGTGTCATATTCATTCTTTCGTTGGGCCTATGATGTTTATTTTTGTTGCTCAGATTGGACTTTAAGACTAATAGCAGCAGTGCTGCCTGCAGAAACAGATTAGTCAAGTTCAGTGAAATCAGAACTTGTGTTGGCGGATGGGCTGGTGGTGCCTTTCTGACTCGGTGGCTAAGGCATGCATTGCCAGCGAGGGGCGCTGCTTCACCATGCCGTCTCGACGTTTCCATGCTATCTGAAAGAGTTATTGTAGAACCTTCTGGCATACAATTTTTTAATACACATCAAGCATATACTTTTCATCCAAAAATACTTCCTTCATAGCAGTTCCTTAGCAAAGGTTATGCTTTATTCATACTTCAGCATTGAACTAAGCCAAACCGTACAGCAGGGCAAACTGGCTTTTTTGGTTTGTTTAATCTGACTCCGTTATTACTTTCTTTGGCTGGTGTGTTTTAGTTCTGGAATTTGTTTCAGATAGATCATTTGACCTGAGAGGATAGATGGTTGAATTGCTAATTGTCCTCTGTGGTTTGCTCTCATCTTTGAGAGAATTAGTAAGAAGGGAAGCTGCTGGATTCCCTGACGCCATGCCTTCCCATCCAGGGAGTGGGGACTAGCGTCACAGAGCTCATATTGTCCTGTTCTTGTTTTTTAGAATAATTTCCTTTTATCAGTTTTTTTCCCTTAAATTATTTAGCTTTTTAAATCTGCTTCCTTATTTCATTTTAAAACAAGCTATACAAATTTAATGGCAGGATAAGGAAAAGGACATTTAAGAGCACTCCAATATAAATGTGAAAGGCAGACCATTAAAATGGAACTCTGTTCCAGGGCCTTGAAACAAAGGTCAGGACTTTGTATCATTTACAGCCTTCCTGAGTGCAGCTTTTCAAACAACCTTATCTTTACCTTTCTTGCCATGTTAGGTCTTGTCTGCAGAAAGTTCGACTCTTTCCATGCATTTTGGAGTTAACACGCTGATTTTTGCTTTTATAAAGTATGATAATAAGTCTTGGCCCAAGCACATTGTTCACATCCTGAGGGTGAGCATATTACTCAGGCATCAAACCTGGGCACCTGTTCAGGTCCCTCTGGGGCTAACCTCAAGCTTCCATAACTCTAGTGAGTAGTTACTCGTAATCCTGAAAGCCCCGCTTTACCTGTAGCTACAGCTGGTTGGCTTAACTGGCCTAAATGAGCAAGGAATGAGAATTTTTAGGTATAGAAACATACCCTACCACGAGAATGGAACTCACATAAGCAGAGGGCCTTTGTTCTGTCACTGCTGCATCCCCAATACCTATAACAGGGCCCCTTACTGTTTGGTGATTTAATAATGGTTTTGAATGATCTCCTAGCAGTAGTGTGTAATCATCTTCCACAGAGAGTCACTTGCTACACAAAATAGCCATTTTCTCAGAAAAAAATGTAATGCTCTTGAGGAGTTGTACATTTTCTGATTTTTTTGTTTATTGGCTCTCTGCCACTTGTGGGTACTGTGACCTGTTTAAAAACGCCATCCTCCCTGAAATGAGCAGCATCACCTCCAGCCACATCTTCTGCAGCAGCGCCCAGGTGCGCATTTGATGAGTGGTGGGTGGAGAGGATGTGAAGAGGATGTATAGATTGTTTCCACCAGAAGTTGACACTCATTCACCATCTTTTTTTTTTAGGTTTTTTTTTTTGTTTTTTTTTTTTAAGATTTTATTTATCTGAGAGAGAGAGAGAGAGAGAGATCATAAGTAGGCAGAGAGGCAGGCAGAAAGAGATAGGAAGCAGGCTCCGTGCTGAGCAGAGAGCCCAGTGGGGGCTCAATCCCAGGACCCTGAGACTTTGACCTGAGCTGAAGGCAGAGGCTTAACCCACTGAGCCACCCAGGTGCCCCTCACATTCACCATCTTTAAAAGTCCATTTCAGTCTTTGAAGGAAGACAGATATTTCAGAAGAGTAGCCAAAGAAGGGAGAGGAAGTAGGAAGGGTGATGGGTCCTGTTATAAGGTATTTGGCATGCATTTCTGGAAAAATATGCTGCCACCACTACAGGTTAGCCACCAGTAGCCATTAATGTTGGTGTATACTCAGGTTTTTAAAAATTTTGCAAGATCAGGGTCATGTTGTGGGTACTCTTTAATTTGTGTTGACTTTCTGTTGGGAGACGTTCTCAAGTATCTAGTGATTTGGGGCTCTTCATATTTGGGGCAGTGCGCTAAAATGCTGATTGGAAGGACTGTGGGGTGAGGCCTGTTGATGGGGGCTTCACTGTAGGGTGATTGGGTGGAGAGCCGGTCCCACAAATATCAGTTTCTAGAGGCTTGTCTGAGGGGCCCTTGGGTTTTTCCAGGAGAGACCCTTAAGTCTGTGAGATGGCCAGTGGCTCTGGGAGATCTTTTCTCAGGATGGGAGTGTCTCAGTTCAGTGAGTAGGGCTCAATCCCCCCCCACCCCCGCTTTAATCCACTGCTTCCTGTCTGCTCCCTGCTGTGCTACAGGCTGTGATTCGGGTGCTTCTGGTTCAGTGTCTCCTGCACAGCGTGCGAACCCCAGGACTTGGGTTCACTGCAGATGGACCTCCAACAGAGCACCCTCTTTTCCACCCTCTCCTGCCCTGTGGGCTCCCATCACACACTTGGGTGTATGTGGAATCCATGGTTGCCCCTCCGTTTGGTTCTGAACTGAAATCCCTTCACTGTGATTGTTCACATAAGAGCTGTGATGGAAAACTAAGCAGAGTAAGTAGAGTTGTGGCTAATGCTCCAAGTCCTGTATATATTCTTGTTACCCAATTTTTTGGTTTGTTTTTACATAAAAATGTATTATAAACATTTTTCTATGTCATGAAATTTTACTCTCTAGCACTTTATTTTGATTCTTTTGAAGATTTTATTTATTTATTTGACAGAGAGAGAGACAGTAAGAAAGGGAACACAAGCAGGAGGGGTGGGAGAGGGAGAAGCAGGCTTCCCACTGAGCAGGGAGCCCAACATGGGGCTCAGTCCCAGGACCCGGGGATGGTGACCCGAGCTGAAGGCAGACATCTAAAGACTAAGCCACCCAGGGGCCCCTCTAGCACTTTAAAAAAAGTGTTGTATTTCACTAAGTGGGTGATAGACATTAATTTATATGGGAGCACTCCATTCGTTTGTAATTTTTCATCCTATTTGCAACACTCATGTGGATATACTTTTAATCAGCTATATCATTCCTAGACATGATTTGCTGGGCCAGTTGCCAACAGAGAATTTGAACCAATTTGCCAGAGGGATTTTCAGATACTTGCCTGAGAGGAGAAGGGGAGGAGACAGGAACAGGTGCAAAGGAAGTACGAGTTTTTTGACGCTGTGTAAAGGTCTTTGGGGCACTGAATCACAGTGAAACGGTGCTTGTTCCTGCCTCCTGGGACCTTGCAAGGTGGTAAGGTAACCAAGGCATGAAAGAGCTATGCTTTCGCACACTTATTCATTTGTTCATTACTTAACCAAACATTGAACAGTCCCTGTTTGCTAAGCCCAGTGGGTACAAACATGAATATGACTCAGTTTTTGGCCCTGAGAGCATGCAGGATAAGGAGGCAGGATTGTGAAGAAAGGCCGTGGGACAAAGAGAAGCTGGGTCTTGGTTTTATTGTTCAGTATGTTTGGTGATGATTGGTGATGATGTTATCTTCCAAACATTCATAAAAGGAGAATAAGAGAACATTTCTCCACATTTGTTTCCAAGACTTTTTTTTAGGTTTTTATTTTAATTCCATTTAGTCAACATACATTGTGGTATTAGTTTCAGGTGTACAGTATAGCAGTTCAACACGTCCATACATCAGCTGGTGCTCATCATGAACGTGCCCTTCGTAATCCCTATCACCTATTTTACCCACCCCCCACCCACCTCTCTTCTGGTAACCATCAGTCTGTTCTTTATAATTAAGCGTCTGTTGATATGTCCTTCTCCTCTTTGCTTCTTTGTTTTGTTTCTTAAATTCCACATATGAGTTAAATGATACTGTATTTGTCTTTCTCTCACTGATTTCACTTAGTGTTATACATAACCCTCTAACTCCATCCACGTCATTGCAAATGGCAAGGTTTCATTCTTTTTTGTGGCTTAATAATATTCCTCTGTGTGTGTGTGTGTGTGTGTGTGTGTGTGTGTGTGTGTGTGTCTCCTCTTCTTTATCCATTCATCCATTGGTGGACACTTGGGCTGCTTCCATAATTTGGCTATTGTAAATAATGCTGCTGTAAACTTACGGGAGCATGTACCCTTTGAATTAGTTTTTTTGTATTCTTTGAGTAAATAAGCAGTAGTGCAGTTACTGGATCACAGGGTAGTTCTGCTTCTAATTTTTTTTGAGGAACCTCCCTACTGTTTTCCATAGAAGCTGTAGCAATCTGCATTCCCACCAACAATGCACAAGGGTTCCTTTTTCTCCACATCCTTGCCAACACTTGCTGTTTCTTGTGTTGTTGATTTTAGCCACTCTGACAGGTTTGAGGTGGTAGCTCATTGTAGTTTTTTTTTTTAAGATTTTATTTATTTATTTGTCAGAGAGAGAGAGAGTACACATAAGCAGGTTATGTGGCAGGCAGAGGCAGAGAGA
Source organism: Mustela nigripes (assembly GCF_022355385.1). Lineage (NCBI taxonomy): Eukaryota > Metazoa > Chordata > Mammalia > Carnivora > Mustelidae > Mustela > Mustela nigripes. Next base: position 2,287,139 of record NC_081571.1, on the reverse strand, counting down.
GAAGCAGGCTCCCCACTGAGCAAGGACCCCGATGCGGGACTTGATCCCAGGACCCTGGGATCATGACCTGAGCCGAAGGCAGCCACTTAACCAACTGAGCCACCCAGGCATCTCCTCATTGTAGTTTTGATTTGCATTCCCTGAGAATAAGTGATGATGAGCATCTTTTCATGTGTCTGTTGGCTATCTTCTTTGGAGAAATGTCTGTTTATATCTTCTGCCTATTTTCTGATTGGATTATTTGTTTTTTCAATATTGAGTTTTGGAAGTATTTTATATATTTTAGACACCAACCCTTTATCAGATAGGTCACTTGCAAATATCTTCTCCCATTCAATAGTTTGCCTTTTAATTTTTTTGATTGTCCCTTGCTTATGAGATGTATCTAGAAAAATGTTTCAATGGTTGATGTCAGAGACATTATTGCCTGAGCTCTCTTCTAGGATTTTTATGGTTTCAGGTCTCACATTTAGGTCTTTAATCCATTTTGAATTTATGTTTGTGTGTTTCTTACAGAATGTGGTCCAGTTTCATTTTTCTGCATGCATGTAGCTGTCCAGTTTTCCCAACACCTTTGATGAAGAGACTTTTTCCCATTGTATATTCTTTCCTGCTTTGTGGAAGGTTAATTGATCATGTAATTGTGGGCTTATTTCTGAGTTCTGTATTCTATTCCATTGATCTATGTGTCTGTTTCATGCATACAGTACTGTTTTGATGACTACAGCTGTAATATAACTTGGAGTCAGGAATCCTGGTGCTGCTTTAGAGACTGTATTACATACAGTGTGGGGCTTCTCTGGGCTCTTCCAGCCTTGATCGCTCCCCTCCCTCCCCAGCCTCTATCATACTGAGTTCATCTTTTTCCCATGCATCCTATAACCAATCCACAGGACTGTTTTACAAATTTGGGGAAAAAGCTCTGTACAGTATGATTTTGCAACTTACTTTTTTCATGCCCCATGTTTTTGAGATTTATCCTTGTTGACAGAAGAGGCTCTAATTCATTATAATTGCTCAGTTGTATTGCATTGTATAATTACATCATCACTTATCTATCCACTAGCCCATTGATGGACATTCAGATTGTTTCCAGTTTTCTTTTACCAACAGAAATGCAGTGAACATTCTTCTGTATGTCCTCTTGTGAACATGGCAGTTTCCCTAGAGTATATACTTAGAAGTAGGATTTCAGGGTCACAGGATTTGATCATCTTTAACTTTCCTAGATATTGTCAAAGTATTCTCTGTGGTTATACCAATTCCCATTCCTTTCCTTGGTTTATCAGGGCAGGTTTTCCTGTCCTTGCCAATAGCTGGTGGTGTCAGACATTTTAAATATGTCAACCTAAGAGGTGTGAAATAGTTTTTCAAAATGCAATTCCGGGGGGAGGCAAACCATAAGAGACTCTTAACTGTAGAGAACATTTGCTGGAGGGGAAGTTGGTGGAGGGAGGGGGTAACTGGGTGATGTGATGAGCACTGGGTGTTATGTGCAGCTGATGAATCACTAAATTCTACCCCTGAAACTAATAATATACTATGTTAACTAAATTGAATTTAAATTAAAAATGCAATTCTAGGTGCACGTGGGTGGCTCAGTCTCAGATAGCATCTGACTCTTGATTTTGGCTCAGGTCATGATCTCAGAGTTGTGAGACAGATCCCTACATTGGGCTCTCTGCTGGGCGTGTAGTCTGCTTGAGATTTTCTCTCTCTCTCTCTCCCCCTCTCCCTCCCCCGCCTCCACTTGCACGCTCTCTCTCTCTAAAAAAGAAAATGCAGTTCTCTGTTACTAATGACATTGTATTTTTTTTTGACTATTTGAGTTTGAACCGCTGATGACATGAACTTGCAATATGATTACTCATTCCAAGCCTCATCTCCTGATTTTCATAAAACATGAATACTGGTGTTTTAGAGTCATTTTGAAGATTGGAGACCATGTGCACAGTTTCTGACTCTGTTTCTGTCTGTCTCAAGTCTTTCTTCCAACAATACCCACAAGCCTGCCCCCTACACTGAGGAGATATCCCCCCCACCCAACCAAGGGTTGTGGTCTGCAGCAGCAGGAGATAGTAACAGAGGCCCCATTGGAGCTGGAAGGACCTTCCTGAGAGCCCAGCAGGAGTCCCAGGAGGGCCCTTCATGCAGTTGCTGGGCCACAGAGCTTGTGGAGTCAGTCAGGTCTGTTGTGTCAACTGATCTCCCTTCTCTCCCCTTGCACCTTTACAGTCCATTCTCACACCGTGGCCTGAGCAATCCTTCTATTTATTATTTTTAAGATTTTATTTATTTATTAGAGAGGCAGAGAGCACAAGCAGGGAGTATGGCAGGCAGAGGGAGAAGGAGACTCCCTGCTGAGCGAGGAGCCCAGTGTGTAGGACTCGATCCCAGGACCCCGGGATCATGACCTGAGCCAAAGGCAGACACTTAACCCACTGAGCTGCCCAGGTGTCCCCCAAGCAATCCTTTTTTTTTTTTTTTTAAAGATTTATTTATTTGATAGAGATCACAAGTAGGCAGAGGCAAGAAGAGGGGCTGGGGAAGCAGGCTCCCCACTAAGCAGAGAGCCCGATGCGGGGCTCGATCCCAGGACCCTGAGATCATGACCTGAGCCAAAGGCAGAGGCTTAACCCACTTAGCCACCCAGGCAGCTCCTGAGCAATCCTTTTAAAGCCAAAGGCAGATCTTGTGCTCTTGTGTGGCTTCTGGTCTCACTCAGGGTGAAAGCCAAAGTCCTTATCATGGCCTGTGTGTTGAGTTCCCACCCAGTGGTTTGTTGCCCATTTTCATCCTGAAATGAATCTGCAGGATCATGTCCAGCATTCCAAAGCCAGGAAGTAGAGGAGGGATGGAAGAGTGCAGCGCACAGCTGGTGTTGAATCACTTGGATCAGTTAGGTGCATGTGTAATGAGTTTTTGTGTAAAATGGACTGCTTCCTGTGGCCATAGTCAAAGTAGCATCGCAGCCTTGGGAGTCTCAGTGGGATGGGCACTCACGATCCTGGCCTTCCTTGCCTGCTGTGTTCCAGCCACACTGAGCCTGCCTTTTTTTTTTTTTAAGATTTTATTTATTTACTTGACAGACACAGAGAGAAAGGGAACACAGGCAGGGGGAATGGGAGAGGGAGAAGCAGGCTTCCCCTTGAGCAGGGAGCTCAGTGCGGTGCTCGATCCTAGGACACTTGGGATCATGACCTAAGGCAGATGCCTAATGACTAAGCCACCCAGGTGCCCCATCCCCTTTTTCTACAATTAGTCCCTTTCTCCATCTCTCCCTCTCTCATGTACGCATCTGCACCCACATCCACTGCTCTGTATCCTCCGCTGGTGGCTGTCCAGGTTGTTGGGCTGGGCCTGGTCTACCCCTGTTCCCTGAGTAGGAGAGAGCTTTGTGGTACCGTAGCTAACAGCAAAGGCTCTTCAGAGACCTGGGTTCACTCCTTGGTGTTCTAAGAAGTGTCATTGATAATTTCTTCCTTCCTAGGAAAAATTGGGTACTGAGAGACATGTTTGTCATCGGAACTTGGCAGAATATATCCTTGCCCTATTGGGCACAACAAGAATGTAAATGTAGCATTCTATTTAATATTTTTTATTTTAATCTATTAATATATATTTAATATTAAAAATATTAAAATGTTGGGGGACCTTGGTGGCTCATTCGGTTAAGTGTCTGCCTTGGGCTTGGGTCATGATCTCAAGGTCTTGGGATCAACTCCCACAGGGGGCTCCCTGCTCAGCGGGAAGTCTGCTTCTCTCCCTCTGCCCATCCCACCCCCCAGCCTGTGTAGGTGCCGTCTCTCTCTCTCTCTCTCAAATAAATAAAATCTTTTAAAAAATATTAAAATGTTATATACACATTTTTTAAATAATTGAGGTATGATTGATATGTGACATATTAACTTAGGGTATATAACATAATGATTCAATATCTGTATATATTGCAAAACGACTGTCACAATGAATCTAGTTAACATCCATTATCATGCATAGTTACAAAATTTTCTTTTTTGATGAAAACTTTTAGGATCTACTCTCCTAGCAGCTTTCAAATATGCAATACAGTATGTATTATTAAGTAGTCACCATGCTTATGTATTACATGCCCAGGACTTACTTATTTTGTAACTGGAAGTTTATGCCTTTTGACCCCTTTACCCGTTTCACCCATTCCCCACACTTCACCTCTGAAAACTGCCTGTATCTCCTCTGTAGCTATGAGCTTGCTTTGGGGTTTTTTTTAAGATTCTACATATAAGTGAGCTCATACAGTATTTGTCATTCTCTAGCTCCTTTTTTATGGCTGAATAATATTCGTGTGTGTGTGTGTGTGTGTGTGTGTAGATGTAGATATAGATACCACATTTTCTTTATCCATTCATCCATCAGTGGACACTTAAGCTTCCATGTCTTGGCTGTTGTAAATAATGCTGGAACAAACATGGGGATGGAAATATCTTTTCGAGTTAGTATTTTTATTTCCTTTGGATAAATACCCAGAAGTGGAATTGCTGGATCATACAGTATTCTTATTTTTCATTTTTTGAGGTAGCTCCATACTGTTTTCCAAAGTGGCTATATCAGTTTACATTCCCACCAACAGTGCATGAGGGTTCCCTTTTCTCCAGATTATTGCCAAACAGATATATTTTTTTAACATAAAATTTATACCACTATTTGGCAATGTTTGTCACCACTATTTTGGCAATGCAGTGTCTCACTGTCAGCAACATAGAATTAACAAAAAAATTATATCTGTTAGTCATAGCCAAGTTTGAAACAAAATGAGTGGATTTGAAAGCATTGATGGAGGAGTACCTGGCTGGCTTCGTCAGCAGAGCATGCAGTTCTTAATCTCAGCATTATGAGTTAATGCCCCACATTTGGTGTGAAGCCTACTTTAAATAAAAATAAAGCATTGTTGGAAAATGAAGATTGTTACAGAGCTTCCAAGTCTTCAGAGATGTGAATTAAAAGTTGACTGCCCAATATATATTCATCTCAAAGTTATACTGTAACTCTTTCTGAAAAATACATAAAAACTTAATAGTGAATTTCAGTTTTCACTACCATGTTTCATAACTAAGATACTTATACATTTTAATAAATTATACTATAATATGTTACCTGATTATCTTTGAAGAGTTCTTACAAAAGTAGCAGATTACTGTTTTCTTTGACCAGCCTATAGCTTTCTAGATATTCCCATTTACTTGATAACAAAAAAAAAAAATAAGTAACCATAGGGAAGAGAGCTCTGTGTACACTGCATCTAAATACCTGTTCCGCTTGATACTTACGGGCTGACCATCCCCAACAAAGTGAGACAGAGGTAGTACTGAGGGCCCAGAACACACAGAAAAACAAAAACAGTTACTCATTTAAAAAGCAAGGAAAACAAACTTCAAGTTCTGTGACAAAAGCATGGGCTAGTGAAGTAGGTCCATGTGCTGTTTTCAGGTAAGCATCTCATAGACAGGGGCAGAACTTGACAGGCAGCATTTGTCCGGAAGTGAAGAGCAGCCAGTCTTCCCACGTATTTGGTGGACTTAATTTCAAGAGTCAGGATTGGCTTGGAGCCCAGTAGGAGAAATCTGTTTGTCCAGAACTGTGTTTAAGCTGTTCATGCTTCAGCTTCGAGGACTCTGGTTTATCTTTTGGCTGGCTTGATGCCCAGTCCCGGCACAGGCTAGTCCTTCATAAACTCAAGCCCATCATAGTACGTATGCTTTGGTAGCAGACGATTCTTCATAGAGTTGAACCTGTCATCTACTTGCCCTTTTCAAAGGATGTATACAGTGGGTATTGGAGACCAGGGACGGGTACCAGTATCTTTGATAAAAGCATGCACATCTCAGGCACAGTTTTCTTTTGCTCATTAATAACATCCCCATGCCTTGCTTACTGACCACTGGCCCCATCACTGTCTTGCTATGATTTTTCTTCCTCAGGCATCAATGGGTTGAGGCAGACATTGAATCTTTTCCTTTATGGAGACTTTTTTTCCTCTAAAGGTAGAATTCCCATCAAGAGTGTGAATTAAAACTCAAAATTACCTCCTGTCCTAATTCTCCTTACCACTGGGTAATGCTCCTCTAGGAGCCAAAGACAAATGGCAGGTGGCCTTTTGCTTACCTTATCTTTAGTATCTATCTTACCAGTGTCCCTGTTAGACGTCAGTAGAAGTTCAGAGTTAAGTTTACAGTTGGACTCCCAAGCTTTGGCAAGTCCTTCTTCCTGGACTCTTGTCCTGACCTCTGAGCCTGTCTTAAAAGGAAGAGAAAGCCACAGAAGAAAGCCTGAGGTTGGTGCCATCCTGGCCAGCCTGAGCTCTCCCCAACAGAGGGAGCCAAGAAGGCTGGCTTTGGGTCTCTTAGTATCTATTCAATTATCTACTCTGTCAAGGTCAGGTTATGTTCTAAGTTTTCTCTGTATAATCTTGTCCTCTTAGCCAGAAACTTTGTTGATCTGTCTTCTGCCTGAGTTCAGCCCTACCCTCCCATCTGGCATTCTTCAGCTCATTCTTGAAAAGTGTGTGCTCTTAGTGATGATAGGCTTTCTTTTGTGCTGGGAAAACATGGACCTGTACGTACTCAAGAAGTCAAACCCATGGCTGATGGTTACCAGAATTTTCCCTAGAATTCTGTCTTCTGAGGGGCCAACATCATTGCTTCCTGTGGATCACACAATATTTGTGTTGCCAGAGGCTTCTTGCTTCCCTAAGCACTCAGAACACTGGAAGTGATGATCTGCATTTCCTTCAGCAGTAGAGGTTGTTTTAGAGACTTGATAAAAGTGAGGCATAGGATAACTCCGTGTGCATTGTGTGTATGCTTATTTTTTTTGCTGAATTTTACCAGCCACATTTTAGAGTACCTGTTGTCCGTCATAAGAGCAGGGATGTCTTGTGTGTGGGAGAGAAGGGGACAGAGCCGATTCTGGCTTGTGAAGCTCTTGCTCAATCTCTGTTGGGCTTTGGCTCTCACTCTTTGGATCAGGATGCTGCTGGATTATTCCCTGTGCTGCTGGAGCCAAAGGGCTTCCTGCCAGAGCACAGGGATGCCTGCAGATTGGAGACTGGGACTGGGAAGCTCAGTACAGTACTGATTTCCTAAGCCCAGACTGTGGGCTGTGGGCACTTGTAAGTGCATGCCCATGGAACCCAGGAGTTCTCCCTTGCAGACATGACATTGAACAGCATGTGTGCTGTTAAAGATTCATTTGCCCAGGGGCCCCTGGCTGGCTCAGTTGGTAGAGCATGCAACTCTTGATCTCAGCATTGTGAGTTTAAGCTCCATATTAGACATAGAGCTTACTTAAGAAAAAAAAAGATTCATTTTCCTATTCTTTCCTGAAGCACTTTAAAGTGGTTTTGTATATATATTTTTTTTATTACTTTCATTACTAAAAAAATAGTTTATTTTTATCAACAAGAGATTGGGTTTAATTACTGTAACAAGTCATACCCAAGGGTTAGGTACTCCTTTAAGAGAACAAAAACATTTAGAGATAAAATAATAATTTTGTAGTCAAATATTAACCCAACCAAGTATCTATTTGAGGGCCAACAGAGTTGCAAGACTGTGTAGAAAGGCAGTACTACTTACTGCTGAATATGCAGCCAAATTATGATAATGTAAAGTTTTAAGATAAATAGGTAATCATACTTTTTTCCCCAGATTATGTACTGCAGAAAAAGATGAGTCAGTTATCAATTGTCTATTGTTGTGTAACAAACCATCCCGGAACGTTTGGTGGCTGCAAAATCACAGTAATTTATTATTTGTGGTGATCCTCTGGATTGGCTGGCCTCTCCTGGACGGTTCTTCTGCTCCATGTGACATCTGCTGGGGTTCTTTATGACATATTCCACTGGGAGCTCAGCTGGGGGTTTAGCATCCAAGATGGCATCACCCACAAGCCAGAACTGCAGCGGGGCAGGCTGGAACTGCTGGGGCTGGCTGGGTTTCTCTTAAATCACACAGGGAGCCAAAGAGTAAAGATGGAAGCAGCCAGGCCTCTTGAAGGCTAGGCAAGGCGCAGAACGGGCACAGTTTCACTTGTGGTTCATTCCACTGGGGCAAGATCCCAGGCCAGCCATGACTGAAGGGGTGGGGCGATAGACTCCACCTTCCTCTGAGAGCTGCAGCCTGTGTACAAGGGATGGAGGAGTTGGTCCTCATTTTTGGACACAGGCACACATGAGTAGAAAGAGAGGATCTGGACCCCTGAAACCATATGTGTGTATGAAAACTAAGAGGGAATTTTGCTGTACTAAGTTTCCATGGAATGTGCATACCTCTCTTCACCTACCTTGACACTGGCAAAAGTAAAAATCTTTAGCAGTTTAGCAAATATCATGGTATTTTAGAGGGATTACCTTGTGAAATCTTGCTCTCTCATTGGACTCCATTGTGATCTGAATAGTTTATTACCTGCTCACAATGATGATGCTAGATAATACAGGTAGTTGTATTCTAATGGAATGCAGCATGTTCATCAATAAGTACTCTTACTGTGTTACTGTCTTTAACAAAAAGAAATCATGGGTAATTCAATATAAAATCAAATCAGATTCTTTTCTCGTGTTCTAATTAAGCTCTTGTTCACATATAATAATTAATTCGTACGTAGTTAAAGATACATAATGTTTTGTATGTAAGCATTTTTGCATGTGCTTACACTATTGCAAGTTGCATGTGTTGTTCACTACTGCATATTTAGTATTGAGAACAGAGGTAGGTGCTTAGTAAATTTTTGCCAAGTGAAATAATTGTGGCCATAGAAAGTATTTTTATGGCTGTATTAGTATGTTCTGGGCAATACATTAATTATAATTAACATAATCATTCTATCATTGGATATTTAAGCTCCTTCCAACTCCTGTTCCACCTCCTTCTATTTAAGGGGCTGATTTATTATACCTAATTTGGATACCTCTTTGTACAAATTGATTTTTAAAATACTTTTTAAGTATTATTTTAAATAGCCTGAAAGGGACACCTGGCTGGGCTCAGTCAGTAGAGCATGAGACTCTTTATCTGTCAGGACCATGAGTTTAAGCCCAATGTTGGTGGTAGAGATTTCTTTAAAAAAAAAAAAAAAAAAAGCCTTAGAATAAATTTCAAGAAGTAAAATTATTTAATCAGGGTACAAGCAAATTTTATAACTATTAATACTTAATAACAAACATTCATCTTAAAGGAGTATGATAGTTTATATTGCCACCAAAAGTCTGGGACTGTTGAAGAGTTTCAACAACCCATTTGTCTTTATACTGTTTTATTTTATTTCGGTGCTAATAGTGATTATAAAATATTATTTTATTAGTGTTTCTTTGATCATTGGCAAGGTTGAAAATTTTCATGTTTAGTTTTAGGCCAGATTTATTCTTCATTCTCTTATCTACAGGTTACTCTAAAAAGTGGTTTTTTCCCTCCAAAGTACTGGGCCGTTACTATACCTACTCACAGCCACTTGCTGGGTAAATAAGGTGTAGGTCCAGTGGCTTCATCCAGCAAACCTTTCGGAGGCCGCCACGAGCGGTTGAAGTTGCTGTGAGCCACTAATGTGCATTAGTAATTTTCTTTTCTTGCACACACCTTTAAAAGTCAGAGGTTGCTTCTGTTCATCCAAGCCATTTTTGGAGCACACACACAAGGAAGTGCCTACAAGCCCACGTAGAGAGCTCTTCCTTCTGTCTGGGAACTGCGTGCAGGGCAGAGAATGGCAGGAGGCTGGTCTGCTGGGCTGGCTGGTGATTCACATCCAGTCCGCCGAGGCCGGTGTTTCTGATTAAGGCTTGACAGACTGGCGGCAGGATGCACTGAAACACTGTGTTCCATTCTGTTTCCAAAAGAACTCCTGGAAGCATTTGGTTGAGGGAACGCAGGGCGGCGGCAGCCCTTGCGACATGTGTGGGCTATGCACACCGGGAGCAGCTATCTGGGCCGTAGCTTTCCATGCACCCGGGCACCTTTCCTCTCAGGGCTGCTGCTCACCGTGGGTGCCCTTCCCAAATACGCTGCTGTTTGTTTCTTTTCCATCTTGGTGTTCTCTTCAGGAAATCTAGTCTTCTGGATCAGATTCCTTTTTAAGGTGAAAAAGAGGAGTACCACCCAATTACAAAGCTAGCTGTGCTGTCTTCCTTTTCCTGGACAGGCTGAGGAAGTGCCCATTGATTTGGGGATAGAAGGGAGGTGTTTGAGTCCCAGGACAGCAGTGCTCAGGTGGCTGGGGGTCTTGACCAGAGATGGGGTCTTCATCAAGGGATGGCCAGAGATTCTTTTCCTCCATTCTGACTCTGAAATTAAGTTAATAGTGTCTATTGAGGACTGAGACATAGGCCCACATGGACCCAACAAGACCCGAGTTCTACATTTCTCATTTTGCAGCCAAAATTTGTAAGTGGAATGTTAAAATGTTGGGATATGGCTTTGCTGTATTTGAAAAAAATGCTTCCTTACCAGGAAGGACCTCCATAGAAAATTCCTTCCTTCATACATAATAACTCTCCGCTGACTTTCAGTTATCTTAATCCTGCATTGATGCCCATAAAATAATCGAGCCTTATAGAGTGTGTGAACCCAGCTTTTGTCCTCTTATGAGTTATGACTCAAAAACCGTAGGTGCATAACTAGGTTTGCTACAGCTCTGTACTGGAGGACCTGTGAGTGGTGGAGAAAATGTACCCATTTGAGGGTGATCATGTCAGGAGAGCAAAGGCAGGTGGGGCACATCCCTGGCCAGACCACAGCCTTTTCCCCAGGCTGGGTATTGTTGGCATCAAGAGCCCTCACACCTGGAGAAGTAGCACAGCTGATTGCTGGGCCTCCTCGAGCTGTTCGGTGGGCTTCCTGTCGTGTTTGGGCTGCAGGGCCGGCAGGGCAGGCTCTGGGAGCCGTGCAGCAGCTGGCAGGGCTGCTGGGTAGGAAGCTTACTGAGGGGCAGGATCCCGACTAGGCAGAGGGGATTGTTAGGTGAAATGGACCTACAGTGGAGGCTTGGCTGGTCTTGGTGAATGCTTTGAAATTGGGGTGTGGAGCAGCTCAAGTCTGCCAGAACAGACAGCGAGAGGGCAGTTTGGTTCCATGCCCTACACACCAGCCACTTGGCCATTTTGTTAAACTGCCTCACTGCAGTCCCTTTGATAGCAGACAAGATATGGGGAAATCCCATTTTCCAGAATTTATTTTAACAAGAACCAGTTTTAAGTTCTCAACAGTTTATTGATAAAATATAAAAGGAGAAATCTTTTGGGAGAAATACCTAAAGTGTAAGGCTCTTGCCTTCAGAGCATCAAGCATCTTCTACTACTCTAGTCTAGGTAAAGCTGAGAAAAAGTGCTTCTAGATTGGATGTGGGATGTGAAGGCAATCTCAGTCAGGATGCTTCCAAGGTTGGGAGAATGGCACTGTTGTTTACTAAATGGGAGGACTGGAACAGGTGGGTGGGTTTGCACAGGTGGAGTCATTGCCGTAGGTGGCACAGAGCAGTCACCAAGGAAGTGAGTTTGAACCCTGGAGGCAGCTTGTACAGACCTAGCACAGCTCATGCAGTAGCTTCAACCCCAGCACGCCGGGCTGTGTGAAAGAGAAGGCTGGCTTATAGACACGGTGCCTGAGTCCCTAGTGGATAAGCATAACTTTTGTATGAGCTATTAAACAATCCTAACTGAAGCTTTCTGAGTGCTTTAGGAGAATGAGTTGTACATAATATTTTCTTGGTGCATGTTGCTAGGTGGCATAAAGCTATCAAAGTCTTTTTAACCTATTGTATTGCTCAGTTTTAGACCGTTGATAATTAGTAAGTGGTAAGCAATATAGGAGACACATGGTAGGGTAGCTTGAAGATTTTGTGAACTTCTGTAGGAGAGGCTTTCCTGAAGAATGGCCCAGGTATGCAAATTAGGTACTAGAGGAAAACTTGGGGAAATAGTTTGATTTTTGTGAAATCATACTGAAGTATGCGTTTTACTTTTCCTTCAGCCTGTGGTTGGGTACAGCCCTTGTTTGTGCTTTATCTCCACCTTCCCACACAGCAGGAGGCCACCTGCGTGAGGACCCAGAGCACCTCATCCTGCCTCCCCACTTCCTGGACTCCCCAGAGGCACCCCTTTCCTCCTTTGTGGCTCTCCCGCCAGAGTCCCATTCAGTCATTCTGTCATTCAGCCGGCTCTTTCTAGTGTCAGATTCCTGACCATCCTTCTTAGGGCAACTTGTTCACTTCAGGGCACGGCCACCCAACCCTGTTCCCATTTTAGCACCCACGGAACAGAGTAATATTTATGGGGCAGCCCTAGGTGAACTGGAAGAGGTTGGAGGTGTCTGTTGAGACTTGGTGAAAAGAATTCCTTACCGTTCTAGTTATAATTATGGTAGGAAAAATGAAGTATAAAGTATTAGAAAGATTAAATACTGAATCTGTATCAAATCTGCAAACATAATCTTTATGTTTGTCACCAGAGACACTTGAAGTACCTCTGTGAACTATAAGAGCAAACCCTTAAATGGTGTTGAAACATGTCATTATCTCTTCTAATCTGTGGGGTGGCCCTCTTAGCTTCTTTCACAGGGAGGAAACAAATGCTCAAAGTAGGTAGATGCCTGGCTGGCTAAAGGTTACACAGCTGCTACGTGGCAGAGGGCAGGAGTAAAGCCAGGCCGCATGGCTCATGCTCCATGTCGAGGCTCTGTAGTGCTCTGCCACCCTGCTGCCTGCTCAAGAGCAGGTTTTAGCTCGGAATGGTCCTGCACAATTCTCGATCAGGACGTTGACGGTGGGTGAGCGCTTAAGAAAGGAGCGCCTCAGCTTGGCTCTAGGCCTCAATGCCCGGAATTAGCTTCATCCCCCCTCCATCTCCTGGTGCCAGCCTCTTGCCATCCCCCTGACTGTCTGTGCACTTGTCTCTTTGCCTGTGCACAGGCTTTTTGCCCAGCCAGAGGGCACCAGCCCCCTTTCCAGTTGTCCTTGTCCTGACATGGCTGTGAGCACCTTTGCCACTCTCTGCTCATGCCTGGCATGTGGTGTGCGGCCCGTGGTGGTCACTAGTGAGTGTAGGATTGTGGCTTCTTTCCTCTCTCTCAGTCTCTCATCCCTGGGGCAGCTTGTCCAGAAGAGGTGCCGCCAAATTGCCTGTGAGCTTTTGCTCCTTGGGGCCGACTAGGAAGCTGTGGGTGAACGTTGAAGTGTTTCCAGGGCCTTTGGTGGGATCTCTTTTTCAGGGAGCAGTCGCCTGTCTTGTCTCTGTCACCCTCTAGCCTTCTCTAATAGGAGGGAAACCTTGGAGCTGAGCCAGCTGCACCACAAGACATACTGTGTGGGGTCTGCAGAGAGTCTAGCAGACAGCAGTATGGGCTCCTATCCTGCAGCAGGTGGCAGGACAGCTTCCTACGAGTTGGGGAGAATGTGGCAGATGAAGCTTCAGTGACTTTCTGGGACAGGCTTAAGGTCATCATTTGTCAGCTCCCACATTAGGTTTCATTAGAAATTAGATAATTTACAATTGTTTCCGGTTTTACTTTTATTTTCATCAAAACCAAGTAGTTTCCATGGAAATTTTACAGTGAAGATTGCGTTCATGATTAGCTTTGACCATATCAGCTCCTGCTCATTTTTGTTTCCACGCTGTGAGCTATGAGCAGCCACTGTTTGGCCATGTCTGTATCTCTGAGCTTCCCAGGTTCGAATTTTGGATAGAAAGTCACCCTTCTGTTAAGTGCAAACCCCTGTAATAGGTACTTTTAGCTGTTGTTAATTGCATCTTGGGGTGTATTATTTTTTCCTCCCAGTCATTTTTATTATGGATTTGATAATGGGCTGATCAGTAGTTTCTGTTTCTTCATCAGTCCATTGAAAACTGAAGAGCAGTTTTGTGAAATGGGGATTTGAGATGAGACAGGGAGTAGGATGGAAGGCGCCAATGGACAGACAGACACAGTTGGGGTCTGGGGATGGATGTTGAAGTCTGGATCCCCTGACTGGTCTGGGGACTGGGGGCCCCTGTTCACTCCTGCTGCCATGCAGCTGCCCCTGGTTGGGGGCACCTCTGCCCTCCCAGGGCCTGGTTCATCCCTCATTGTTTCCCTTGAATTCCATGGAAGCCCTGTCCTGCAACAAAGGAGGGTGGGAGGGCCAGGTGGCCCACCAGATCTCAGAGCCCAGATTCCTCTCAGATCTGCCTTGGAGGGCAAGACTGCCCATGGAGCATTTCCATGGAAGGTATACACTGAAAAAAAGCTGTGTGGGAAGAATGATATTGTTAGTCAGGTCTCAGGAATGGTTGGAAGATGATCTCTTCGTTGTCACAGCTCCTGTGAATGAGGTGGTCCTTGTGGGGGGTGGGGGGCCTTGTCACCGCCTGGGCCCCACACATGCCACATCACTTTAACTTTGGCCTTATTAGGTCACCCCTTTTCTCCCTTGGTTTTTGTTTTGTTTTCCTTTTCTCTATTACAGTTGTGATAGGCCTTTTTAGTTTTATTCCAAAGACACTTATTACTGAAGGTACTAAGGAAATCAAAACTAGTGAGACATTGTTTCTGTGCTCATTGGGCTGCTACACTAGTAGGGCAGACTTTAGATGCCCCGGGACAGATCAGTAATAGATGGGAGCACGAGGTACAGAGGAGCATATGTGTGTGGGCGGTGGGGAGTGCAGGGGTGGTGTGGGGACGGGTAAGAGGAAGAGGCAGTCCTCAGGCAGACAGGACGTGACTGCTGGAGAAAGGGGCAGGGGGACTGTGTGTACTAGCCCGTGCAGCATGCATATAGATATGCCAGTGTCCAAGCACATACCATCCAGGAAAAGTACCTATGCTCTGGGGCAGAAGTTGGGCATTCTTGGGTACATTAGAAATACTGTGTATAATGACAGACTTGGCTCCACCATCATCACTGACCTGTGCCAGGAGGGGCATCTGACCTTTGGGAGCACCTGGACACCCTGTGGGGATGCTGGAGGCAGCGGCTGCTGCCCTTCCTCTCTTGGCACCTCTCCCCAAGCAGGTTCCAACCTACTTCCCGGGGTGACAGTCCAAGCTGCTGGCTTGGTGTCTGAGAGCCAGAGTTGTGTGGGGCTTTAGCGAGGTCACACGCAGCAGCCATGCAGGGAGCAGGGTATGCTGTTGGATGGGCTTAGCACTGGCTGACGCCTGCTTGGGTCTGTGCGCAGTCCACGGCAGATGGGGCGGGTGGATGAGAGGCAGCATGCGTGTTCCCGTGGATTTAGAAATGATCCTGGATTTCCTTCAGCTGTAAAACCCAGCTGCACATGTGTGTATATAGCATCTTCTGAGAGTTAACTTATACAAACCACTTATTTTCCAAATGAGGATGAGGAACACACAGGGGCAAGACTCTCCTGACCTGGATTATTTGATGGTTTTTAATAAACAGGTTGCCTCTTTAGCATTGGTTAGGTTTTATGATTTGAGGCGTTGCTATGAACAGTCATTATTTGTGGTCTCCTGTTCATTTTTCTTGGTTAAGTTCCTAGATTCAAAGCACAATAAACGTATAAACCTGAAATCATGGGTACCCAGTAAACTGAGAGAGTTTGAGAATGCGGTGGTCTGTCAGAGAGTCTACACTCTTCTGCCGTTTGGCAGGTGCTGAGGGAGTGAGCGTGTCTGGCAGTTCACCCTGAAGAAGACAGGAGCTGGTGGTCATGTTTCAGACAGAGCAGACAGCCGTGGTTAGGGTCAGCCCCCTCGGGCACACATTTTAAATGGGTGCCAAAAGCTCCAGGGTGATCCTGATAAGATGCGGCCTTATCCCGTGTTTTCCTCCGAGCTGTCGAGAGTTCTCTGCAGACATGATCTCATCGCATAACATAGCTGTGAAGTCGGGAGGTTGAAGCATGACCTCCCGTCTACAGGTGAGGCATCGCTGTGTTCACTTCTGCACTTTTCTCAACGGCCCCACCAGATTTGACACACTTGCCATTTCTGTCCGTCCAAGCTCTGCTTTCAAAACTCAGCTCTGTTCTTAACTACTGTTTCTCCCTCTGCCTCATCAGTGGCTCTCCATGTTCTCCTCACCCCCTGCCCCCGCCATGCCCTGCCTCCTGCACCTACCATGTCCGCACCCATCCATCTCAGGCCATCAGTGCCTGCCCCTACCCCAATCATCTTGTCACGTCTTGTCCTGCCACGAAGCGGGGATATGACCAGGAAAGGAAAACTGGATTTTAGTATTACGTAATCAGAGGGGTATTGGGCGCTGAATTTGTTCTACTTGCTGCATTAGGTGGGTGGATACAGCCACAAATGAGGTGGAATTCAGGCCCCACCAGGTTCTCCCAGTCCCAGAGAAGGACACATGGACAGACAGATTGGTCTGATGAAGGTCATTGGTAGGTGATGCCCTGTCCCAGGGCTGGCAGGAGCATAGTGGTCAGCTCTGAGTTAGCCTGGAAAAGCACTTGGTTGGGAAGCCAGGGAGATCGGTTCCTTCTCAGTGTGTGGGATGAGTTCTGATTCTCCAGAGTGGCCCTTAGCTAGCTAGCACAGCCACTGTCTTTCTGCCTGGAACAGCTCTGAGCTTCCTTCTCGTCATCCTGGGATCTTCCTGCACCCTCACTCCTGTTCTCCTCCTGTCTGAGCCACGGGATCTCCTTTGCATTGCTTTCCTACCCCTTATGCATTTGGGCCCCCTCTTGTCTCTTGTCACCACCCCTTCTGCCTTTTGTTGCTCCTCCCTGCTTGCCTGCCCCTCCACCTTCACAGTGCTCTGTGTTCCCTCCCACAAATTCCCCATTTGCTGCCTCAGCCTGTTCCATTATTGTCTCGAGGAGGCCAGCCTCTGCCATCCTTCCTGTGCGCCCACAGCTCTACTGAGCCAACCAACAGGCACCTTGTCCCTTCCTGTCTCCCATCCGCTCTGCCTGTGTGATCTCTCTGACCTCGGAATGCCTCCAGCTCTGCTTACCATCTCTCTGCCCAACCTGATCTTCTCATTGCCTCATGTCCCCGATTGGAAAGCCTCTGTACCTGGTACAGTCTGGCCCCAGCCTTAGCTCCCTCTCTGCTGTCTCTCATGTCCCTGTTTGCTGCCTGCCACTCAGCCCATCCTCTGTCCCCCTGGCCTCTGCTCTGGCTGTTCCCCCTGCCAAGAATACCCCCTGGACTCTCCATCTACCCAAATTCTGTGGGTCCTTGGGGAGCTAGCTGTGCCTTCATCTCTTCCACCAGCAGTGTCTGGGGCCCCTCCCCACCAGCAGGAGGAATCCGTCTCCTCTGACCCTTGTCCTTCATCCCTGACCTTTGTCCTCTGTGTCTCCTGTGGTTGTCCCCAGCTTATTTCTCTTGTTCATCCCACAAGCAGTTTTAGGGGGCTTGTCCTATGCTGGGCACTTCTCTGAGGGCTCCTTTAGGGCCTGGCTTCTCTTTCTCCCACAAGACCAGGAGCCCAAGTGCAAGTTCCAGCTACCATAGCCAGCTAGGGGCATTCAGCAAGCTCTTTTTAAATGTCTCTGGTGACCCTCCCCTCTTCCTCTTTCTCCAAGTTAACCTGGGGGTCAGAGCAGGTTAAAGACAAGGTCTCTGACTTCAGCCATTCTTCACATTAAACTGTTCTAGTTTTAGGTTTGCCCACAAAGCAGAATCAGTCCAATCACAGAATTCTTCTAAGGAGAAGCAGAACTTAAGATTCTTCCAGGTCCACCATCAAAATTCCAGTGTGTTTGTGACGTATCCTAAATAGCCTACGGTTTAGTGTGTGGGAGCTTTTGTCACAAGGCACCTGAGGACATGGAGCCAGTTGTGCTCATTCTGAGACTTGTCTGTGGCACGTTGCAGGGCCCCAGCAGGCACAGAGGGGCAGATGTCACAACAGTCCTGAGCATGGTGGCAACGCAAGTCCTCGCGTGGCTTTGTTTTAAGATGACAGGCATTGATACCACCCACTGAAGCAGCCTTGTGCTTTTCTCCCAGGAGATGGCAGGCAGGGCTCTGAAGCAGACCGGCAGCCGGAGCATTGAAGCTGCTCTGGAGTACATCAGCAAGATGGGCTACCTGGACCCGAGGAACGAGCAGATTGTGCGAGTCATTAAGCAGACCTCGCCAGGTGAGCTCAGACCTGCAGCACTGTGAGGGATCGAAAAACACAACTCCACTTACAAGAAGGGAGGTCCAGTATGGCCCCGGCCAGCAGATTATCTCTTGGCCCTTTGCCTCACTGCACTTCGTGGTGAGCTGGGCCTGCCTTGCTCTGCCTTCATGCCCTGTGAGGGGAGGCAGCAGGTGGCCAAATCACAGGACTTACCTGGGTCCTGAAATAGCCTGTGGTACTTCCTGTGGTGGGGGCGGGGGTTGCTTGTATATATGCTTTGTTCTGGGAAGATTAAAAAACCCACTGGATATTAAAGTTAGGCAACCCAGCAGAGTGAGATCTAAAATGTTCTATTTTCTCTTGGGCTTATGAGGGAGTCTTTGAAAAGGGAGGTTTATTTCATTGATCTTAGAACACATCTTTGCTCACACTCTTACCTCAGAGCAGGCTGGCAGGCAGCTCTCCGGACTGGCAGCCGTGGCAATGGCACTAGGACAGCCCCTGCAGTGTCCCCTGGGAGGGGCCAGACACACCAGCACACATGCTCTGCCTCACTGGATCTCAGTGAATGTTTCTCTCCGAGGATGTAGCAGATGAGAAGTTTTGGGTGGCTGAGTCCATGAGAATGATAAGGGATTTTTGGATATTTAGCAAAAAGAGTTTTCCTTATTTTGTAGAAGATCTTTGATAAAGCCCACTTCATCAATTTCTATTGAGTGGGAAGTTGTATCTTTTTTGTTAAGAGAACACAGACTCTTGTTTTCTTGTTGATAGAAGGTCCTTGAATGATTGCCTGCTGGCTCTCCAAATCAAGATTCTTAGAGTCCCAGGGTCTGTCTTAGAGCACAGCTCTAAGGGGAAATGCAGGCCTATGTCTGTAATGATTTTCTTCTACATTTGCCTTTGACATGTATTTGCTGATGCATCTTCTTAGCCCAGGAAAAGTAATTGTTTGGCTGTGCTTCTGCCCTAGATGATGTCTGTAGAGGTTCTCGGCTCTGCCAGGTGTCCCTGTGAGGGGCCTTTGATGGGTGGGGCAGAGCCTTTGACCCAGAAGGTCGTCCGGATCTGCCCACAGCAGAGTTTAACCTCTGTGGGAGGACCTTCCAGAGGGCCTGGGGTCATTTCAGAGCCTGTACAGCATTGTTGACCCCAAGGACATGGCCAGTGCGAGGCGCCAGCCTGAAAGAGCCAGAGTCAATGGAGCAGGTTCTCCTCTAATACCATGTCCCCATTCTTTCCTCTGCAGGAAAGGGCATCACACCAGCCCCCGTGCCAAGGAGGCCAAGCTTTGAAGGAACAGGCGAGCCTTTCCCACCCTACCATCAGATGAGTGGGGCAGTCTACGAGGGCAGCAGCACACTGGAGGAGGTACCTCGTCAGTATATGGACTTTCTTTTCGCCGGAAGCACTCACAGCGTGCCTGGTGGCCATCAGCACCAGCCCAAAGGCTATGCCGCAAACATGGAGGCTGCAGGGATGAACTTCCCAGTGGCCGGCCCCGGGGGCCAACCCCTCCCACTGCAAGGCCCCCACTACAGGCCACACGTGCTGGTACCTGGGGAGCCTCTGGGCTATGGCATCCAGCGTAGCCCCTCCTTCCAAAACAAGGAGGCAGGAGCATACGCAAACCTTGCTGCCAAGGGCCCAGCCGTGCAGCCGGGGGCTGGCCATGTATTTCCACCCACGGGAGGGGCCACAGGACTGTACATGCCCCATTCACACCACAAACAGGCCCACCAAATGCACATGATGGGCTCCCGGGGCCAGGTGTTCACAAGCGACAGCCCCCCGCAGAGTCTGATCACACCCTCCAGAAACAGCCTCAACGTGGACCTTTATGACCTGAGCAGCCCTCCTGTCCAGCAGTGGCAGTCCTCTACCCTGTCCCGCCGCGACTCTCTTCAGAAGCCGGGCCTGGAGGCACCCCCCCGCCAGCACGTGGCATTCCTGCCTGAAGGCCCCATCCCCAGCAGAACCAACTCTTTCAACAACCACCAGCAGCCAGTGGCCGTGCCCATCCGGGCAGGAGTGCCCAGCAAGACGGAGCCTTCCATGCCCTCCCCCAACACCATCACGGCTGTGACGGCCGCCCACATCCTGCACCCAGTGAAGAGTGTGAGGGTAATGCGGCCCGAGCCCCAGACAGCTGTGGGGCCCTCCCATCCAGCCTGGGTGCCTGCACCCAGCCCCGGGGTGGAGAGTCTGGACTCCAAGGATGAGCACCCTCTGCCCCTGGGGGGCGCCAATGCATACCCGCTGGACGTTGACTATGGCAGCCCAGACCTGAGGTGCCCGCCCCCACCGTACCCCAAGCATTTGCTGCTCCGGAGTAAGTCAGAGCAGTATGACATGGACAGCCTGTGTGTGGGCATGGAGCAGAGCCTCCGAGGCAGCCAGGCTGCCGAGCCTGCCGAGAGGAGTGACAAGAGCCACAAAAATGCCAAAGGGGAGAAAGTGGGGAAGGATAAAAAGCAGATTCAGACCTCTCCTGTTCCCGTTCGGAAAAACAGCAGAGATGAAGAGAAGAGGGAATCTCGCATCAAGAGCTACTCGCCGTATGCATTTAAGTTCTTCATGGAGCAGCACGTGGAAAATGTCATAAAAACCTACCAGCAGAAGGTCAACCGGAGGTTGCAGCTAGAACAGGAAATGGCTAAAGTAATTTCTAATTATGTTCTTATCATTTGGCCCTGGCTCTTTCCTATATTGGTAGTAGGAATTACAGCAGAATTCCTTTTTTGTTTCTGCTTTATGCATCTTTATCACAAATGATTCATCTCACAGGGCAATGATACGGTTACAGGGTGAACACCTTGGAGAAATGACACATATTTCAGGCTCCCTTGCCCGTTCACCCTGACTCTGCAGGGGAGCAGTGAATACTGAGTGTGATGCAGCCAACAGGCAGATTACCAGATCGATTTTTATGGTGTGTACTTATTCCTTAACAAAATTTGTTAGTAACTGGTATTTAAACATTTTGAAAGAGGAGAAACAAAGTCTGAGGTTCTACAAATTGAAATTGTGGGATTTATAAGGGAAAATATATCTGGTAATAATCTATGTATCCTTTAATTAGCAAATAATATATATTTTTGAAAGATTTTATTTATTTATTTATTTATTTATTTGAGAGAGAGAGAGAGAGAGACAGAAAGAACACAACCAGGGGGAGGGGCAGGGGCTAGAGGGAGAGGGACATCCCAGTACCCTGGGATCATGACCTGAGCCAAAATCAGATGCTTAACTGACTGAGCCACCCAGGTACCCCCGTAAATAATATTTTAAATGTACCTTAGTTGACACTAATCTGCTAGAGAAGGTGATTAATGAAATGATCTAAATTAAAATGTTACAATAGGGGCACCTGGGTGGCTCAGTGGGTTAAAGCCTCTGCCTTCGGCTCAGGTCATGATCCCAGGGTCCTGGGATTGAGCCCCACATCCGGCTCTCTGCTCAGCAGAGAGCCTGCTTCCACCTCTCTCTCTCTGCCTACTTGTGATCTCTGTTGTCAAATAAATAAATAAAATGTTACAGTAAATTTAAATCATACAAAGCCAGTCATTCCAGATTCTAAAAATCAAATCTCTGTCCTTTCTACTCTCCCATTTTCACTGACTTTTCCTTGTTCCCATTTTTCTTAAGCTATTAAATTATTAGATTGCTCTTAGAGTTCTAGGAACTTTGTGGTCCCTTCTTTTTATTTTTTTTTTTTTTTTTTGCAGATTTTTATTTATAGAAATTTCCTCTGGGGCCTAAAATCACCCGTTTTGTCTTCCTTTTAGATTCCAGACTTGTGTCTACATAAGCATATAAAGAACAGAATCAGTTGTTGTCTTGCTTGTAGTATACTGGACCCATTCAGTGTTCTTGTTTCTATAAATTAAGTTAGGACCCTTGTATCTCCTGTCCCATATGTTTCCTCCCACAGACTCCTCTAACATGACTTCCTTGTTTTCCTTCCCCACAGGCTGGACTCTGTGAAGCTGAGCAGGAACAGATGAGGAAGATCCTCTACCAGAAGGAGTCTAATTACAACAGGCTGAAGAGGGCCAAAATGGACAAGTCCATGTTCGTGAAAATCAAAACTCTGGGGATTGGTGCCTTTGGAGAAGTATGCCTTGCTTGTAAGGTGGACACTCATGCCCTGTATGCCATGAAGACGCTGAGGAAGAAGGATGTCCTGAACCGAAATCAGGTGGCTCATGTCAAGGCTGAGAGGGACATCCTGGCCGAGGCAGACAACGAGTGGGTGGTCAAACTCTACTACTCCTTCCAAGACAAGGACAGCCTGTACTTTGTGATGGACTATATCCCAGGGGGAGACATGATGAGCCTGCTGATCCGGATGGAGGTCTTCCCTGAGCACCTGGCCCGCTTCTACATCGCCGAGTTGACTCTGGCCATTGAGAGTGTCCACAAGATGGGCTTTATCCACCGAGACATTAAGCCAGACAACATTTTGATAGATCTTGATGGTCACATCAAACTGACAGATTTTGGCCTCTGCACTGGGTTCAGGTGGACTCACAATTCCAAATACTACCAGAAAGGTATTGTCTTAGATGTGCCACATCCACCTTCTACATCTAGACATATAACTAAACCATCTAAGGCAACTCTTTCCCATCTGGGTGGTTCCTGATCATTTGAAATTATCTGTTTTCCGTTATTTTATAATTCGTCATGACATCCTTTTCTCCCTGAAGCAATAGTATGATATGTGAAAAAAGTTTTTTAAATTAATGGATTCAAGTTTTACTATAGTATTTTTAGGACAATAGGCTATGGGGTATCATGGGACCTTTGTGGGGACCATCACTATGCCCTTATAAAATGAGCCTTAAAAAATAAGTCTCACAACCTCCCAAGAGTCCTCTCTTCTAGTTAATGTGACCCTCTCTATAGGTATCTGTAAGTACAGATATAGGTTAACTCCATCTTCTAAGCTAATGGCCAGCTTACTTATGACTCAGTTTCTTGAGATAGTTATTTTAATAACATGGCTCAGTCTTTTTTTTTTAGTAAGTTTTTTTTTTTTTAAGTAATCTTTACACATAATGGGCTTGAACTCACAACCCCAAGATCAAGAGTTGCATGCTTTATCAATTGAGCCTCATGCATTTATTTTTTAACTCAAAACTAATCCTAAATCATTTAATCTTTCCCATTTTTCTGGCATTAAAGCCACTTTTTTTTTTAATATTTTTAAGTCGTCTCATGCTTTTCCATGCTCATCTTGAAACATGTCTTGTCAGACAGGTAGTAGACTTTGACCAGAGTGCTATGTCTGGTATTCCCCTAGTTACCTGAGCTTTTCTCCTGGCACATCACACTGTCACCCTGCACAGCACCCAGCTCCTCTTATTGCCTCATCCATCTTTCTTAGTGTTTGTTACCTCTTGACTTGAATCTCACACCCAGGAATCATGGACCACCCCTGCAGAGCAGCTGGGGAGGATCCTTTCTTGTAATATGTCTGGAGCTGAACTGAATTACTTTCCCCCTTTGAAGCTGTGGATTTGTTGCATCATTGAATAGTGGAAATTCACTTTGTTTTTTATTCTGTTCTTTCACTGCCCCTGATTTCTGGGTGAAAGGGAGCCACATCAGACAGGACAGCATGGAACCCAGCGACCTCTGGGATGATGTGTCTAATTGTCGATGTGGAGACAGGCTGAAGACTCTGGAGCAGAGAGCCAGGAAGCAGCACCAGAGGTGTCTGGCACACTCCCTGGTTGGGACCCCAAATTACATTGCGCCAGAAGTGCTCCTCCGAAAAGGTTTGTGCTTCCGGCCACAGGCAGCTCCCCAACTGGCAGCCATCTTGACTTCAAACCTGTGGAGCCAGATGACCTCTGAGTCTCTCCAGCTCCAGTTTTCCAAGGCTGAATGTTCTCATTGTATTTTTTGTACTCGTGGAAGCCCGAGAGGAAATTATTTCCCTCACAGGCCTCCAGCATGTCTCACATCTGTTTTGCAGCTGCTTTGGCTTCTGGGGTGAAAGAGGACACACACCATTAGACCTGCCTCACTAGCTTTGGCTGGGATAGATTGGGTGTAGGGTGTGGACTTTCTGTCTAGAACCCAAGAGAATCTCCACAACTGGTTTTGACAGAAACAACTCTGAGGGCACAGGGACACTATTCAGTCTGTCCGAACCGTACATGCCCAGGTTCCTAGCTGCATATAGCCTATCCAGTTGGTTAGGAAGTATGACAGAACGCTAGTTTTGTTTTCCTCCCTTTCTCCCGTTAGTCCAGAAGTGCTGGCAGGTGAGATTTGGGGACAGTGGTATGCGTGAAATTACAAGCATTCAGTAAAATTGATCTGTGTGGCTATTCTATTAAATACTCATTTGACTGAGTACCAGAGGAACCTTTCAGTGATAGCTGTGGGGCTTGTAGTGACAATGCAGTAAATCCAAAGGGTGGTGGTCTGTCTTTTCACATGTGTTGTTTCGAGTCTTTGAAGTCTGTTCAAGTCAGTTTTCTTTGTTAGCTGTGGAAATCCAAGGCAAATCACTTAACCACTCAGAGCCACAGGCATAACAGTGACTACCTTGAGAGGTGGTTGTGAATACCGGCCTCACTGCCCCGGAAAGGTGTAGTTCTCTCCTTCCTCTCCCAGTGGGAGGTGGGAGGTGTCTCTGGCACCCTGACACGTGCCGCAGTCCAGGAAACAGGATGGTGTTACCCTACCGCCTCCAGCGCCACACCAGGGCAGGAGGAGATGGGATGTGGGGAGAACAGAGTTAGCAAGCACTGCCGGCAGGTCTTACGGCCCAGTTCAGGCTTGGCAGTGTTCAGGTGACATCAGGACCAGAGCATGGCTGGGACTGGGATACAGAGCTCTGAAGGAAAAGTGGGAGAAAATAAAAGAAAAATGGACCTGTTCCGCTGCCTTGATGAGGCCGGCCCTGCCTGCCCAAGCTGCAGGGTGCCCCGCCTCAGCTACTGTGTCTTGGGAGCTCGGTGAGGAAGGGCCTGGCTCCGTGAGTGTGTTACACTGTGTCTTAGGAGACAGTTGCCAAAGGGCCCCCTTTCCCTCTTCTGCTCCATATTCCTCAGCTTCTTCCAAAATCAACTTAGCAAGCCTCCCCAGGAAGCCCTTGAGGCTGGCAGGTGTAGCACTTGCTGTTTTTTAGTTAGTCCTATTTTAATTGATGTCTTTGTGCATTCTTTAAGGACTTAAAATCCTAGTTAGTAGTGTTGCTAATAATAACAATAGGCTTTTAAAATTAGAAAGTTCTATTACAAAAGCATCCTGTGTTTATCATAGATTAATGGTAGAAAAGAAGAGAATACATGAAGACTGGCACCATCCTGGCAGGTGTCCCATCCAGCCTTCTATTCCGAGCCACACGTGCAGGGAGGTGCATTTTGTGTAGGTTGGTTTTCTTTTACATAACATGTATGCTGCTTGAACATGCTTTCCCCCTTAACAGTCAGTTAGCATTTGAGGATTTCACAAAATGCTTCTCTGAGAAGAATACATGCCTGTGTTGGAATTGAGTGAGCCTCTGTCTTTCAGGATACACTCAGCTCTGTGACTGGTGGAGTGTCGGTGTGATTCTCTTTGAGATGCTGGTGGGGCAGCCCCCCTTTTTGGCCCCTACTCCCACAGAAACGCAACTGAAGGTAGGAACTAATGAGCCTGTGCATCCCCTTGCTGCAAACACACGTGCTTTTCTGATGAACCCATGCATCTCCACTCAGCATTTGACCTTTCATTCTGAATAGTGTTGGATTGTAAGTTGTGTATTTTAAAGTATTGTAATTATTATTACCTGTATAAAAATTTTCATTTTACTAATGCCACAAAGTTAGACCTGTGTTTGTTTGTTTGTTTGGTTGGTTTTGGCCAAATGTTAAGCTTTATTGGTTAGCAAGGTGTTTTTTTTTTTTTTTTTTAATTTATTTTTAGCATCACAGTATTCATTATTTTTGCACCACACCCAGTGCTCCATGTAATCGGTGCCCTCTATAATACCCACCACCTGGTTCCCCAACCTCCCACCCCGTCCCCGCCACTTCAAACCCCTCAGATTGTTTTTCAGAGTCCATAGTCTCTCATGATTCACCTCCCCTTCCAATTTCCCTCCACTCCCTTCTCCTCTCTAACTCCCCATGTCCTCCATGCTATTTGTTATGCTCCACAAATAAGTGAACCAAGATGCCCTTCAACGGACGAAAGGATAAGGAAAATGTGGTCCATATACACTATGGAGTATTATGCCTCCATCAGAAAGGATGAATACCCAACTCTTGTAGCAACATGGACGGGACTGGAAGAGATTATGCTGAGTGAAATAAGTCAAGCAGAGAGAGACCTGTGTTTTGATACATATGTGTATCTGAAGTTTTACTTGAACCAGTGGCCACCCACCATCTTGAACCATGAACAGTGAGATGCTTTAAAGGTGCACTGTATACATCCATTCTCTGCTGCCACCCATGCCTCCTTTGCAAAAAACACTGAAAACTCTATGAACTAGACCTAAAGAAACCAGTTATTTCTTTGAATTTTATACTGCATTATATGCTATATTACTGTTTGCAGACTATCAGCTGTGTGGTTGGGCTAGTTTTACATATTTCTAATATCAGTTGGAAAGAATATTTACTCTGTCAATCATTTAATACTAAATAACTAGTTTTAGAATGATAGAATGATAGCCATTCTCTGAAATAAATGATTTGATTATTTAAGGATTGAACAGAGAAGCTGATGAAATCTTTGAGACTTCCTTTAACAGTGCACTTAACCATAGGTGTTTACTAACAATTCTATGAAGTATCCATATGTCCCAGAGTCTATGTTAGGCCTTAAATTAATAATCCCTTACTTAGAAAAACCCTAAATGAAGGCTTAGTTTTCACTCCAGTAATAATAAAAATGCAATTTGACATTATCTGTATCCTAATTGAATTGCCGAACTGTTCACTAATTTGCCTGCATGATAATAACCCAATGTTTTTATTGTGATAAAATTTGACATTTTAACCATTTTTAATTTTACAGTTACATTGAGTGCATTCACAGTGTTGTACAACTGTAACCATTACCTGTTTTTGAATATTTTTATCATCCCCAACAGAAACTGTACCCATTAAACAATAACTCCCCTTCTTCCTTCCGCTAGACTCTATAACCTCTCTTCTACTTTCTGTGTCTATGAAGTTGCCCAGTCTAGATGCCTCACGAAAGTGTAATAACCGTATTTGTCTTTTCATGACTGGCTAAATTTGACTTACCATAATGTCTTTGGGGTCCATCCATGCTGTAGCACATATCAGAATTTCCTTTCTTTATAAGGCTGAAAAATATTCCACTGTATGTGTACAGCACATTTATCTATCCATCATGTGGTGATGGGTCACTTGGGCTTGTTCTACATTTTGGTGATTGAATAATGCTGCTGTCAACATGAGTACATATATAAGTACTGCTTTCTTTTGGGGGGTTACATACCCAGAAGTGAGATGGCCAGATCATGTGTTCATTCTGTGTTTAAACTTTTGAGGAACCACCAAACTATTGGCCCCAGTGGCTGCATGATTTTACATTCCCATCATCCATGCATGAAGGGTCCAGTTTCTTCACATGCTCATCAACACTTATTTTACTTGTTTTTTTAATCAGTCATCCTAGTTGGTGTGAGGTGGTATCTCATTGTGGTTTTGATTTGTATTTCCCTGATGATAGTGAGTGAGCCTCTCTTCGTGTGCTTAGTGGACATTTGCACATGCTTGGAGAATGTCTGTTCAAGTCTTTAGCTCTTTTTTAATCAGGTTATTATTGTTGAATTGTAGGAGATCTTTATATATTCTGGACATTAATCCCCAATCAGATATATGCTTTGCAGTTTTAGTCTCTCATTCTGGGGGTTACCTTTTCACTCTGTTAGTAGTGTCCTTTGGTACACAAAAGTTTTTAATTTTGATAAAGTCCATTTTATGTATTTTTTGTTTTGTTGCCTGTGCTTTTGGTATCATATCCAAGAAATTGTTGCCAAATATAATGTCATGAAGATTTTCCCCTATGTTTTCTTCTTTGACTTTTATAATTTTAGCTTTATTAAAACAACTACTCGAGTTCAAACCAGCCCTCCCACCCATACACCCAGCTGTCTCCATGCCTGTCTCCAGTGCCCTGTCACCCCTGCCTGTAGCCTGATAATTTGGCCTTGCTTTATCCTGATTCTAAGTATAAATAATAGAGACGTCCATTAGGTTTTCTCTTCATAGTAGATGAACTTTATGACAAATGTATTTACTAAACATCCTGATGGCTGGTCTGTGCAATTGACCGTCACAAGCACGAGGCCAAGACCATAGGTTCTGTCACCTTTATTCTCCTATGTGAAGTTGTCTTTTTTTTTTTTTAAACAAAATCCCAGTGGACCATCTCTTGGCCATAATAAGTACTGAATGCAAACCATGATGGTTCAATAGAAATCTCTTGCATAAGCTAAAGAAATGACTCCAGTGATCAGCCTCTTCATTTTTATAGAAATCACAAAATTCTTTTGCTTAACTGTATTTCTGATAGAAGAAAGTCCGTCTATTATGGTCTGTTTGGCTTACATACCCCCCGCCTCAGGCTGGGAGCCTGCTACTTACCCATGTTGACCTTTGATAGCTGCTCAGCTTTGCACCTGCTGCTCCTCGATCTATTCTAAATATCCTCCCATTGTCAAAGTCCAATTAGTTAAAAGCTATGTCATCACATACTATCTCAGAACTGCCGTAAGTGAAACTTAAAATGTGAAAAGAAAGGAAAACTTTAGTTTTGTTGTCTCTTCAGGTCATAAACTGGGAGAACACGCTCCACATTCCAGCCCAGGTCAAGCTGAGCCCCGAGGCCCGGGACCTCATCACCAAATTGTGCTGCGCAGCTGACCACCGGCTGGGGAGGAATGGGGCTGACGACCTGAAGGCTCATCCATTCTTCGGGGCCATTGATTTCTCGAGTGACATCCGGAAGCAGCCAGCCCCCTATGTCCCCAAGATCAGCCACCCTATGGACACCTCAAATTTTGACCCTGTTGATGAAGAAAGCCCTTGGAACGATGCTAGTGAAGATAGCACGAAGGCCTGGGACACACTCACCTCTCCAAATAACAAACACCCTGAGCATGCATTTTATGAGTTCACTTTCCGAAGGTTCTTTGATGACAATGGCTATCCCTTTAGGTGCCCAAAGCCTTCAGGAGCAGATGCTTCACAGGCTGAGGACTCTGATTTGGAAAATTCTGATATGGTGGATCAGACTGAAGGTTGCCAGCCAGTGTACGTGTAGACAGTGATTTGGAGTCCCTGACACTCTGCTTCTTCAGAGGTCCAGGGGGCCCAAAGCTGGTTTCTTAACAGGCCTGATTGAGAGTCGAGGTCTTCTTTGTTCAAGTTAGTCCATTGGTTACTTCACTTGAAGTTCTGGTCTTCATCAAAAACCCCCAAAACAAACAAAAAAGCTTTTTTATAAAGGACTCAAGTCTAGCAGATTCTGTTTGATGGGGGTGGGGGACAGGTGTCAACATTGCATTGAACTGAAATTGGCTTTTGAGGACCTTCACTGCATTAAAACAATATTTTTAAAAATTTAGTACAGTTTAGAAAGAGCACTTATTTTGTTTATAGCCATTTTTCTTACTAAATTATAGGGATTAACTTTGACAAATCATGCTGCTGTTATTTTCTACATTTGTATTTTATCCATAGCACTTACTCACATTTAGGAAAAGACATAAAAACTGAAGAACATGTGATAAGAAATCTCTGTGCAATAATGTGTAAAAAAAAAAAAGGTAACACTGTTCTGATATTACTGATACCATTTTATTCACACAGTGGTTTTTGTTTTATATTTTTTCCCACATTTCAAAATTGTGATATAATGTTAAAAGCTGCTTTTTCTTTCTTTTTTTTTTCTTTTTTTGCTTTTTGCATATGATAGTATACTAGGAAGTGTGAGCAAGGTGATTATGTGGGTGTGATTTCAGATGTCTGGTGTGTAGAGAGTACTGCATGAGCAGGGTTTTTCTATTATAAAATTACCATATCTTGCCATTCACAGCAGGTTCTGTGAATATGTTTTTACTGAGTATCTTTAAATGAGATGTTCTAGACAGTTTGCTGATAACGTATCGTGTGGGTGACTTCTTTGCTATGATTGTATCCCTTATTGTTTTGTCAAAGAAATGCAGATGTGTAACTGAGAAGTGATTTTTGTGTGTGCGTCTTGGGTATGATTGGATTCTTTGGGGGGTAAACTTAAATATTTGTCATATACTAAACTTGTATACATCAAAAGGGATTAATTTAGCTATGCCAAAAAATATTAAGTTAATCATCGAACTCTGTCCATTTTGCTAGTTAGTATACTCTCATTGGCATAGCTGATAAGTGGAACCCTGTGGCCATGGCCCGGATGCCAGGACATTGCCCGCACTGAACAGTTTGCGTGGTGTCATTCCTCCTGTCATTGTAGACAAGGGAGGTGTTATAACCATGATGAAATTTAATTCTTTCACTTTTTTTTGGTGTGCTTTGAAGCATCAATCTTAACTTGGTTTTAAAAATATACTTTTCTAATCTTTGTAAAACAGCAAGGATTATTCAAAGTGACATTGGAATAAAAAAATAAGCCATACGTATTTTCTTAGAAGTGTAGATGTATATATAACTACATAGATAAACACACAAAATTTTCCTTATTTCAAATTAGTATGATTCCTATTTAAAGTGATTTATTTCTCAGTAAAAAGTTCAATTCTTTTTTGCTTTTTAAAAATCTGATGTGTCATATTTTTCATTATGTTATTCCACATATTTTTCCTTGAATTTTTTAGCATAATGTATCCATTATTTAGTATATATCTAGGCAACAACACTTACAAGTTTATCAATGTCTAAACTAAGAAAAAACAAAAAAAAACAATTACTGTGTACTGGTTTACATTTGTATGAATGGCAAATTCTGAAGTCTGCTGTGCTTGTATCGTGACTGTCAGTATTTTCGCTATTTTATAGTAACGCCCTGTTATTTACAGCGCTCTGACATACTTTCATGTGGTAGGTTCTTTCTCAGGAACTCAATTTAACTATTATTTATTGATATATCATTGCCTTTGAAAAGCTTCTACTGGCACAATTTATTATTAAAAGTTTGAATCCAAATCCTTTGGTGTGATGTCGTACTGGAATCTGTAATTTCTTGCTCTTATCAATGTGTTTCTCAGTTATCCGTATGCAGCCAGGACTGCCAGCTGCTGATGGAGGCACTGTCATGAGAGGGAGGGAGAAGAGCCTCCCCAGACAGAGTTCTGGCTCAGGAAGGAAGGGTCAGGTATGGGAAAAATGGGTTTTCAGGTTATACACAGAAAGTCCAGGTCAGGGTATGGTTCTGTGACCTATCTTCTCTTCCGTAAGACGCTGACAAAATATACTTCACTAGGATCAGCAGGTGGATTAAGTGGGATATCAAATATGTATGGTGGGTGATAAAATAAATCCTGATCAGGAGCTGATTTCCCTTCGTGAGACACTTAAACTAAGAGGACTACGGTAACTCCCTGAACTTTGGTTTAAAATGGTTGGTTGGAATTTCAGAAAATATTATAGTTTGTGTTCTTTGTTAATCTTTTTGAATAGTTAAAATCGCATGGTTCAAAAATCAAAACGTGGGTGCCTGGATAGCTCAGTCTGTTAAGTGTCTGCCTTCCTTTCAGGTCATGATGCGGGTCCTGGGATCGAGCCCTGCATCAGGTTCCTTGTTCAGCAAAGAGCCTGCTTCTCCTTCTGCCCCTCACACTGCTTATGCTCTGTCTCTCTCTCTCTCAAATAAAATCTTTTAGAAATAAATAAAATAAAATAAAATGGTTGGTGGAATTTCAGAAGATAGTTTGTTTTCTTTCAGTTACTCCTTTGAGTAGTTATATAGTTTCAAAACCAAAACATGTAAAAGGATATACAAGAAAATGTCTCCTACTGCTTTTTCGAGCCATTCAGTTCACCTCTCACAGTTTATTGTGTGTCCTTAAAAAAAATGAAACTTAAGCATACACAGCACAAGAAAATGCATACATTTTACCTCTTTTACACAAATGGGAGAATGTTATGAATACTTTCTGCATCTGTTTTCTTCACTTGGCAGTCTAAGTTACCACTCATCATGTTTTATTATACTCTGTGGTATTTCATCACGAAGGTGTATTATAATTAATCAAGCAAAGTCCCATATCAACAGACATTTCAGTTTCTGATCTTTTTCTATTATAAATAATGCTGGAATAAATAACCTCTATAGCCATCATTTTGTGCATGTGCAAGTATATATATAAGATAGTTTCCTAGAGGTGGAATTGCTAGGTCAAAAGTTAAGTATATTTGTAATTTTTATTGCCAAATTGCCTAGCAGAGATCTTGGGAGAACTCTTCCATGGCTCTCTCCTATGCATTCTTGGGTATACCAAGAAGGCAAGGCCCTGACCACTTTCACATGGACTGTTTCTCAGGTTAGGGTTTGTAGCGAGGAACCCTGAGTGGGAGAGTAATGCCTCCCTCTAAGACAAAAAAAAAAAAAAAAAAAAAAAGCAAGCTTGCTTATTGCTTGCTATAAAAGGGGCAGGTTCCTCAGGCTCAGGGTACCTCAGCAGAATCCCTCTGGGTCTCTTGCTCTTCCCCTGTGGGACTTGGGGGCAAGGAGATCTGTGCAAACACACCAATGCTCATGTTGCTTAATGTTCGGTGAGTAATAAAGTCCTGTGTGTCTGATCCTGGAGTCCCTTGTCTTATTTCAGGATTCATGAAAGAGTGACAGGCTAACTTCTTAGCTTATAAGTAGGGTAAAATCAAATCTTAGACCTGACCACAGGTATTATGCCAATATATACCCCCAAGAGAAACATATGGGAGTATTCACTTACTGCTTTGCCAGCTTCAGAGTGTATTATCAACCTTTTTGATCTTCGTCCATTGACTAAGTTAAAGTATGTGTGTGTTGATGTACTTCTGACATTCCTCTCATTTTGAAAGAGGTTGAGCATTTTTGTGTATGCCTAGTATTCAAGTGCATATCCTTAAAAAGCAATGGTTCTAATTTTATGCATCATTTGAGTGTTGGTACTTAAGGGAATCCCAAAAGATTTCCATTCACTTCTTACTCTTGGTCTTCTCTTCCTGCTCAGCTCCAGTGAATTAACTGGGCTGAAGGCCAGATAACAGATTACTGAGAACAGACCCTTCAGTGTTTTGACAGATTCCACAGGAGGTGAATACTCCGCTCAGAATGTTGCAAGGATACAGCCAGACCGAACTTCAACATATCTGTGGTCATTGCTGGGTGTGACTAGAGTGTGTTGAGGGAAAAAATACTACATTCTTTAGAAGTTTCCTCCACACTTGGCATGTTATGTGTCCCTTGATAAATCTGAATGCAAATCTCAAAGAGAAAAACAGTAGCCAGCATGACTGGCTTCCTCTGAACCTCCTATGGTCTGAACCATTATTCAGTTGCAAAAAAAAAAAAAAAACACAAAAACTTTTTATTTGTTTGCAAGAGAGCGAGCGAGTGTAAGGGGGGAGGAGAGGCATAGGATGAGGGAGAAGCAGACACTCTGGCTGAGCAGGGAGCCCACTGTGGGACTGGATCCCAGGACCCTGGGATCATAACCTTAGCAGAGGGCAGATGCTTAACCAACTGAGCCACTCAGGTGCCCTTAGTTGCAAATTTTTTAAATGCAGTTTATCAAATTCATAATACTTCCTCCAGATTCTACTTATGGACCAACTTTAAAGCCCAGTACTTCATTAATATTTTACTTCCATTGGCAAAAATTCAACATAATAAAAGATCTTTGCTATTAAAATGCATATTTGTAAGTACTACTATGCTGGCATTATTAGCCATTAATTATTTTCCATCAATAAAGAACTTTTCCTCAGCAAGTGAATTTTCCATTTCCGAAAGTGACAGCTTAGTGGACAAAATGTGCTTATTCACTGTAGAAAGGAAGAAACATTTTATTGTTATTGAACACTGGGATGAAATACATATGGCCCACTGTTAAGGGGAGAAAACTAGCTTGAACGGCAGCTTTGGTTTTCTTTTGCAACTCACATCAAACTGTTCTAATTTTTATTTCCACCATCAAATATGCTTTAGAAAACTCAAGAGGGAAAGGGAATCCTACTGTATTTGTGGATAGTTTTGCTCACCATCTTCTTTCTTCCTGATACTGTTAGGATTTTTATCTTTTCCTATCTTTCTAGAAAATGTCCTTTACCCATTCTTTTAGGAAAGGTCAAGAGGTGACAAATTCTGTTAGGTTTCCTTCATCTGAGAATGTCTTCCTCTCCCCTTTTCTCCTGAAAGATATTTTAGGTGTACTTACTTTGGGTATAATTTCATTTGGGTGTAGGATTCTAGATTGATAGTTGTTCTTTCAGCACTTGAGAAATATGCCCCTTCTGTCCAGCCTCCATGGTCTCTGATGAGAATCTATTATTCTATTTTTCCTCTACAGACAAGGTCATTGTCTTTCTCTAACTCCAAAATGTTCTTTAATTGCTTTCCAGAAGTTTAGTTATGTTGTGTGCTGGCTTGGATTTCTTTAGATTTACCCTGTTTGTGGTTCACTCAGATTCCTGACTATGTAGGTTCACATCTCTTGCCAAATTTGAGAAGTTTTCAGCCATTATTTCATTGAGCACTTTTTCATCCCTGCCCTGTTTCTCTTCTCTGTCCAGTACTCTGAAGATGCAAGTATTACATCTTTTGTTATCCCTGAGACTCTGCTCATCTCTCCCCTGCGTTTTCACCCATTTTCTCTGTGCTGCTCAGGCTGGGTAATTTCTGTTGTTGTTTTAGTTCACAGATTCTTTACTCTGTCCCCTCTCTTCTACTCTTGAGCCCATCCACGGAGCTTTGTATTTCAGTTATTGTATTTTGGGGACCACAAAATAACATTTGATTCTTTATATCTTCTGCTGCTTTGCTGAAGCTTTCTACCCATTTTCTTTTCTTTTTAAAAAAGAACACAATTGCTCTTTGAAGCATACATTGTGATTTCAAATCTTAGGTAAGTCTAATATCTCAGCATTGTTGTCTAGTGATTTCTTTCAAAGATCTTCCTGATTCTTGGTGTGATCCTCAGTTGTGAACCTCACATTTTGCATTACATTCCGAGACTTTGGATCTTCTGTTTTAGCTGGCTGTCATGGGCATTGTTCCGGCAAGGAAAGAGGGACATAACTGCTTCATTATTGCCTGGTGCAGGCAGAAGTCAGCCTCTCAGCCTCTTTTTGATATGCAGGGACAGGGACGTTTCCTTGTTAACTGTTGAGCAGGGGTGATGTATCTGCTGTCCAAGTTGTGTCCACTGACATCTTGTTGGGGTGGCCTCATTATCACTGAGAAGTCCTGACTCTGTGCAAAGCCTCCTCTGACACCATCCTAGTGATGGGGGGAGAGAGATGCCTCATTATTGTCAGGTATCGGACACCAAAGTCCAGGTTCCCCATATTTTTCACTTAGACTGCCAAGTTGGGAAAGGCATCACCAGCCAACGGGGATGAATATCCCAGTCTCCTGCTTGAAGTTCTCTGAAATCACCCCAGCAGGAATGTTGAGGAGCCTCATTTCAGCCTTGCAAGAGTAGAATTGTAGGCTTCCACTTTGCCTTTGCTGGCATGGCATTTTAGGGTGAGCGTGTGGTGCCACAGTTTTCTCTGGCAGTTGGCTGGAGTAGAGAGCGATTATGGTCTAAAAGCTGTCTTGCTAGTCTACCCCACTAGCTAGAGAGAGCAGGCTTTTGTTGGGACTTTTTTTGCCTGTGCTTGTTGGCATTTCCAGGCTGTTGGCTTCTAGCTCCAAGTTTGGAACACTGAGGCAGAAAGAAAACCCAGAGAACTCACTACTATGTCATTCCTTGGAGACTGAGGTCCCTAACTGCTTGGCTACCACCTCTCTACCTTTCAGTGCTTTTTGTTTTATATGTAACGTCTAAGAGTTTTTGTTATATTTAACAGGAGGAATAGGGAAAAGTATGTATATGCCATCTGAAAGTGGAAGAGGGTTTCAATTTCAACTTCAGTTTTAACTAATTAAAACTCAAAATTCAGTTCCTCAGTCATGCCAGCCTCATTTCACATGCTCAGTAGCTACACATGGTTAATGGCTACCATACTGGATAGCTCAGATCTGAGACAATAGGTTCTCTAGTTTTGCATTAATCCTTGCACTGACAAACATCTTGCTGAATTATTTTTTAAGATTTTATTTATTTCAGAGACAGAATGGAAACAGGGGGAGGGGCAGAGGGAGAAGGAGAGAATCTCAAGCAGATTCCACCCTGAGCACAGAGCCCCAATGCAGATCTCCACCCTGAGATCATGGGCTGAGCTGAAATCAAGAGTTGGATGCCCAACTGACTGAGCCACGCAGGTAACCTCTTGCTGAATTTTAAGATAAGGATAAGCTAGCCTTCATCTCTTATGCATCATTTACACTTGGGCAATGGAGAGACCACACCCTCTCTCAAGGAGCAGAGTCAACTGAAGTGAAGATCTACGGTGCAACCAAAACTACCTTTGGTTCAGCAGCATCATTGACTATTCCTGCTACACTGCTTTGACCACATGGTGTTTCCTAAAATCACCAGTTTCCTTTTCTTTAAGCTGATGACTAATGTCTCCAAAAGGATCATGATAGCTTATAGCAATAAGTCAAGACTAGAAGACATGCAGCATGTCTACTACAGCAACCTCTCACTTGTCTTGTCAGACATCGCCAATCGATCAAGAAACCCATTCCGTCTGAACCCAGACCTGGCCTCAAAACCCAGCTCAGTGCTTGGAGAAGTTATTGATTGATCAAACCAGGCATCAAGATAATATCTTGTTAACACCCTTAGCACAGCAATGGCAACCTCTTGAATTCCCCTCTTTCTCCTTTGATCCTATTACATCTTTCCTCCTGTGAAAGCCTCGGTGCTCATTTATTCCTTCCACTGACCTCTAACTCTTACGTCAGTATGATCATAGGTGCTCACATTTTCCCTGTCCATAAAAATGAACCAGCTTCAGTGATGCCTCTGTCGCTTGTGTTTTTAAATTCTTGAAGCAGGGCCATATAAGAGAAAGAGTCCTGGGCAGGGAGTCCAGGGCCTTGATTCTAAGCCCAGCTTTGAATAACTTTGGGTAAGTTAGAACTTCTCTCAGATTTATTAGTTACACAGGTCAGAGAGAATCTGGCTTTTATGTTATTCTTAAAAGTCTTTTGCTTCTCTCATATACTAGTTGTGCTTGTATTTTGCATAGGTTTTCCCAAAAAAGCATTCTAACCAAAACAAGTTTTAAGACCACTAGTTTACATGATTGGTAAAATGTTTTCTTTGTTGTTAAAAGCTAATTTTAAGGTTTATAAACATAATAAATGTATATAGTTTTGAAGAGATTTCAAAAAAAGAAGTCTGTGTCCATCTCTTACCATTTCCCACTCCCCAAACACAACCAGCTATCATGTTTTTCTGTTATTTCTTCTAGTATTTCCTTTGTTGGTAATAAGCTTCTAATGCTATTTCTTGACTTACTTATTTCAAATATTTTTTATCAATAGCATATTATGTTCATTCTCTTACAGTCCCCTTCCCAACCTCTGTTTCCTACAGAGTTCTACTACAATTTTTTGTTAAATCAATTGTCAGTGTAAATACTACTGAGACTATGCTATGTACTCTTTGAGCCAAATACTATATTGTGATTATGTTTTTCTTTTTATATAATTTTTTTCCTCTTTGACCTAATTGCCTCACTTTTTCGTTTGCTCTGTTTTCTTTGAGCCTGCAGGTGGTTTTGTCTGTCCACACATCCTTTCCTCCTCCCTCCGTCTCCCCACCCCCGCTCACTCCCTTCCTCCTGCCTGTCCTTCCCTCCTTGCCTTCCAACTGTTGCAGTGGATCTGTCAAATGCCAGACTGTTTTCCAGGAGCACAAATGCTTTGTCCACCTCCTCCCAGTCCAGACTGGCCGCCCTCCAAACCTGACGAACAGCTCATCTTGGGGAGGAATTCTCTTTGTCACTTTTCTGTGTTGGATCCCATTTTTGCCAAAAGCTGTATCTTCCTTTTTCTTGATTTATACCTAGAAAACGTTTGGAGTCCTAGTTTGTCTGAAAATGTCTTTTTTCTACTTGATTGAAAATATGGGGAGGCATAAAATTCTAGGTTGAACATTCACATGCATTTGGAAGGCATTAATCCTTTGTTTACCTGCTTCTAGTCTTAGTGTCAGAAGTCTAATGCCGTTGGGATTCTCACTCCTGTGTAAGCGGCCTTTCCCCTCCCCACCTTTCTCTCCAAGCATTTAGGATCATCTCTGCATGCCCAGTGTTCTACATTTCATGATTATGTTCCTTGGTATACATTGTTTTTCATGTATTATCCTGAAAACCATGTAACTTTCAACCTAGAGGTTTGTATCCTTGAAAATTTCTGGGAAATTTTCTTTCATTGCTTTGAACGTTATTTGTTCTGTTTCTCTAACTCCGATATGTTGGATCTCCTCAATTGCTCCTCCAGTTTTCTTAAGTTTATATACTAACCTCCATGTCTTTTTTATTCCACTCTCTGGAAGATTTCATTGACTTTAGATTTTATATTAAACTCTTCAAGGGCTGGCAAGCAATATCTTTTTTAATTCCCAAGAGCTCATTCTTACTCTCTAAACAATCTATTCTTGTTTTATGTCTTCAATATTTGTGTTTATTAGCACTCTTATTATTTCAGGTTTTTTCTGCTGTTTGCCAAATTATCTCTGGGTATCTTTTTGCTATCATTTTTGATACTTGTGTCTTTGTTTTATTCTTTCTCTTTCATGTTGAAAGCTTTCCTCAAATGACTCTGGCCATCTTTTTTTTTTCAAAAAGTAGCTTTAGGGGCACCTGGCTTCCTAGTTGGTGGAACATGAGATTCTTGGTCTCAGGGTTGTGAGTTCAAGCCCCAAGCTGGGTGTAGAGATTACTTAAAAATAAATCTTTTCTTTAAAAAGGTAGTTTTAGGGATGCCTGGGTGGCTCAGTTGGTTAAGCAGCTGCCTTCGGCTCAGGTAATGATCCCAGCGTCCTGGGATCAAGTCCCACATCGGGCTCCTTGCTCAGCGGGGAGCCTGCTTCTCCCTCTATTCTGCCTGCCATTCTGTCTGCCTGTGCTCGTTCTCTCCCTCTCTCTCTCTCTGATAAATAAATAAAACTTTAAAAAAATAATAAAATAAAAATAAATAAAAAGGTAGCTTTAGGGGCGCCTGGTGGCTCAGTGGGTTAAAGCCTCTGCCTTCGGCTCAGGTCATGATCCCAGGGTCCTGGGATCGAGTTCCACACCGGGCTTTCTGCTCAGCAGGGAGCCTGCTTCTCCATCTCTCTCTGCCTGTCTCTCTGCCTACTTGTGATTTCTGTCAAATAAATAAATAAATAAAAAGGTAGCTTTAATGAAATATAATTGACACAAATACATAAAGTTCACCCATTCAGAGTGTAAAATTAAACAGTTTTCAGGATATTCAGAGTTGCACAAAAATCCCAACAACTTCGTTTGATTTTTTAAAAGATTTTATTTATTAATTTGAGAGAGTGTGTGCAAGAGAGAGAGAGAGAGAAAGAGAGCATGAGCAGGGAAACCAGGAGGGGCAAAGGGAGAGAGGGAAGCAGACTCCCCACCAAGGAGGGAGCCCAGTGTGGCGCTCGATTGCAGGACCCTAGGATCATGACCTGAGCCAAAGGCAGATGCTTAATCAACTAAACCACCCAGGTGCCCCCAGACATCATCACAATTTTAGAACATTTTAATTTTCACTCCAAGAGAAACTCTGTTCCCTTTGGTGATCACTCCCATTTTTTTTTTTTAAACCCCCCTCCCAGTTGCCAACCTGAGGCCTGCTTCCTCCTCTCTCTCTCTGCCTGCCTCTCGGCCTACTTGTAATCTCTGCCTGTCAAATAAATAAATAAATAATCTTAAAAATTTTTTTTTTAATTTAACCCTTACATTTAGCTCTATGATTTATTTTTAGTTTATCTTTGTGAGTGGCAAGATGCAGGAGTATGATTTCATTAGTGTGCTTGTGAATATTGACCATTTGCTGAAAAAACTATTCTTTTCCCAATGGATTGTCTTAACATTCTTGCCAAAAATTAACTGACCATAAATTTAAGGATTTATTTCTGGACTCTCCATTGTATTTAATTGAACTATGCATCTATCCTTTTGTTATCCATTCTTGTTTAAAGTATCAAGCACTGACAGCTGAATAGGAGCCCCACCTGGCGGGGTCGGGGTGTGTTTTATTTATGACTGAGGTCTTTCTGTATTTGCAGGAAAGACTGCACTTGCTGACTGGTGGTCATACAACCAACTGCAGGCATTCTGTGGACTTAGGTCCCAGCAGAGATGGGCTCATAATGTGCACCCCTTTCTCTACCTTGAGATCTCTGCCTCTGTTGCTTGTACATTGGCCATGATCTCCCTCGTGAGTCAGGAATCTTCTGCAGTGTGAGAAGCTTGAAGTCTACCTAAAAATGGTTCCCCATTACTCAGCAGCTGGCACTGCCAGGATATTTATGATTCTTAAATAAACCATTGAACCCTCTTTACTCAGTGCCCATTCCTTTGCTTTCAGTTCGCACCAGGAGCACTAATTATTTCCTCAGGACCAAAAGTAACCAGCTTCTTCTAGTGTTCTTCACCAACCATAGACTTTAACACACTACTCTATTTCAATGTATTACACTGATTTAAACATCTAAGATGTCTGGATGTATCTACATTTTCTTTCTCCCCTAATACCACTAAAATGACAGAAAAGAGATTTTTTTAGGTTTATCTTTTTAGGGCACCTTTAGGTTCACAGCAAAATGGAATGGAAAGTACAGAGGTTTCCCATGCACCCTTGCCTCTACACAGGCATAGCCTCTCACATTATCAACATCCCCCACCAGAGTCCTTTTGTTACAATCAATGAATCCACATTGACACATCAGTATCATTCAAAGTCCATAGTTTACAGTAAGATTTGACTTGGTGTCATACATTCTATGGGTTTTGACAAAGGTATAATGACAGGTTTCCACTATTATGTTATACAGAATAGTTTCATGCCCTAAGAATCCTTCGCCTGAGTGACTCATCCTCCCTCCCCATAACCTCTAGCAGCCACTGATTTTTTTTTTTTTACTGTCTCCACAGTTTTGTTTTTTCCAGAATGCTATATAGTTGAATATAGATAGATTAGCTTCTTTCCCTTACTAGTATGCATTTAAAGTTCCTTCTGGGCTTTTCATGGCTCATTCCTTTTTTGTGCTGAATAATATTCCATCGTCTGAATTTACCATGGTTTATTCATCTACTCACCTACTGAAGGACATTTTGGTTGCCTCCAAGTGTGGGCAATTATTAATAAAACTGTTTTAAACACCCATGTATGGATTCTTGTGTGGACATACAGTAGTCTCCCCTTATCCATGGGGGACGTGCTCCAAGATCCCCAGTGGATGCCTGAAACCACAGACAGTGTATGAGTCCTAGATACGCTATGTTCTTTCCTGTACATCCACAGCCGTGATCATGTTTAATTTATCAAAGAGGCATTGTAAGAGATGAACAATAATAACTAACATTAAAATACAATACACATAACAATACACTGTAATAAAAGTTATGTGAACATGGTCTCTTTCTCAAAATATCTTTGTGTACTATATTCATCCTCCTTGTGTTGGTGTGAGATGATAAAAGGCCTATATAATAATATATAATATACATAATAAGACAAAGCGAGGTGAATGATGGAGGCATTCTGATAGAGAATTAGGTGACCGCTGACCCTCTGAGAGTATGTCGGAAGGAGGATTGTCTGCTTTAAGACCACGGTTGATGGGGGGTAACTGAAGCCACAGATGAGGGTAGACCACTGTACTTTTCAACTCTGGGTAAATTCCAAGGAGCACAATTGCTGAATCGTATGCTGGGAGGATGTTTAGTTTTGCAAGAAACTACCAAACTGTCTTCCAACGTGGCTGTATCACTCTGCATTCCCACCCGCAATGAATGCATTTCTGTTGCTCCACATTCTCACCAGCATTTGCTATTGTCAGTGTTTGGAATTTTGACCATTCTAATAGGTATGTAGTGTGGTATCTCAGTATTGTTTTAGTTAGCAATTCCCTGATGACATATAATATTGAACCTCTTTCCGTATGCTTACTGGCCATCTATATATCTTATTTGGTGAGGCTTCTTTTCAGACTGTCTATTTTAAAATCAGATTGCTTGTTTTATTATTGCTGAAATTTTAAGAGTTCTTTGTGTATTGTGAATAACAGTCCTTTAGCAGATGTGTCTATAGCGAGTAATTTCTTCCAGTCTGTGGCTTATTGTCTCATTTTCTTGAGAGAATCTTATTGTCTTGCACAGTGAAGAAATTTTTAATTGTAACAAAATTCCACTAACCAATTCTTTCTTCCATGGATCATGCCTTCAATGTTCTATCTAAAATGTCATTGCCAGGGGCATCTGTGTGGCTCAGTGGGTTAAAGCCTCTGCTTTCGGCTCGGGTCGTGATCACAGGTCCTGGGATCGAGCCCCACATCGGGCTCTCTGCTCGGCGGGGAGCCTGCTTCCCCCTCTCTCTCTGCCTGCCTCTCTGCCTACTTGTGATCTCTCTCTGCCAAATAAATAAATAAAATCTTTTAAAAAAATAAAAATAAAAATAAAATGTCATTGCCAGTCTATGACCCCACACCTCTGTGAACATGAGAACATGACTCTAGAAGCAGTGAGGAACTTGGGGGCTGGGGTACCGGGGGGCTGAGGACTGGCACCATCTGGAAGCTGTGCACATGCTCCACTCTGCTCTCTGTGCCTGCATTCACAGACAAACGTGACTGGATGACAACAGAAAATGGTATTGGACCAGTGGGAATCGGCAGCTTTGCACAGGAAGCTTTGGGAGATGTTTATTGCAATCTGCCTGAAGTTGGACCAGATTGAGCAAGGTAAGTTTGGTGCTTTGGAAAGTGTGAAAGCTATTAGTGAACTCTATTCTCCTCTGGTCAGAAATAACTGAAATGAATGAAGCTCTTGCAGAAAATCCAAGACTTGTCAACAAATATGTTATGAAAATGGTTGGCTGATCAAGATAATACTCAGTAATCCTTCAGAACTGGGTGAATTAATGAGTGAAAAAACATATGGAAAATACATAAAATCTACTGAGGAGTGAAAATGGAACCCCTAAATAAACTAGCATAAAGCGACTTAATCTAGTAGAGTTGTCTTGAATTAGTTGTGCATAGAGGTTTTAAAATAGCAACTTAACAATACGTGAAACTATATTAAAGGAGGAAACCACCCCTTAAATTTCTAATGATTGCATATAAACATGACGTGCATCTTTTTTGCAACACCCTATGATTTTTAGGCTAGACTCCAGTTATAACATTCAGAATCCTAAAATTATCTGTGTTTAAAAACTAGTTATAAAAATTACATAAATCAAGAACAACATTGTAATCTTAAACCTTAGGGAATATAGTCATTTGCTTATATCCTGGATTGCTTACCCCAGATTGAGGTGGAAATGCTCAAATTATCTTCCCATTAGAAATGCTAGCACTGGAGAAAGGTTTGTGAGTTGTGTAGTGTCAGATAAAGAGCAATACTGTCTTTAATTTTGCAATATACCGCCCTTGCTGGTGCTGTTTTTATGCAAAGAAGCAACAGGCTTGTAAGAAGAGAATTAGTTTAATCATAAACATTCAACTTCCTCATTAATTATGGTTTTTGTTTTGCTGTTACTATTTCATTCCGTGCTAGTATTTGTGACAATAATAATTTTAACTTAGGGGAAGTTAATTTTGTTTTTGTTTTTTAAAGTAGGCTCCACACCCACGGTGGAGCCCAACTCAGGGCTTGCACTCACCACCCTTAGATCAAGCCCTGAGCTGAGATCAAGAGTTAGACACTTAATCATCTGAGCCACCCAGGTGCCCCTGGAAAGTTATTTTTTAAGAAGAAATTTAAACCATAATAATGAAAATTTCCAAGAGAATATTTTTAAAAAGTAAATAAAATGTCACTGCTATACCCAAGCTCATCTAGATTTTCTCCTATTATATTCTATGACTTCCCTAATTTCATGTTTTATATTTAGGTTCATGATTTTTTTGGCAAAAAAAATTTTTTTTGTGAAGAGTGTAAGGTATCTAGATTTTTTTTTTGTATGAAGATGTCTAATTGTTCCAGCACCACTTACTGAAAAGACTGTCTTTGCTCGTTTCATCTTTGTCAAATATCAGTTGGTGGGCAATATATATGTGGATTTATATCTGTGGTCTCAATCTCATTACACTGATTTATTTGTCCATTCTTGTGCCAATAGGATACTGCTTTGATTACTGTAGCTTTATAGTAAGTCTTGAACTTAGGTAGTGTCAG
This sequence comes from Mustela nigripes, assembly GCF_022355385.1. Lineage (NCBI taxonomy): Eukaryota > Metazoa > Chordata > Mammalia > Carnivora > Mustelidae > Mustela > Mustela nigripes. The sequence goes on along the minus strand of NC_081571.1, from coordinate 2,242,596 downwards.
TCCTCCAACTTTGTTCTTCCCCTTCAGTACTGAGTTGGCTATTCTGGGTCTTTTGCCTCTCCATATCAACTTTAGAATCAGCTTATTAATATCTGTAAAATGATGTGCTAGGATTTAGATTTGGATTTGGATTGTATAGGATCTATGGATTAAGTTGGGAAGAACTGACACCTTGACCACAATTGTCCTATTCATGAATATGAAATATCTTTCCATGTATTAACTTCTTCGTTATTTTCATCAAATTTTGTAGTTTTCCTCTGTAGATCTTGTATATGTTGTGTTAGATTTATACTGGAGTATTTCATAGTTTTGTGCTTCTATTGTAAATGGCAATATATTTTTAAGTTACAAATTACAAGTTTCACATTATGCTTGTTCATTGCTGATATATAAGAAAGCCATTGTTTTGTGAAATATAATTGACATATATGCATATATATAATTGACATTTATACATTGTATTCATTTTAGGTATACAACATAATGATTTGATATATGTATATACTGGGAAATGATTATCACAATAAGTTTAACTAATATTCATCACCACACATAGTTACAAGCTTTCTTCCTTGTGATGAGAACTTTTAAGATCTATTATCTTAACAATTTTCAAATATGCAATACATTATTGTTAACTATCATCATCATGAGATACATTACATCCCCAAGACTTATATATCTTACAACTGGGACATTTTTATATGTTGACCGGTTTTACCCCTTACTTTTGTATATTAACCTTGTATCCTGCAAACTTCTATAATTGCTATTGGTTTCAGGAGTATCTGTATAGATTTTTTCAGATTTTCTACATAGACATGTCATCTGTAAACAAAGACCAGTTTGATTTCCTTCTTCCCAATCAGTATAAATGTATTTCTTTTTTTTTTAATTTTTTAAAAGATTTTATTTATTTATTTGACAGAGACACAACGAGAAGAAACACAAGCACAGGGTGATTGGGCTTTCTGCAGAGCAGGGAGCCTGATGCGGGGATCGTTCCCAGGACCCTGGGATCATGGACCTGACCCGAAGGCAGATGCTTAACAACTGACCCACCCAGGTGCTCCAATGTATTTCTTTTTCTTATGTCAACTGAATTAGCTAGAACTTTCAGTATGACATTGATAAGCAATAGTGAGGGATATCCTTGACTTGTTCCTGATCTTAGCAGGAAAGCTTTGAGTTTCTTACCATTAATTATGATGTTAATTGTATGTTTTTATAGATGTTCTTTATCAAGTTGAGGAAGTTCCCCTCTATTCCGATTTTGCTGAGGTGTTGTTGTTTTTTTTAAATTTTTTAAATTGTTATCATGGATGGGTCTTGGATTTTGTCAAGTGAGTTTTTTCTTTTTTGTATCTCTTGATTATGAGCATGTGATTTTTCTTAAGCCTGTCGATGTGATGGACTACCTTAATTAATTTTTGAATGTTGAACCAGCCTCATCTACCTGGGATAAATCATACTTGGTTGTGATGTATAATTCTTTTTATACGTTGTTGGATTTGATTTGCTAATATTTGTTGAGGATTTTTACATCTATGTTCATGAGCGATATTGGTCTGTGCTTTCTTCTCTTTTTCTGTGCTGTCTTTGGTTTTGGTGTCAGGGTAATGCTGGCCTCATAGAATAAATTAGGAAATATTCCCTTGGCTTCTATCTTTTGGAAGAGATTGTAGAGAATTACTATAATTTCTTCCTTAAATGTTTGGCGAAATGCACCAGTGAACTCCTGTGGCCTGGTGCTTTCTGTTTTGGAAAATTAACATTGATTTGATTTCTTTAATGGATATAGGCCTATTCAGATTTTCAATTACTTCTTGCGTGAGTTCTGACAGATTGTGTCTTTCAAGGAAATGGTCCATGTCAACTAGACCAAATATATTCTTTTTCTTAAAAGATATTTATTTATTTCTTTGCTTATTTACTTAATTTAGAGGAGTATGTGGAGGGGCAAAGGGAGAGGGAGAGAATCTCAAGCAGACTTCCCACTCAGTGCAGAGCCCACCACAGGGCTTGATTCCACCACCCTGAGATTATGACCCAAGCCAAAATCAAGACTGACTGAGCCACCACCCAGGCACCCCCCCAAAATGGATTCTTTTAATGTCCATGCTCTATTGATGTCCCTCTTGCATTTCTGATATTGGCAACTTATGTTCACTCTCTTTTTTTCTTAATTAGTTTGGCTGGAAACATACTGATTTGATCAATTCTTTCTAAGAACCAGCTTTTGGTTTTGTTGATTTTCTCTTCTGATTTCCTATTTTCAATTTCATTGATTTCTACTCGAATATTTATCATTTATTTCCCTCTTCTTCCTCCTTCCCCTTCCTCTTCTCCTCCTCCTCCTCCTTCTTCTTTCTTCTTCTTCTCCTTCTCCTTCTTTCCTAAGGTAGAAGGTTAATGCTTTCAATAGTATACATTTCCCTCTTATCACTGCTTTTGCAGCATCCCACAAATTTTGGTAAATTGTATTTTCATTTTAATTGGCTTCAAATATGTTTATATTTCTACTGAGCTTTCTTCTTTGACCTATGTGTTATTTAGAAGTGTGTTGGTTAATCTCCAAGTATTTTGGCATTTTCCAGCTCTTTCTGTTACTGATTTCTAGTTTATTCTATTTCTGTTCTCTTAAATGTATAAAAATATGTTTTATAGCCTAGATTATTGTCTATTTTGATGAATGTTTCATGCAAAAATAAAGAGGATTTGGCTGAAAGTTTGTGTTAGAAACTACTCAAATCATCTCCCCAACTGCCCTTCTCCCAACTGAAAAAGCCAGGAAATTATTCTCTGAGTACGATAAACTAGAGGGCTGTGATGTTACAAGGCATGGTTTCAGACAGAGCTATAGGACTGTCCACAGTGGGATGAAATGGATGTATGTTCTGTTCTCACTCAATTTTCAGAATACTGGCCACAAGGCCATCATCCTCTGGGCAGGAGATTGGTGTTCTTCTCCAGGCCCTCTCAATAGTCTAGAAGGAGTGACATGAATATACTGATACTGAGATTCCCCAAGTAGGGGGTCAAGCCAGATTACTTTACACTGAAGCTTTACCACACACTCAGAGCTTTTGTCGGCATTTTAGTGCTTAACTCTTATGTATGAACCTTTGAAGAATAATGTGAACCTGAGGAAAGCTTCTAACTTGGAAGATGCAGACAGAAACACACAGACAAAAAAGCAACCAAAAAGAGAGAAAGAGAGATTGTGTGAGAAGAAATTTTCAACAAATTATCACTAATATTTTCAAAATGATAAGAAAAGATATTGCAACCCTGAAAAGGAACAGGAGGCTGTATATTATTTTTTAAGATTTATTTATTTATCCTAAAGAGAGCGTGCTAGGGGATGGGGGGCAGAGAAAGAAAGAGAGAGAGAATCTCAAGCAGATTCCCCACTGAATGCAGAGCCTGATCACATGATCCTGACATCATGACCTGAGCTGAAAATAAGAGTCATATGCTCAACTGATTAAGCCACCCAGGTGCCCCCAGGATACTGTATATACTTCTTTTAATTTCAGAGAATAAAAGAGAGATCTTTGATACTAATAAATAAACAAACAAACAAACAAATAAATAACAATCATAGCAAAAATGTATAACTCAGGAGAAAGTTTGAATAATAAAGTCAAGGAACTCTTCCAGAAAAAAAAAGATCCCAAAGATGAAGACATGGAAAATAAGAGAGAAACATAAAGAATTAGAAGATATGCCCATGTCTAATTTCTGAATCACAGGAGTTCAGAAAGAGAAAAAAATAATAATGGAGTTGAGGAAATACTCAATGCCATAATTCAGAAAAATTCCCTAGAGCTAAACAATATGCTTCTAGATTTAAAGGAAATGAAGTGCCCAGAAAAACGGATAAAAAATAGGCCCATACATGGGATGCCTGGGTGGCTCGGTTGAATGTCTGCCTTTTGCTCAGGTCATGATCCCAGGGTCCTGGGATGGAGTCCCACATCAGACTCCTTGCTCAGTGGGGAGCCTGCTTCTCCCTCTGCCTGCAGCTCCCCCTGCTTATGCTCTCTCTGACAAATAAATTTTTAAAAAATAGACCCATACAAATGTATATCATCACAATATTTAGAATATTTGGAACAAAGAGAAAATTCAACAAGCTTCTAGAGAGAGAGAAAACAGTTACTATACAAAAGATCAAGAATCAGAATGGCTTTGAATTTAACACCAATTCTAGACATTAGAGAATAATGGAACAAGGTCTTCAAAATTTGTAAAAAATAATTGTTTCCAACCTTTTTAAATGTTTATTTATTTATTTGTTTGAGGGGTGCCTGGGTGGTGCAGTCAGTTAAGCATCTGACTCTTAGATCCAGCTCAGGTCATGATCTCAGGGTCATGAGATGGAAGCCAACATCAGGCTTTGTGCTAGGCAGTGGAGCCTGTTTGGGATTCACTCTCTTTCTGTCTCTCTGCCCCCACAACCACCCCTGCTCTCTTTCTCTCTCTCTCTCAAAAACAAAAAAAAAGACATTTCAGATATTGAAAAATTCAAAATATTTTCTTCCCATACAATCTTTCTCAGGAAGTTACTAGAAGGTGCACTTCACTGAAAGAAGAGATTAAACAAAGCTAGAAGAAGACATACGGTCCAAGAAGTAGATCCAATAGAGGGAAAAAGGAAAGGGGATAATTGGGATGATGTTAAAACAATCCAGAATGACAGCCATGCACCATGTGCAGATGACAAGTCATTCATGTGGGATAGCTCAGAAGGCTCTAGTACAGACTTCTGTGGGAGAAGTTCTTTCACCCATCTGGAAAGGAGATTGTGATACTTGGTGAATAGTACAGGATTGGATTTTGGTTAAGTATGTAGAAAGCTAAGCAAGTATTAATTCTAGGGAAAACTAAGGGTTGTGCATAAAAGTAAAAATACAGCGGTTCATTTGAAGATAATACTTACATAGATATAATAATGACATGTTAAATGTTGATTGTGATAATACTGTATTAGGAAGATAAGGGAATGGGAAGAACATGCGTGGATAGCAGGAGAAAAACATTTTTATCTTCCATAATGGGAAATATTTGCATCATACCTAAGATGGCAAAGAGATGCTGCCTTACAAGGACGCAATTTGGAAATAAGTCCACTGTCAGATGTATGTATTGAGAATATTTTATCCTATTTTCTTAAAGGTGTCTTTTAAAGAGCAGGTTTTAGTTTTGATGAAGCCAAATCTCTTATTTTTTTTTTCTCTAATAATGCTTTTGTTGTTCTATTTGAGAAATCTTTTCCTTGTCCAAGATCATTCACCTGTGCTTTCTTCTACAGTCTTTTAGCTTTAGCTTTAGCACTGGGATATGTCAAAGTATTTTTTGTGTTTAGTGGTTTTTAAAAATATTTTATTTATTTATTTATATGAGAGAGAGTGTGTGGAGGGGAGAGACAGAGAGAGAGAGAGTGAGAGAGCACACATGGGGGTGAAGGGGCAGATGGAGAGGGACAAACAGACTCTCTACTGGGCAGGGATCCTGAAGTGTGTGGGACTCAGTGTGGGGCTCAATCCTAGGATCCTGGGATCATGATCCAAGCCCAAAGCAGACACTTAACCAATTGAACCACCCAGGCATCCCCTGTTTAGTGATTTTTGTTAAAGTGAACATGTCTTCCTCCCCCATTGACTTCCTGTGCCTAGCACATAGTGGGCACTCATATTTTTTGTTAAATTCACATATTCATCTACAAGCTCTTTCAGAGCAGGCCCTGTATGTGACAGGGTTGGTTTCTCCACCCCCCCCCCCGGTCCATCAAGACCCAGTGCCAAACACAATGCTATACACAATATAACCCTCAATACATAAGTTCTTAAAGAAGCCAAGGGCAGAGGCCATACCTATGTTTCTCTTGTGTCTGTGAAGCCAGGACAAGTCTCTGTTCTACCCCAGGACCTCAGGATGTGGTAGGTGGGTTTCCATAGATGAAGATAAGAGTCTCATCCTGGATATACTGCATATGGCTGGAGCAATGAACATGGGGTGGAAGTTGGCCCTAGGGTCAATCTTCTAGTCTTATCTTCCTGGGACTTCATATGCTGTTCAGATGCTCATTGCTGGTCTTTGGTTTGCATGCTCTGAATTTTAAGGACAGCTTAGCCTGTAAGCTGAGACCATTTCTTTTCTCTCTGGTAAACTTTGATCTTGAACTTTATCTCACAGTAGCTTGGAGTCTCTTTTCAAAATAAACACCACGTGGGAGTACAAACAAAGTCAATATTAGTAAATCGTTAATGGTTGGACACAAATTTTTTACTTTCATCAGCTAAAATACAAGGTAGAAAATCAACCACAATCATATGATACAGCCACCAGCTTCCTGCTAAGAAAAACTAAATCTCCACTGGCTCTAGTCACGGTCAAGCAAGGTCAGGAATTGGAGGAATACTGAAGGTAGAACCAGGAAGACACAAGTTCTACCATCCCAGATTTCCTTGTGACACTTGGCAGCTTTGGATTTAAGCAGGGCTTTCAGACCACAGTATGTTCTTGTTTTTGTTTTCATGGAAGAAGGAATGATATGAGAAACATAAGAAATGAGAGCTGTGGGAAGTCATCACTGTCAATCAGCAAGCCAGGACTTGCTTTTTGCTGGTGGCTTATATTTGCCTATATTCTGCCTTCTTCCCTCAGCGCTATCTGGTGTGGCCCTTTTTGGGGCCATTGACCAGAAGTCAACTGCATTTTAATTCCTTCTGGAAACAGTCCCAGTTTGACACCTTCCATGATTTCACATTGTCCAAAGATAAGATTCAACATTGGTCCAGCACCAGAGACCTTTAGAATCCCACTCCAAATACTGCATTGTGGTGATGCAATGGAATAATCAGAAGCTCTGGCTTCAGGTGGACCTGAGTGTAAGTTGCTGGTCTGTCTGAAGCTGCATGATCCTGGGTGATTTTTTAAACCTGAAAGAGTTGCTTAACACTTCTGAGGCTCAACCTCCTTAATATAAAAATAAAGATAATAGTACCAATGGGAGAATTAAATGAAAAGCATAAGCAAAGTGCCCAAGACATAACAGATGCTACCTAACAAGGAGTCAGACCCCTTCCTTTCATCTCTGAACCCTCTTCCAAACACCTGTGCTGTAACGATACCAAAATCTTTTATGAATCTTTAAATACACATGTTCCTTCAGACTTCCATTATGTTTGCATACATTTCCTTTACCTGAAATGCTGTTTTTTCTAAATTTTCATTCTGAGAACTACTGCATGCACATGAACACCCATCTCAAGTTCTAGCTCCAAGATGAGGTCTTCCCCATGCATGCCTCAGATGCATGTTCTCTTTTCAAGGCTCTGTAGCAGTTGTGTTCCAAGTGGGAAGTTTATAGCAAGACAGGCCTACCTCAAGAAACAAGAAAAAAATCTCAAATAAGTATTCTAACATTACACGTGATTAAAAAAATTTCTAAAAAATGAAACTAAGAGCTTTGAAAAGACAAGCAAAATTGATAAACCTTTATCTAGACTCATCAAGAAAAAAAAGAGTGAGGACACAAATAAAGGAAATCAGACATGAAAGAGATGTGACAACTGACACCACATAAATACAAAGGATTATAAGAGAATACTATGACAAATTATATGCCAACCCAGAGGAAATGGATAAATTCATAGAAACATATAGTTCTCCAAGACTGAAACAGGAAGAAATATAAAATCTGAATGGATCAGTTACTAGTAATGAAATTAACTCATTATAAAGAAGAACTCCCAACAAAATTCTGGGACCAGATGGCTTCACAAGGGAATTCTACCAAACATTTAAGGATGAGTTAACACCTACTCTTCTCAAACTGTTCCAAAAAATATAACAGAAAGGAATGCTTCCATATTCATTCTATATGGCCAACATTACCCTCATACCAAAATCAGACAAAGCTAGTACAAAAAATAAAATTCCAGGCCAATAGCCCTGATGAATATAGAAACAAAAATTCTCAACAATATTAGCAAACTGAATTCAACAATAAATTAAAAGGATCATTTGTCATGACCAAGTGGGGTTTAGTCCAAGGATTCAAGGATGGCTCAACATCCAAAAATCAATCAGCATTATACACCACACTAAAAATCATATTCATCACAATAGATGCAGAGAAAGCATCTGACAAAATTAAAAATCCATTCCTGGTAAAAACTCTCAACAAAGTGGATATACAGGGAACATATCTCAGCTGAATAAAGACTATGAAAAACTCGCAGCTAATATTGTATTCGACAGTGAAAAGCCAAAAGCTCTTCCTCTAAAACCAGGATCAAGATAAGGATGCCCATTCTCACCACTATATTAAACATAGAACTGGAAGCTAGCCACCACAATCAGACAAGAAAAAGAAATAAAAGGCATTCAAATTGGTGAGGAAGAAGAGAAAACTCACTATTCACAGATGACATGATATTACATCAGAAAACCCTAAAGACTCTACTACTGCTAGAACTGATAAATGAATTCAGTAAAGTTGCAGGATACAAAGTCAATATAGAGAAATCCACTGCATTTCTGTATACTAATAATGAAGAAGCAGAGGAGAAATTAAGAAACAATCCCATTTACAATTGCACCAAAAATAATAAACTTAAACAAGGAGACCTGTCCTCTGAAAACTGTAAGACATTGTAGTAGAAAGAAATTGAAGATGACACTAATAAATGTAAAGATAAACCATGATCATGGATTGGAAGAATTAATATTGTTATAAGGGCCCATATTTGGGTCCATACTACCCAAAGCAATCCATGGATTCACTACAGTCCCTATCAAATTATCAGTAGCATTTTTCACAGAACTAGAATAAAGGATCCTAAAATTTGTATGGAATCACAAAAGACTTCAAACAGCCAAAACTGTCTTAAGAAAGAATGAATCTGGAGGCATCACACCCCCAGGTTTCAAACTGTGCTACAAAGCTACAGTAATCAAAGTAGTAAGGAATTGACAGAAAAATAGACATAGAGGTCAATAGAACCGAATAGAAAGCCCAGAAATAAACCTGCATTTATGTAGTCAATCAATATATGACAAAGGAGGCAAGAATATACAATGTGGAAAAGACAGTCTCTTCAATAAATGGTGCTGGGAAAATTAGTCAGCCACATACGAAGGAATAAAACTTGACCACCTTAACACGCCATATACAAAAATAAACTCAAAATGGTTTCAAGACCTAAATGTAAAACCCAAAACCATAAAACTCCTAAAAGAAAACATTGGCAATAACTCTTTTTTTTTTTTCTTAAGACTTTATTTATTTGACAAACCGAGATCACAAGTAGGCAGAGAGGCAGGCAGAGAGAGAGGGGAAAGCAGGCTCCCCATCAACAGAAAGCCCAATTCGGGGCTCGATCCCAGGACCTGGGATCACGACCTGAGCCGAAGGCAGAGGCCTTACCCCACTGAGCCACCCAGGCACCCCAGCAATAACTCTTGAACATGGGTCTTAGCAATATTTTTTTGGATCTGTCTCCTCAAGCAAGGACAATTAATGCAAAAATAAACAACTGGGACTACATTAAATTAAAAAACTTTCACACATCAAAGGAAACCATCAACAAAATGAAAAGGCAACCTACTAAATAGGAAAGATATTGGCAAATGATATATCTGATACTGGGTTGATATCCAAAATATATATAAAGAACTCACATGACTCAACAACAAAAAACAAACAATCCAATTTTTAAAAAATGAGCAGAGGGACTATATAGACATTTCTCCAAAGAAGACATGCAGATGACCAACAGATACATGGAAAGATGCTCAACATCATTAATCATCAGAGAAATCAAAATCACAACAAGATAGCACCTCACAGCTCTCAGAATGGCTTGTATCAAAAAGACAAAATGTAGTAAGTGTTGACAAGGAGAGCGCCTGGGTAGCTCAGTCAGTTAAGTGTCTGCCTTCATCTGAATTCATGATCCCAGGGTCCTGGAACTGAGTCGAGTGTCAGGCTCTCTGCTCAGTGGGAGTCTGCTTCTCCCTCTCCCTCTGACACTCCCCTGGCTTGTATTCCCTCACTCTCTTTCTCTGCCAAATAAATAAAATCTTTTTAAAAAAAGATGGAGGTAATCGATTGATTAATGAATGAAGAAGATGTAGTAGACTTATATAATGAAATATTACTCAGGTCGTAAAAAGGAAAGAAATCTGACACATGCTATTAAACAAATGAAATTTGAACACATTATGCTAAATGAAATAAGCCAATCACAAAAAGACAAATACTGTATGAGTCCACTGATACGAGGTACCTATCGTAGTCAAAATCATAGAAACAGAAATTAGAAGGGGTTGGTTGCCAGGAACTGGAAGGAGGGGGAATGGGGACCTGTCCCTTCCTGGGTACAGAGTTTCAGTTCAGGAAGATAAACAATTCCGAAGATGGATGGTGAAAATCCTTAACAGGATTGAACTGTACACTTAAAAATAACTAAGGTGGTGAATTTTATAGTGTGTGTGTTTTACTACACTTAGAAATAAAATAAATCAATAATCCTCCAGGGGACACAGGTGTGTGGAGGAGGAGTTGTGGTCACCTTCTTATGGGCCACAGTCATCATGAGCCTTCAGTGGGGTCAGATCAGCTACCCAGAATCCCGTGTCAGCGTTGCTGGTTTCTGGTGTCTGATACCGAAGGGTCAGGCCCCTTCAGAAACTCAGACCACTTTTGTGCCAGAGGCGTACCTGGGAAGTGTCTCATGCCACTGTGCACAATTGGGGACCCAGCTGCTGTGACCTCACAAGGCAAGAAAAGCGAGAATGAGCAAACAGAATATGTAGATGGGCCAGAGTGTGTTTTTTGTGGGCAGAGGATATCTTAGTCTGTTTATCTTCTTGTCTCTTCTAATAAGACAATGCCTTTTCTGACTATGCTGTTGGAAAAGTCTCCCCACCTGCTCACTATGATCTTAGAATCCAATTACTCAGTCATTGTTCCTCAGTCTCTCCTTGTTTTATTTCCTCTTTCCTTGGGGTTGAATCTGTGCTTAACTGTGTGTCCTGAGAGTCAATGATTAAGACTGCCTGTGTGAAGAAGGAAATGTTTTCCTTCTCTTGACAAAATTATCATGAAAGATGTTGGAACAAGGATATTTTGGTTCAAGTCTCAGATCTGCCACTTTTTAGTTCTGGGATGCTGAGCAAGTCACCCCATTATCAAAATTAGGCCAGTATCTTTTTTCATTTTACTGGGTTTTGAATATCCTGTTAAGCATATTAGTGTTTTTGGTTCAGTTTAACAAGTGCTTATTGATCACCTACTATGTGACTGGGATCATCCAAAGGAAGTTGTCCTCCCTTGGTTTCTTCACTCATTTGATAAATATGTTCTTACACACCTTCTATGTACCAGAAAGCATTCTAGGTGTTGAGGATACCCATGAAGAAGGCAGACATGTTTCTTGCCTCCCGCAACTCCCAGTGGAGTAAAGCATTTAGAAAATGATAATGCAACAGTCTAAAAAGTGTGCCAGGGTGCTGTTGGGAGCACAAGAGATACCTGGTACCTGAGCCAGACTGGAGAAGTGAGAGAAGGCAGGTCAGCAGAAGTGATGTCTGCACTGAGACCTAATGACAACTAGGAGATGACCAGCTAAGGGGGTATGATGTGGGATGGTAGTGTTATGTCACATTATGGCTGGAGCTTTGTAAGGCCAACAGAGATTTAAGGCCAGAGACACAGGCAGGGGCCAGACCTTATGAGTCTCGTTAAGGAAACTGAGCAGGGTTAGTCAACGTTGATTTCTATTGCAACTCAAGAACTCTACCAGATTCCAATTGAACCACAGATCCATACATCTCAATGCCAGCGAGCAGCTCCAGAGATAATTGATTTGGAACCAAACCTTTGGGCAAGTGAAGTATTATTAGCCCTATTTTGTGAATGGAGTGGATCGCTCAGGCTGAAGAAGCATAAGAAACCCATCCAGTGTCACAGTGAGAGAAGACGAGAACTCAGGACCAGTGAGTCACTCAATGGACCAGTGAGTCACTCTGTTAGGGTCCGTGATCAAAGGAACGAGACTGATACAAAGCGAAGGTCAAACAAAACTTTATTTCACGCCAAGCATCAAGAATCAAACTGACTGGTCAGGGCTATCTCTTACGAAAAGGCGAGGACGATGTTCCTGACAAGGTCACTCCCAAGAAGGCCGCTCCGGACGAGGCTGCTCCAGATGAGGCTGCTCCGCAGATGAGGCCGCTCCATGATCGGAGCCGCTCCCAAGAAGAGGCCACTCCCAAGATGAGGTCGCTGCTCCATGAGGTTGCTCCCCAGACAGGGCCGCTCCCAAGAAGAGGCCATTCTGGACAAGGCCGCTTCCCGGACGAGGCCGCTCCCAACGTCAAAGAGGCAACGATGACAGCGATGATGACAAGGAGGACAACCCGGATGACACAAACCCTGCTCCCCACGATACCACTCTGACAAGGCTGCCACCCAGAGGAAGCCACCGCTGCAGACAAGGCCGCTCATGGCTCGGGGTGGTGAGGCATTTTGCGGCAAGGCTGCTGGCGGCTAGGGGCCATTGGCATCTCTGGACCACTGGCGTCTTGGGACCGCTGGCATCCAGGGGCTGCAGGTGTCAGGATCGCTGACCACTGGGCCGCTGGACTACTGGTGTCTCGGCACTGCTGACGTCTAGGGGCTGCAGGCGTGGGGACCACTGACCACTGGACTGCTGGACCACTGGTATCTCGGGACCGCTGACCGCTGGGCCGCTGGACCACTGGAGTCTCAGGGCTGCAGGCGTCAAGGGACCGCTGACAGCTGGGCCGCTAATGTCTGGGCAGCTCGGGCGGCTGCTCGGGACCCCCGGTGGCTGGAGGCTGCAGGGGGCGGCTTTCGGGGCCACTGGAGGCAGGACCGCCGGAGGCAGGGCCTCAGGCGGCTGGAAGCTACAGGCCGGCTGGAGACTGCAGGCGGCAGCTGGGGACCCCGGGAGAATGGAGGCTGCAGGCCCCGGCTCGCGGCGCCGGAGGCTGGACCGCCAGAGGCGGTTATAGCTCTTACAAGAGCTGTTACAGCTCTACTACTCTACTATTCACTGTTGACTCCCCTGCTCTCCGCCGACTCTCTGCGGACCCTCCTGCAGCAGCAGCCCCCTGACAGCCCGGCGGAGTAACCTTTATGGGGGTGGTTGAGCCCCGCCCCTACATAGGCGGCCAATTGAATTCCAATTTCCCCAGTAGATATACATACGCCTCACTGATTGGATGTCTCCACTCAGTCGGCCCCACCCTTATATCCAGGGTCCACAAGCAAGTTCCTCTGGGAGGGGCAGACCCTTACAACTCCACTGCCACCGTTTAGTTATCCCATGTGTTTTTCAGTATAATACCTCACTTTGATAACAGAATCATTTTAGTAGAGATAGTAATACAGAATTTAAGCCTATGAGTTGAAAATAATGAGAGAAGAAAGCCATGTTCACTGATAAGAGAGGGAAAGTGCCAAATAGTACTTCTTCCAATATTTAGAACAACCCTTTGGAATTTTCTACATTATTCTCCCCACCTCCCCACCAGGTCAGAAAATAGTTCTCACCTTTCTCAAGAAACAAACAAAGGAGCATAGGGAAAGGGAAGGAAAAATAAATAAGATAAAAACAGAAAAAAATGCAATTCTGGAGGAAGACAACCATGAGAGACTCTTGACTGCAGGAAAAGAACAAGGGTTGCTGGAAGGGAGGAGGGCGGAAGGATGGGGTAACTGGATGCTGGGGATTAAGGAGGGCATGTGATGTGATGAGCACTGGGTGTTACATGCAACTAATGAATCACCGAACTTTACTCTAAAACTGGTAATATACTATATGTTAACTAAATTGAATTTAAATAAAAAATTAGAACTAAATAATTCTGATCTTTCTTAACTTCCCTTTTCTTACAATTCCTCCTCATACCCAACAGATGCTTCTCTAGTGTTGAACCATCCAAAGAAAGTTACCCTCAGGGACTTCAGCAGCTCAAACCAGGAACTGAGGGCCCTGGGATGGGTGCTTCTAGAAAAGCCTGGGTTGGGAGCCACCTTGTGGTCAGGGCGCTGCAGAGCATAGCTATTTAATGAGGCAAATGCTTTTGGTTTAAAAAAGGAACAAGCTGTATAGCTAAAACATTTCCCAAAGTGATAAAAATGTTCAGAGGAGTTGTGTGGTTTACAGCAACTCCCAAGAAACCCTTTTTCAAACAGAATTTATCTCTGGTCTCTGTGGAAGGCAAACAGTCTGGGTTTCTGCTAGAGCACTGTTGCTATGATTGAAGAAATCATGACTTAGGCCAGACTAACAGTTCTCAAAGTGTGGTCTATGGGAGCAGGGAGGCCCAGGAGGTCCCCTTTTCCAACTACATATCTGGGGGAGGCTGAACTTTTCCATCCACGTCAACCAAAACAACATAGCACAACAGATTGAATGTGGGGGCAGAAATAAGAATCCAGCTGTCTTCTCTTAAACCAGATATTCAAGAGATTTGCAAAATATGAAACAATGATATTCACCCCATCACCATAACTTCCCCCCCCCCTTGGAAAAGATAGGTATTTTGCAGAAAGCATGTTGTTTATGTTAACATGTAATGATTTTTTAATTTTTTCAATTAATATTTTTAAAATTTCTAAATTTTAATTTCTACATGATAAATATTGATAGATACAACGCTTTTCCACTCCCTCACTCGACCACACACAAAGTTCTGCAGGGTTCTCGCTAATTTTTTAGAGTGCTTAGGGGTCCTGAGCACAAAAAATGTGAGACCAGCTGGACTAAAGCAACATCTTGTCATCCTGAGCATTCAAAACACCTCAGAACACGGAGGTTCCGAGTGAGTGGTTCTGCACTTTTTGAGGCCCTGGCCCAAAACCACATAAACGTGGAGCATCAGGTTAATCTGCTGTGGTCTTTCCACCAACCTATGCTTTGAAGGCCCAACATTTGACGTTTGGGTTGTTCCCTGTGAGACACTGCCCGTGTCCCTAGAGATGTTTGCCCCTCCCCGTCCCTGGTCCTGTTGGGCACATGCTCCCACTTCACTGCTCCAGGAGACCAGCTGTGTGTGGACTCCATGGCCTCACGTGGTACTAGTGGGCCTTGCCTCACACCAGCATCCTGGGACTTCCGGCCCCCACGCCGCACGACCCAAAAGAACAGGGAAGTCAAACGCCTGGAGGGAGGCCTTTGATCAATGAGATTTAGGAGCAAGCAGACGCCATTTCCTTCCTCCCTACCTGCGGTGGATGTGCTGAGTAACGTAAGGGGCTTTCTAGAGACTGCCCCGGAGCTGGAGTAGTGGGGTGTGGTGGGTGCCAGTGGTCCCAGCTCCTCGGCCACCACAGTCAAGCCTCCACTCAAAACTCTAGTTCTGTGAAGCCAGGCTGAGGCCGAGTTTACTATTTCACATTCTCAACATTCTCCATGTCCACCAAATGCAAATGACCCACAAAAGAGAGCCGCATTTTCCTTAGTTTGCCATTTTTTGACCCCAAGTGACAAAAATTAAAGCAGCAGCTTCTAACACTACTATCACCTGAGAACAAAGGTTTAAATTTCCCAAAGTGACATTCTTTTTTATTATGCAAAATATTATTGTTTACTGAGCTGGGTATCCAGGTTCTCTCAAAGCTCTCAAAATGGAATGTCTTTATCCTTAAAGGAAATTTTTTTAAAAGATTTTATTTATTTATTTATTTGAGAAAGAGAGCATGCACGCACAAGCAGGTGGGGGGAGGGGCAGAGGAAGAGGGAGAAGCAGGCTCCCTGCTGAACAGTGAGCCCAACTCCAGACTCAAAAACCCAGGACCCTGGGATCATGACCTGAGCTGAAGGCTGCCGCTTAACCTGAGCCACCCGGCAACTTCAGGAATTCCCTCTTTTTTAAGTTTTTATTTATCCCATTTACATTTTTTTAAAGATTTTATTTATTTATTTATTTATTTATTTGTCAGATAGAGAGAGAGAACACAAGTAGGCAGAGTGGCAGGCAGAGGCAGAGAGAGAAACAGGCTCCCTGCTGAGGAAGGAGCCTGATGTGGGACTCGATCCCAGGAACCTGGGATCACGAGCTGAGCTGAAGGCAGTGGTTTAACCGACAGCCACCCAGGCATCCCACATTTACATTTTTTTAAAACCTTGAGGTATAACATATAATTGTCATGTCACAAAAACTCACCCTTACAATATCCCATTCACTGCTTTTAAGAAGTTTTTCTAGTTGTGCAACCATTACCGTAATCCAGCTTTAGGATATTTCCATCACCCTAATAAATTCCTTCACACCCATTCACCATCATCCAACACCTACACAATAGTTCTGTTCCATAGTTCACCCTTTCGCTTTTTCTTTCTCCTCCCTTTCATGTCCAGGTCCACTGTGTTCCAGTGAATGGTCAGTTCATGTGAGCAGCAAGCATGGCTGTGGGGCTATGGCCACTGGCAGAGCAATCTCTCTAAATCACCTCCAGGTCTGTGTCTCAGACACTCAACAGAGAGTCACAAGCCTACTCTCCTCTGTGGTTGAAGAGCCTTATTGATTGCCCATGGAGTAAAGTGCCCTTTCATCTGAGTTGGGTCAGCCTCTCCTTGTCAAATTGCTCTTTGCCAGTCCATCCCCTTCAGTAACAGTGGATGCCCTGGTGGGCTCAGCTGTCCAAAGACTGCTTGCTAGACAGCCCTTGCTCAGTCCTCAAAAGGCTTACTTTTCCTTGAAAAACAATTCATTCCTTTCCCGCTTCTTCTTGCTCCTCGTCCTTCTTCTATTTTTCCTCCCTCTCTTTCCCCTACTTCCCTCCCTCCTTCAACAAAGCTACAGAGCACCCACTAATGCCAGACCTGGTGCAGGAGACAAGAAAATGAAATAACTAAGGCACAGTCCTGCTATCAGGGAGCTCACACTTAGGGAAGACAAACACATAACCAGTTACTTTTTATAAAATCTTTTTAAAGATTTTATTTATTTATTTGACAAAGAGAGAGAGAGAGAGGGAGCACAAGCAGGGGGAGCAACAGAGGGAGAGTGAGGGGCAGACTCCATGCTGAGCAGAAAGCCCAACACAGGGCTTGACCCCAGGACCCCGAGATCATGACAGGAGATGAAGGCAGATGCTTAACTGACCAAGCCACCCACCTGCCCTGACAGTTACTTTTTTTAATGTGATAAATTCTGGGATAAAAATAATCAGGGTATTATGGAGATAATGAAAAACATTTTTAATATTTTGTAATTTCCCTTTTAGTTTTTATTGGAGGAATAAATGAACAAATTTTTAATGTACAGAAATTTAAAAATTTTTATGTCAATTGAGATGTTTAAATATGTGTTCTCATCTGTCCAGAAATTAAATATTAATTAATGTTGCCTTATTTTCATGTTTACATTTAACTCATTGATGCATCTAAAACATAGTCTCATGTATGATATGAGAAGACACTCCAACTTAATTTTTTTCTAAGAACTTATGTGTTTAGTATACAATGAACAACTGCAAAGTGACAAGAAAAACAACAGCATCCTGACATGAAAAATGGGTGAAGAATATGAACAGGAAGTTCACAGAAGGAAAACAAGGCACTGATAAATACATGACAAATACTCAACCAAATTGTCACCATTAATTGAACAAATGCAAATTAAAACACTAAGGTACCACTTTCCCCCTACTGTTATGGCAAAGACTAAAAACAGTGGCGTTCAGATTCTAGCATGGTTATATTGAAATGGACACTCCTGCCCTATTGATAAACATGGTTACAACTTTTATGAACACAGATTTGGTCATAATTTCAGGGTCCTGTGATGGAGCTCCACGTCAGTCTCCCCACTTGGCAGGAAGCCTGCTTATCCCTCTCCCACTCCCCTGCTTGTGTTCCTTCTCTCGCTGTCTCTTTCTCTCTCTGTCAAATAAATAAATAAAAAATCTTTAATTAAAAAAATTCATGCACATGGTAGTTATTTTAACACTTCTTTAGCAGTATTTTTGAAAAGCAATTATATGTCCAGTAATATGAGGACAACTGAAAATATTACGGTGTGAGTCTTCTGCCATATTGAAATTTCATGAATCTTTAGAAATCCTGTTTCCAAAGCTTTTTTTTTTGGGCCAAAGTCTTAGTTATAAAATATATAATTTTATAAATATATATATGTGTATATATATATATATATATATATATATATATATATATAGTGATATATAATCACTATATAATGTTAAGTCTTAAAAAGGCAGAATATGGGGTGCCAGGGTGGCTCAGTGGGTTAAGTCTCTGCCTTCAGCTCAGGTCATGATCCCAGGGTCCTGGGATTGAGCCCCGCATCAGGCTCTCTGCTCAACAAGGAGCCTGCTGCCTTCTCTCTCTCTCTGCCTGTCTCTCTGCCTACTTTTTATCTTTGTCTGTCAAACAAATAAATAAAATCTTTTTTAAAAATGCAGGATATAAAGTTATAGATGTATACTGTGATCTTAATAATGGCATGTAGAGAAAAAAAGAGGAAGAAATATATCAGATTTTTCAATGTTTGAAAAGAAATATGACAAAGTTAAAAAATGGTTGTATCTTCGGAATGGTACAATTGTGGGTGGTTTTTTTTTCTTCCTCCATCTTTATATTTTCTATCTATTTCTAGATTTTCTTTTTCTTTTAAGATATTATTAATCTAGGGGCACCTGGGTGGCTTAGTTTGTTAAGCAGCTGCCTTTGGCTCAGGTCATGGTCTTGAGGTCCTGGGATCAAGCCCCATGTCTTGCTCCCTGTTTGGTGGGAAGTATGCTTCTCCCTTTCCCTCTGTGTTCTCTCTCTCGCTCTCACTCTCATTTATTTGAGAGAGCAAGAAAGAGTGTGTGCATGCACAAGCCTGCTTCTCCCTGCTGAGGAGGGAGTCCCTGGATACCAGGACCCTGGAATCTGAGCCAGGCACCCCCAGGCACCCCACAGTACATTCTTATCACTAGGTTTTTTTTACTACCTCACTGATAATAGCAGAGTATATTGCACATTTGCAGTGTTGTTTTGGCATGTCCTTGCCAGAGATTTCTAAATCCTGGACAAGAGATCAATGTTGTCTGTCAAGCCAAAGCACAAGGTTGTGATCTATGAAGTCTGTCAATGCTGCCAGAAGACTGACCCTCAAGACAGTAATACAAGTAGAAGTTAATAAAATTTTACTTATAAATATGACATTACCAGTAGTAATGCAGTTAATGCAGTAATTAATCATCCAAAAGGCATTTAGCCTCACTACATTATTATAAATCTTGTAATAATTTCTTTAAGACAAGGAGATAAGCCCAGTCTACTCAGAATGATAAACAACTAAGTATAAACTAGTGCATTGGAGTGTGTGACAATATGTTTGTCACACTCAAATCCTTATCCTTTGTTCCTTCCTGGGGAGAAGGTATACATGAGTAGGGAATGAAGTGTCTCACTTCTGGGCCTCCAGTCTGCTCAAGGGAGGAGTAGGAAGTACCTCAGCTGGTGAGGGATCTCTTTGAGGCATAAGCTGGCCTGGAATAGATCAAGTCTTCTGGCGGTCAGCTGTGGGGCAGACATTCATTTCTCTGAATCACTGTGGGAAGAACTGGCTGAGGCCCCAGGCTGGCTCCTCAGAGTGGCTCTTGCTTAAGTCAAATCATGGCATATAGTCAGCTCCTGGTGGGCTTCAAATGCAAAGCCCTTCAGGTTCTTGAGTATTGTCCCTCTCTTTGCCCCCACATTCAAGACAGCAAGGACCCCTTCTGAAACAAACATCCTGGATCAGGTGCCAGGCTTTTGGTGACCCAACCCAGAAGTTTCTGATTTGTTCCTCCTCTTTCTCCATCTGTCCCATCCTTTTTTACCCACTATGCAAAAGCCCCTTTCTTCGTCTTCTTTCCCAGAAGACTTTAGATGATCCCTTAAAACCAGAACCCAAATCTTTAGCAACCCACACTACCATGGATTCCTCTCTCCTCTTGAGCAAGGATGGCTCAGACTTGTGGGCACATCACTTCCTTTATGATAGGTTGGTACTTCTGCCAGTCAACCCAGGGTCACAGACTTGTGTGAAAGCATAGGTCCCCTCTATGCCTGTCCAGGAGTTCCCTACTGAAACCTTAAGTGCTCAGCTTGCCACTGAAGTTTGGTCTGCAGCTCCCACTGTGAAGGCCACTGAAAGGGTTGGAACAACCACTGAGTATCTTAAGCTGTTCTCCCACAGGCTCAAACAGAAAATAGAAATAAGGGTAACAGAAAATAGTTTCTAAAAAACAGAAAAAGTCATATCCTTGTACACAAATCCTTTTTCATATCTCTATATCCTTAAGAACATTTTTAAGGCTCTCATCACATATTTTTGAATTGATTTCCCAGAAGGGTTGTGCCAATTTATATTCCCATGGAAGTGTTAATTTTAAAACATCTCTTGTAAATGCTGTCTTTATCTTACTCTTAGAGAATTTCATTTCTTCATTTTGAGTAAATACACATGATGTTTCATGTAGGTTTTTCTTTTCATTCTAGAATTGTAGCTGAGGCCCAAAGCCATGGGCAAAGTTTGTTAAGAACTCCACATTCTATGTTCAGGGAGACTTCAAAACCCCTCTGGACCTCCAAGAAGTGCCAGGGGGCAGTCCACCTCATCACTAGTCAGCTCTCCAAACCTTCTTACTTCCCCAGTCAGCATAAACCTTTTTGTTCACCTGTTGGGCTTCAGTTCAACCAGAGTTTTGCTCATCAGGAAACTGTGTCATCTAAGCAGAGCAGAACAATGAGGAAGAGATGAAGGGTGAAAGAGGGAAGGCAAGAAGCAGTTCACAGTGATCGCTTGGCTGGACTTCTCCCCTTCAGTGAAGTAAGACTATGTTGGTTGAGTGGATGACAGCTTAACCCGAGACGGCCTAGTCAAGAAGCTGCCCACTGGGCCAGGCATAGGAGGTGTGGAGGACCAAGGAGAGCAGGAGCTGGAATTCTTGTACAAGAAGTTCAAGCAGGAGCTGAACTTCCCATGTCAGGGGCTTGTGCAGATTCAGTCCTCCCAGGGTGTGAACCTCTTGCCACAGAACCCCTCCCATGCACCCATGCAGCCCCAGGGTTTGGAGGGCCACCTCGAAGAGCTCATGTCTATCAGTTTTGAGCAGAGAGACAGTGGTGACCACCAGAAGGGGGAACTTAGCATGAAGTAAGAAGTGAAACCCAAGCACCCCTCACCTGAATGAGCCCATTCCAATTTTAGTACTCAAGGGTCTGCAACATTCATAAATGTTTATAAGCTTCAGCTCTGAGTCCTGGATCTGCACCTAACAGGCAGTCACAGAAGGAAACCTCTGTCTCTTATACTCTTCTTTCTTTCTCCAACATCAGAGATGCCAGCAAAGAGAAAAGGTGGGGCTAATGCCCCCTTTACCCACTGCCCATCTAGGGCATAAAGACATTTGGCAGCATGCATTGAAAGTAAAGAGTTTGACCAAAATGTCTTCAAGGGACTGGCTACCCAGGGTGAAAGGTAACTTGTTTTTGGTCAAATTACTTGGGGATGGGGGGGGAGGCAGGCATATATACATATATTTTATGTTATGTTCTAATGGATTGAAATCAACTAGATTATAAAGTTATGAAAAGGTAGAACATTTGGGTGGCTCAGTTGGTTAAGCTTCAGACTCTTGATTTTGGCTCAGGTCATGATCTCAGAGTTGTGAGATAGAGCTCAGCATCAGACTCCTCGCTCAGCCGCAGACTCTGCTTGGGATTCTCTCTCTGCCTCTCCCTCTGCCCCTCCCCTCAGTCACACATGCATGCTCTCTCTCTCTCTTAAGTAATAAATATGTAAAATCTTTTTTAAAAGTTATGAAATGGTATATAAACATGGTTCTCAAACTGTGTGTTGAGGTGCCCAGTGCACAATCAACTCCTAGGGTCAGCAAGGGGAATTCAAAGTTTTCTCTTATTGAATTGACAAATTGATAGGAAAACAGAAGTGATGCCTGTTGGACACCACTCTGCTAACTCAGGGTAGCTCATAGTTTGAATATTAGATCACACTACCTTCCTTGCAATGACATATATCTTTGCAAAGCTGGGAATTTGGGGAAGTGCCATGATGAAAAACAATAATCTTGTGAAGATCAGTGTGGAATGGGAAATGAGTGGCAGCAGCATCCGGTCTTTTTCCAAGATTTGAGGAATTGTGCAGTGCCCAACAAACACACACATCCATTGGCAATTGTGGTTACTTAAGGATAAAATAAAAATAGCACTTTTTCTTTCAATTTAAATGAATTTTTTTTTCAAATGGCTACTGGGATTTTAGAACACAAATGCTAAATTGCTTGGAACTAACTACATAATAAATGGTACTATTAGGTATTTCTTTTGGCAGGGGAGCACTGAGAAAATATCACTGAAACACTAGTGTACACAGACTAGAAGGTACAGTAGTAAGTAGGTCTCTCTTGCACCCAGAGAGGCAACCACAGACACTCATTTCTTGTATGTTCAAAAGATACTTAATACACATAATAATAATTAACTTTTATTTAACTTTTACTTCATGTCAAGGACGCTTCTAAGTCTTGTATTTATTAGTGAGTTTAATCTTCTATGATACAAGTACTATTATTACTCCTATTTTAAGGACACAAACGCTCAGAGAGGCTAAGTAACTGCCCAAATCCCACACCCAAAAATGGCTTCAGGGTCAGAGCTCTTTGATCTACTCTATATTACCTTTGTGCCAAGTTTGGCTATTATCTTAAAGATTTTATTTTTAGGTAATCTCTACACCCAACCTGGAGCTAGAACTTATAACCCCAAGATGAAGAGTTGCATGCTCTGCCAACTGAGCCAGCCAGACACCCATCCCATGGATATTGTCTTTTTTTTTTTTTTTTGGACGTTATCTTTAAAAATATGTCAACTTGATAGGGAAAGAAAATACCAGTTGTTTGAGTATTTGTAAAGTTAAGCATTTTTTAGTTTAACAACAGATCAAAATTAATTAATTAATTTAATTTAATGTCTAACATGGAGCCCAATGTGGGCATGAGCTCTTGACCCTATGATCATGACCTCTGCTGAGATCAAAGGTCAGATGCTTAATTAACTGAGCTACCCAGGTGTCCCTTGAGCATCTTTTTCATATGTTTACTGGTCATTTATATTTATTCTTTCTGTGACTTGCCTTCTATGTGAGCATTTTTAAATTTTAAAATGTCACCACTTTCTAGGGTGTCTGTAAAAACATTAATGTGCTAATTACTTTGAAGTGCCCAATCAGGCAGAAATGCCAATTATTGTGCTAACTGGAATCGTCGGCTCCTCTATATTTCAGTAAGCCAAATTCATTTTTTTCAAATTAGAAGTTTATTTTCTAGGGGCACCTGGCTAGCTCAGTTGGCAGAATATGTAACTCTTGGGGCGCCTGGGTGGCTCAGTGGGTTAAGCCGCTGCCTTCAGCTCAGGTCATGATCTCAGGGTCCTGGGATCGAGGCCCGCATCGGGCTCTCTGCTCAGCAGGGAGCCTGCTTCCTCCTCTCTCTCTCTGCCTGCCTCTCTGTCTACCTGTGATCTCTCTCTGTCAAATGAATAAATAAAATCTTAAAAAAAAAAAAAAAGAATATGTGACTCTTGACCTTGGGATTGTGAGTTTGAGCTCCACATCAGGTATAGAGAGTATTAAAAAAATAATAAAATCTTAAAAAATGGTTTAGAGGAACAGTTACTTTCCAGAGACAAAAATTAATCTTGAGCTTTTCCTTTATCACTTCTAATTTAAAATGGTTATTTGAGAAAAATAGAAGAATCTCCCTACTTCAGAAAAGAAACCTTAAAACATTTGTCTCTGACAATTAAAGATTGTGAGTGCTGCAGGAATCACTTAAGGCTACTTGTTTTTTTAAGAAGTGATTTTTCTTTTCAAAGTCTGAGGAAGAAATCAATGTTATGTGATATTTTCTTGTGTAAGTTTCATTGCTATTTATAATTTATCTTTGCTGATTGTTCTTTATTTCTCCATGTGGGAATCTTATTTCCATGTCTTAGTTGAACTGAAATAGTTTTAAATTGGCATTGCTGAGGCACAGATCTATTTTTTTTTTAAGTTTATTTATTTATTTATTTATTTATTAGAACTTAGTAATTTATTTATGAGAGAGAGAGAAAAAGATTGGGGGGAGGAGCAAAAGGAGAGGGGCAAACAGACTCTGCACAAAGTGTAGAGCTTGATCTAAAGACCCTGAGATCATGACCTGAGCTGAAGGCAGATGCTTAAGCAACTGAGCAACCCAGGAGCCCCAGGCTTATTTATTTTAAGTGACCTCTACACTGGACTCAAACTTACTTACCTGAAGATCAAGAGTCACATGCTCTCCCAACTGAGCCAGCCAGGCACCCTGGATTGAGGCCTACATTTAGCAAATAGAGGCCATCTGAGTTCCAGTAGAGAAAGCAAACGAGGACCTCAACAATTATTGATATATGTAAGGAATTGAGTCCTGAAGATAAAAATAATTTAAATGAAATTTTTTCTAAATATTATTTTAAAAAATTTTTTAAAAAGATTTTATTTATTTATTTGACAGAGATCACAAGTAGGCAGAGAGGCAGGCAGAGAAAGAGTGGGGGTGGGGTAGGGAAGCAGGCTCCCTGCAGAGCAGGGGGGCTCAATCCCAGGACCCTGGGATCACGACCTGAGCCAAAAGCAGAGGCTTTAACCCGCTGAGCCACCCAGGTGCCCCCTAAATATTATTTTTAAACAGTCTAACAGACACTCCCCCCTTTAAAAAAAAAAACAGTCTAATGGACATTTCCTTTTATTATGTTACTAATTGGTCCAATTAACTAACCTGTAGCACTAACAATCACATATCAGTTGTGATCTAGACTTTCAAGGAAAGATTGTTCCAGAAAAGCAGGCAGGGGGTGGGGGGAAAGAGGAAAGATTGTTACCATAGAGATTTTTCAGATAACTTCTTTTTTTAAAAATCCATTTGCTTTATAAAAATATAAAAGATTCGTTTTTCCAAATAAATCTGTCTTTCCCAATTCAGTCTGTGGACTTTAGGAACCAGTAAAATAATGTAGGTGAGATCACCAGGTATATAAATACTAGGAAAGAAACTATGATAATGCAGTTTATAGGTGGATCCATGAATTTTTAAAAATTATCACTTATTTTTATTAAAAAGAAATAACTAGAACCCACCTGTGAGATTTCAAGAAGGCTTTAGTATGAGAAATACTTTAAGGCTAGGGAAAGAAAATAAAATTGTTGCCCCAAATATAACTGCAGGTTTTCTTCCTAGTTAAATTAGTTGCCTTTCACCCCAGGTTTTGAACTTAAAGAATTGCTGAACTAGAGATGAAGTTTCAGTTAGAGGCAGCCTGGTGTTTACCTCCTCCAGCAGCCTGGGAGATATCTACAAAGATTGTTAACCGTTTTGATAAGTAGGGATTCAGAACCAAAGTCTTTAGAATGCCCTAAATGGCATTCGTTGTTTTGCCCTGTACTTCTGGCAAATAATTTTTCCAGAGATCACCTGAATTTTGTTGAGTAGATTTTTTTTTTTTTGCTTGTTTCTCTTCTGTGCCATGGAGGTTTATGCCAAATAAATACCTGTAAATAGAAACCTGTTACAAATCTTCTTTCTTCACAATAGGTTACATGATCACAGCTGAAACAAAAACAGAGATACTAATATAATAAGAATACTTGTAGAAATTCTTTTATGCAGATATATTTAGTGGTTTGATTTCCTTTACTCTAGAATATACAGATAACTGTTACCCTTACCTACTATCCACTAGGTTATTTATACTGAATTCTATTTAGTATTTTAGTCCAGAAAGTACCATAGTTTCTCTGCGAGCCAAATCAAAGCAATAAACAGCAGAGGGAGCTGGTGAAGTGCCTTTGCAAGTAAGATCTGTGCTCACTCTAAGGGTACACGAAATTTTTTGGCATGACATTTTCATGGAGTGGAAAATAGGAATTCTTTATTAAACTACCTGCAAATTGCAATATTTTCTTTTAGGTATTTTCTTTTATATCTATATATTCTAAGAAGGTGCTGTTGAACCTACATTGTCAGAAAAATACTGTGCAGATTTTTGTAATGTTAAGGCAAATCTGCATCATATCCACCACCACCACCAAAAAAAAACCTGCACAATTATTAAGGGACCTTTGAATGCCATGGCTTACTCTGTCCTTGAGCCATTATGGGCACCTAATGTTTGTTCATTTCAGAATGAATCAATAAAAACATACTGAGCAGCCTTATGTACAATGTATGTATTGAGCATCACTTTGCACATACTGAAAGCTTAAAACTGAAGATTGAATATAAAATCCATGGGTGTCTCTAAATAAAGGTATCATAAGTTTTTTCAGGACAACAGTATAAGGCAGGTAGGCTTATCTGATTCTGTTCATAAACTCTATAGATCATTACTTTCATCAAAGTTGAAATTTGTAGGCGTGCCTGGCCAGCTCAGTCAGTAGAAAATGTGGCTCTTGATCTTAAGGCTGTGAGTTCAAGCCCCATGTTGGGTGTAGAGATTACTTAAAAGATTTTTTTTTTAAGTTGAAATTTGTCATATTTACCCTCCAGAATTAGATGAACTTAGAACTTTGGAGAGAGAATTACTTTGAGATTACAGAAAGAACACACTTTTACTTCAAATAGGACTCCTCCTTTTAAGTAAATGTGTAGGGACTGAGTCAGGAGAGCTGGCTGGGGCCATCTTTGATAAGAGGTGGACTTGAGCTCTGTTGGAATAAATAGAGTGAAAATCTTCACAGGAGGCAGAGAGGGTGTTACATGTGAGGGGAACAAGAGTCAGGGGGTGGAGGCCCACATGCATGTGGTGTGGCTGGTCTCTGGGACAGTGGGACCAGCCTGGCTGAGGTAGATCATGACTTCGGTAGGTCAAAACAAAGAAACGAGCTCTTGCCAAATACCATGTTCCTTCACACTAGACTCATCTGGAATGTATTCACTAATGCAGCAGTCCTCAGAGTTTGTTTTGTTTTTGTTTTTGTTTTTGTTTTTGGAATGCCTCCGCATTCTTAAAAGAGTATTCAAAAGGGTCCCCCCTGAAAACCAAGAGACCCTGTCTCCATGGAAAACTTTGCTTACAAACTTTGTTGGCATCAGGCCCACAGTCATGAAACAGAGCTTTCCCCAGCGTGTAAAAAATCAGACTCAGAACACCCTGCCGTGTGGAACTCACTCTCCCAGGAACCACCGAAAAAATTAATGAATGGAGAGAAAAACAGAAACAAAATTAGAGAAAACAGAAAAAACAACAACTGCTTTGTTGTTCAAAAAACCTTGCCATGGTTGTAGGTCCTTCTCAGTGCCTGTGTGACCCGGAGGCTTTAAAAGGATCAGAATATTTAGGGGCTGCTCAGCTATATATTTAAATTTGCTGTGTATATGACACATCAGGCTCCAGAGTCTCCCAGTGCTAGCGTTTGTGTCACCTGCTTCTGGTATGAAGATGCTCTCAGGGCCCCCAGGTGTGATGTTCATATAGTGAGGCTGACTTACATAAGCAGTGTTGCACCTGAGGTGGAGATTTGTACACCAGCGGTTCTCGTAATCATAAGCGATGGGGATTTGATGATGACAGTGGGCAGCAGTGGGAAAGAATGGTCTTTCCCAAGCTTCTCTTTCACTTGGAAACACTTTAAATGTTCAATTCCTGGCAATTCCTTTATTTTTCATGAGAGCATATTAGACTATAATTTTTGTTTTATTTTAATCATTTGAAAATGTGGTATTTTAACTTTAAAAATTAAAATCATGTTCCCTTCAATAATCTGAACATTAAAAAAAATCAAGCATTAAACCAATTAAAATGAAAGGGGGCAAAACCCTTATTGATGAATCCAAAGAGCTTTTGTGTATGTGGATTATATTTATTGGTATCTACTATGTAAAGAAATTAAAATTAAGAAATGATTATTATTGTTATTTTCTTTAGGCAAAGGAAAAGAGAGAGAGAGAGAGAGAGATTGGATGAGCAGGGGAGGAGGAGCAGAGGGAAAGGGCATGGAGCCTGACTCAGGGCTCCATCTCACCACCCTGTGATGGTGACCTGAGCTAAAATTAAGAGTTGGAAGCTTAACCAACTGAGCCATCCAGGAGCCCCAAAATTGAGATGTTAAAAAAATACTAATTTATTTTTTATTTTTAAAAATAAATATTTTAAAACAAAACATTTAGTGAGGAGTGACATTATTTTTTACATTTTTATAAGTTTCTTTAAGTCTGACTTAATAAAAAAGAACTACATTTTCATATGTGTCCCTACATTCAATGCACAGGGATATCACATACTCAGCCCTTGGAAAACCTCACTGTTCACACTGACAGAAAAAGAGTAAAAAGGCAAATAATGTCTCAGTTTTATTATGAAAATAAATTTTTCCAATTATTTTGTTTAAGCAAAATCATCGAATTTCACATGAAAAATGGGATGTTTAGATTGATCTTCTAAAACAGAAATTCAGGGGCGCCTGGGTGGCTCAGTCGTTAAGCATGTGCTTTTGGCTCAGATCCTGATCCCAGGGTCCTGGGATCCAGCCCCACCTTGGGCTCCTTGCTCAGCAGAGAGGCTGCTTCTCCCTCTCCTTCTCCTCCTGCTTATGTTCCCTCTCTCCCTCTCTCTCTGTCAAATAATAAATAAAATCTAAACAAATACATACATACATACATACACACAATAAAAAAGAAATTCAATTATGGTTTAAAAAAGAACCCATAGGAACATAAAATTTACCATCTTAAGTATTTTAAGTATTCAGTTCAGTAATGTTAAGTATGTTAACAGTGTTAACAGTGTTGTGCAACAGATCTCTAGAACTTTCCAGTCTTAAAAAACAAACTCTGTGCCCCCAACAAACAGTTAGCCATCCCTCTACTTTGTTTCTGTAAGTTTGACTACTTTAGGTACCTCCTATAAGTGGAATCATACAGTATTTGTCTTTTTCTTCTCTTTATTTTTTAAAAGACTTTATTTATCTGTTTTAGAGAGGGAGAGACAGAGAAAGAGAGCTACCATGAGCAGGGGGAGTGGCAGAGGAGGAGGGAGAGAGAGGAAATCTCAAGCCGACCTCATGGTGAGCACAAAGATTGCACAATCACGACCTAAGCTGAAACCAAGAGTCAGATGTTTAACTGACTGAGCCACACAAGCACCTCAGTATTTGTCTTTTTCTAACTGGCTAATTTCACCTGGCACAATGTCTTCAAAGTTCATCCATGTTATAGCATGTATCAGAATTTGCATCTGTTTGTTTGTTTGATTTATGCATTTACTTCAGAGAGTGAGTGCACGACTGGGGGGCGTGGAGAAAGAAGAAGAGGGGAAGCAGACTCCCCACTGAGCAAGGAGCCCTATGGGGGCTAATCTCCAGACTCAGGGGTTATGACCTGAGCCCAAACTAAGAGTTAGATGCTCAACCAACTGAGTCACCTAGGTGCATACCAGAATTTTCATCCTTTTAAAGGAGGATTAATATTTCATTTTATGTCTGTACTACATTTTGTTTATCCATGCATAGACTTTCTTTCAAGAGTTTTAATGCTTTTAGGTCTTCAATCCATTTTAAGTTAATTTTTGTATATGGTGTAAGAAAGTCCAACCTAATTCTTTTTTGTCCCCAGCTTTATTGAGGTATAATTGACTTATAAAATTGTGCAAGTTGAAGATGTAAAACATGGTGATTTTATATATGTATGTTTATATGTATATATATCTTGCAAAATGATTACTACAATAAAGTTACTTAACACGTCCATCCCTCACATAGTTACAATTTGTGTGTGTGTGTGTGTGCAAGTCAACTTCTTTTTTTTTTTTGCACGTTTTTCCATCCAGTTTACCCAACTCCCGTTTGTTGAAAATTGTCCTTTCCCCATTGAAAGATCTTGACACTCTTTTTTTTTTTTTTTAAAGATTATTTATTTAACAGAGAAAGAGAGAGAGAGGTCTCACAAGTAGATGGAGAGGCAGGCAGAGAGAAAGAGGGAAGCAGGCTCCCTGCTGAGCAGAGAGCCTGATGCAGGACTCAATCCCAGGACCCTGAGATCATGACCTGAGCCGAAGGCAGTGGCTTAACCCACTGAGCCACTCAGGCGCCCAGATCTTGGCACTCTTGTCAGAAATCATTTGGGGCACCTGGGTGGCTCAGTCAGTTGAGCATCCTACTCCTGGTTTTGGCTCAGGTCCTGATCTTAGGGTCATGAGCCTGAGCCTAGCATCAGGCTCTGGATCCTGCTTGGGATTCTCTTTCCCTCTCCCTCTTCCTCTCCCCCTCCACCTGCTTGCACTCTCTATCTCAAAAAAAAAAAAAATCATTTGATCACATATATGAAGGTTCATTTCTGGGATCTCTGCTATATTGTGTTCATTTACATGTCTGTCTTTGTGCTCGTGCTTTGTGATTAAGTTTTGAAATCAGGAATTGCTTTGCTTTTTCAGGACTGTTTCAGCTATTTGGGATCCCTTGTGATTCCAGGGGACTTTGTGATTAAGTTTTGAAATCAGGAATTGCATTGCTTTTTCAGGACTATTTTAGCTATTTGGGATCCCTTGTGATTCCAGGGGACTTTTAGAATGGGTTTTTCTATTTCTACAAAAAAAGTATTATTGGGATTTTGATAGAGATTACATTAAATCTATACATCATCTGGGTATTACTGACAACTTAGCAATAATAGGACTTCCAATCCATGAACATTCCCATTTATCTGTGTCTTCTTTCTTTCAGCAGTGTTTTGTGGGTTTTAGTGTATAAATCTTTCACTTCCTTGGTTAGGTTTACTCCTAATTACGTTTTTCTTATTGATGTTATTGTAAATAAGTTTATTTTCTTAATTTCCTTTTTAGATATTTCATTGTTAGTACATAGCAATGCTGCTGAGTTTTTATTGTTGACTTTATATCCTGCAACTTTGCTGAATCTTTAGGATTTTCTTTATCTGACATCATGACATCTGTACACAGAGATAATTTTACTTCTTTCTCACCAATTTGGGTGAAATCCCAGTTCTGCTATTTCTTTTTTTTTTAATTTTAATTTTTTATAAAATAATATATTTTTATCCCCAGGGGTACAGGTCTGTGAATCGCCAGGTTTACACACTTCACAGCACTTACCAAAGCACATACCCTCCCCAATGTCCATAACCCCACCCCCCTTCTCACAACCCCCCTCCCAGCAACCCTCAGTTTGTTTTGTGAGATTAAGAGTCACTTATGGTTTGTCTCCATCCCAATCCCATCTTGTTTCATTTATTCTTCTCCTACCCCCTTAAGCCCCCATGTTGCATCACCACTTCCTCATATCAGGGAGATCATATGATAGTTGTCTTTCTCTGCTTGACTTATTTCGCTAAGCATGATATGCTCTAGTTCTATCCACGTTGTCGCAAATGGCAAGATTTCATTTCTTTTGATGGCTGCATAGTATTCCATTGTGTATATATACCACATCTTCTTTATCCATTCATCTGTTGATGGACATCTAGGTTCTTTCCATAGTTTGGCTATTATGGACATTGCTGCTATAAACATTCAGGTGCACGTGCCCCTTCGGATCACTACGTTTGTATCTTTAGGGTAAATACCCAGTAGTGCAATTGCTGGGTCATAGGGCAGTTCTATTTTCAACATTTTGAGGAAACTCCATGCTGTTTTCCAGAGTGGTTGCACCAGCTTGCATTCCCACCAACAGTGCAAGAGGGTTCCCCTTTCTCTGCATCCTTGCCAGGATCTGTCATTTCCTGATCTGTTAATTTTAGCCATTCTGACTGGTGTGAGGTGATATCTCACTGTGGTTTTGATTTGTATTTCCCTGATGCCGAGTGATATGGAGCACTTTTTTCATGTGTCCGTTGGCCATCTGGATGTCTTCTTTGCAGAAATGTCTGTTCATGTCCTCTGCCCATTTCTTGATTGGATTATTTGTTCTTTGGGTGTTGAGTTTGCTAAGTTCTTTATAGATTTTGGACACTAGTCCTTTATCTGATATGTCGTTTGCAAATATCTTCTCCCATTCTGTCAGTTGTCTTTTGATTTTGTTAACTGTTTCCTTTGCTGTGCAAAAGCTTTTGATCTTAATGAAATCCCAATAGTTCATTTCTGCCCTTGCTTCCTTTGCCTTTGGCGATGTTCCTAGGGAGATGTTGCTGTGGCTGAGGTCAAAGAGGTTGCTGCCTGTGTTCTCCTCAAGGATTTTGATGGATTCCTTTCGCACATTGAGATCCTTCATCCATTTTGAGTCTATTTTCGTGTGTGGTGTAAGGAAATGGTCCAATTTCATTTTTCTGCATGTGGCTGTCCAATTTTCCCAACACCATTTATTGAAGAGGCTGTCTTTTTTCCATTGGACATCCTTTCCTGCTTTGTCGAAGATTAGTTGACCATAGAGTTGAGGGTCTATTTCTGGGCTTTCTATTCTGTTCCATTGATCTATGTGTCTCTTTTTGTGCCAGTATCATGCTGTCTTGATGATGACAGCTTTGTAATAGAGCTTGAAGTCCGGAATTGTGATGCCACCAACTTTGGCTTTCTTTTTCAATATTCCTTGGGCTATTCGAGGTCTTTTCTGGTTCCATATAAATTTTAGGATTATTTGTTCCATTTCTTTGAAAAAGATGGATGGTACTTTGATAGGAATTGCATTAAATGTGTAAATTGCTTTAGGTAGCATAGACATTTTCACAATATTTATTCTTCCAATCCATGAGCATGGAACGTTTTTCCATTTCTTTGTGTCTTCCTCAATTTCTTTCATGAGTACTTTATAGTTTTCTGAGTATAGATTCTGTGCCTCTTTGGTTAGGTTTATTCCTAGGTATCTTATGGTTTTGGGTGCAATTGTAAATGGGATTGACTCCTTAATTTCTCTTTCTTCTGTCTTGTTGTTGGTGTAGATAAATGCAACTGATTTCTGTGCATTGATTTTATATCCTGACACTTTACTGAATTCCTGTACAAGTTCTATCAGTTTTCGAGTGGGGTCTTTTGGGTTTTCCACGTATAGTATCATATCATCTGTGAAGAGTAATAGTTTGACTTCTTCTTTGCTGATTTGGATGCCTTTAATTTCCTTTTGTTGTCTGATTGCTGAAGCTAGGACTTCTAGTACTATGTTGAATAGCAGTGGTGATAATGGACATCCCTGCTGTGTTCCTGACCTTAGCGGAAAAGCTTTCAGTTTTTCTCCATTGAGAATGATTTTACGGTGGGTTTTTCATAGATGGCTTTGATAATATTGAGGTATGTGCCCTCTATCCCTACACTTTGAAGAGTTTTGATCAGGAAGGGATACTGTACTTTGTCAAATGCTTTTTCAGCATCTATTGAGAGTATCATATGGTTCTTGTTCTTTCTTTTATTGATGCGTTGTCTCACATTGATTGATTTGCGGATGTTGAACCAACCTTGCAGCCCTGGAATAAATCCCACTTCATTGTGGTGAATAATCCTTTTAATGTACTGTTGAATCCTATTGGCTAGTATTTTGGTGAGAATTTTCGCATCTGTGTTCATCTAGGATATTGGTCTATAGCTCTCTTTCTGGATGGGATCCTTGTCTGGTTTTGGGATCAAGGTGATGCTGGCCTCATAAAGTGAGTTTGGAAGTTTTCCTTCCATTTCTATTTTTTGGAACAGTTTGAGGAGAATAGGAATTAGTTCTTCTTTAAATGTTTGGTAGAATTCCCCCGGGAAGCCGTCTGGCCCTGGGCTTTCATTTGCTTGGAGATTTTTGATGACTGTTTCAATCTACTTACTGGTTATGGATCTGTTCAGGCTTTCTATTTCTTCATGATTCAGTTATGGTAGTTTATATGTTTCTAGGAATGCATGCATTTCTTCCAGATTATCAAATTTGTTGGCGTAGAGTTGCTCATAGTATGTTCTTAAAATTGTTTGTATTTCTTTGGTGTTAGTTGTGATCTCTCCTCTCTCGTTCATGATTTTATTTATTTGGGTCCTTCCTCTTTTCTTTTTGATAAGTCTGGCCAGGGGTTTATCAATTTTATTAATTCTTTCGAAGAACCAGCTCCTAGTTTCGTTGATTTGTTCCATTGTTTTTTTGGTTTCTATTTCATTGATTTCTGCTCTGATCTTTATGATTTCTCTTCTCCTGCTGGGTTTAGGGTTTCTTTCTTGTTCTTTCTCCAGCTCCTTTAGGTGTAGGGTTAGGTTGTGTACCTGAGACCTTTTTTGTTT
Organism: Mustela nigripes; assembly: GCF_022355385.1. Lineage (NCBI taxonomy): Eukaryota > Metazoa > Chordata > Mammalia > Carnivora > Mustelidae > Mustela > Mustela nigripes. Next base: position 2,208,328 of record NC_081571.1, on the reverse strand, counting down.
CTTGAGAAAGTCTTGTACCGCTATATATTTTCCTCTCAGGACTGCCTTTGTTGTGTCCCACAGATTTTGAACCATTGTGTTTTCATTATCATTTGTTTCCATGATTTTTTTCAATTCTTCTTTAATTTCCTGGTTGACCCATTCATTCTTTAGAAGGATGCTGTTTAGTCTCCATGTATTTGGGTTCTTTCCAAACTTCCTCTTGTGGTTGAGTTCTAGCTTCAGAGCATTGTGTTCGGAAAATATGCAGGGAATGATCCCAATCTTTTGATACCCATTGAGGCCTTATTTAGGACTGAGGATGTGATCTATTCTGGAGAATGTTCCATGTGCACTAGAGAAGAATGTGTATTCTGTTGCTTTGGGATGAAATGTTCTGAATATATCTGTGATGTCCATCTGGTCCAGTGTGTCATTTAAGGCCTTTATTTCCTTGTTGATCTTTTGCTTGGATGATCTGTCGATTTCAGTGAGGGGAGTGTTAAAATCCCCTACTATTATTGTATTATTGTTGATGTGTTTCTTTGATTTTGTTATTAATTGGTTTATATAGTTGGCTGCTCCCACATTAGGGACATAGATATTTAAAATTGTTAGATCTTGTTGGACAGACCCTTTGAGTATGATATAGCATCCTTCCTCATCTCTTATTACAGTCCTTGGCTTAAAATCTAATTGATCTGATATAAGGATTGCCACTCCTGCTTTCTTCTGATGTCCATTAGCATGGTAAATTCTTATCTACCCCCTCACTTTAAATCTGGAGGTGTCTTCGGGCTTAAAATGAGTTTCTTGTAGGCAGCATATTGATGGGTTTTGTTTTTTTTATCCATTCTGCTACCCTGTGTCTTTTGATTGGGGCATTTAGCCCATTAACATTCAGGGTAACTATTGAGAGATATGAATTTAGTGCCATTGTATTGCCTGTAAGGTGTATATTGTGTCTGTTCCTTTCTGATCTACCACTTGTAGGCTCTGTCTTTGCTTAGAGGACCCCTTTCAATATTTCCTGTAGAGCTGGTTTGGTGTTTGCAAATTCTTTCAGTTTTTGTTTGTCCTGGAAGCTTTTAATCTCTCCTTCTCTTTTCAATGATAGCTTAGCTGGATATAGTATTCTTGGCTGCATGTTTTTCTCGTTTAGTGCTCTAAATATATCATGCCAGCTCTTTCTGGCCTGCCAGGTCTCTGTGGATAAGTCTGCTGCCAATCTAATATTTTTGCCATTGTATGTTACAGACTTCTTTTCCCGGGCTGCTTTCAGGATTTTCTCTTTGTCACTAAGACTTGTAAATTTTACTATTAGGTGACGGGGTGTGGGCCTATTATACTGATTTTGAGGGGCATTCTCTGCACCTCCTGAATTTTGATGCTTGTTCCCTTTGCCATATTGGGGAAATTCTCCCCAATAATTCTTTCCAGTATACCTTCTGCTCCCCTCTTTCTTCTTCTTCTGGAATCCCAATTATTCTAATGTTGTTTCGTCTTATGGTGTCACTTATCTCTTGAATTCTCCCCTCGTGGTCCAGTAGCTGTTTGTCCCTCTTTTGCTCAGCTTCTTTTTTCTCTGTCATTTGGTCTTCTATATCGCTAATTCTTTCTTCTGCCTCATTTATCCTAGCAGTGAGAGCCTCCATTTTTTATTGCACCTCATTAATAGCTTTTTTGATTTCAACTTGGTTAGATTTTAGTTCTTTTATTACTCCAGAAAGGGCTTTTATATCTCCCGAGAGGGTTTCTCTAATACCTTCCATGCCTTTTTCGAGCCCAGCTAGAACTTTGAGAATTGTTATTCTGAACTCTAGATCTGACATATTACCAATGTCTGTATTGATTAGGTCCCTAGCCTTCAGTACTGCCTCTTGTTCTTTTTTTTATGGTGAATTTTTCCGCCTTGTCATTTTGTCCAGATAAGAGAATATGAAGGAGCAAGTAAAATACTAAAAGGGTGGCAACAACCCCAGGAAAATATGCTTTAACCAAATCAGAAGAGATCCCAAATCATGAGGGGGGAGAAAGGGGATAAAAAGAGGTTCAGAAAAAAAGAAAGAAAAGAAAAGAATTAAAAAAGAAAACAAATAAAGAAAAGTATAAAAAAGAAAATATATATATATTAGATGAACTAGTTAAAACACGTTAAAAAAAGAAAAGGGTAAAAGTTAAAAAAATTTTAGCAGAAGAAGAGAAAAAAAAAAGAAAAAGAAAAAAAATTAAATTAACTGCAAGACTAAAGAATCATAGGGAGAAAGCCATGAGTTCTGAGCTTTGCTTTCTCCTCCTCTGGAATTCTGCTACTCTTCTTGGTATTGAAACTGCACTCCTTGGTAGGTGAACTTGGTCCTGCTGAATTTCTTGTTGATCTTCTGGGGGAGGGGCCTGTTGTAGTGATTCTCAAGTGTCTTTGTCCTAGGCCGACTTGCACCACCCTTACCAGGGGCCAGACTGAGTAATCCACTCAGGTTTGCTTTCAGAAGCTTTTGTTCCCTGAGCACTTTCGGTAGAGTTCCGGAGGACGGGAATACAAATGGCTGCCTCGTGGTTTCTGGCCTGGAGGAGCCGAGATCCCAGGGCCCCACTCCTCAGTGCACCCTCAGAGAACAGCGCCCAGTAACTCCCGTCTGCCTGACCTCCAGCCGCACTCCAAGCTCACCCAACCTGTGACAGGTTCAAGATAACCCCGAGCTGTGAGCTTGCTGTCGGCTCTGTCTCTGTAGCCGGCTTTCCCGTTCCAATACCTGCAAACTCTGTGACACTCAGACACCCCCGATCCTTCTGTGACCCTGCAGGACCTGACGCCACGCTGACCCCGCATGGGCGTCACCCCGGTTTAGCCTCTGGAGCGATGTTCCTCAGCGGAACAGACTTTTAAAAGTCCTGATTTTGTGCTCCGTTGCTCCACTTGCCGGGAGCCGGCCCCTCCCTCGGGGTCTATCTTCCCGTCGCTTTGGATTCACTTCTCCGCCAGTCCTACCTTTCAGAAAGTGGTTGTTTTTCTGTTTCTAGAATTGCTGTTCTTCTCTTCGATCTGCCTATGGATTTGTAGGTGTTTGCAATGTTTAGATAAGCTATCTAGCTGATCTCCTGCTAGCTGAAGTAGTCTCAGCCTGCTACTTCTCGGCCATCTTGACTCCTCCCCCCCCCAGTTCTGCTATTTCTGAGGCAAGTAACTAGGGTGCTTTATGCCTCAATTTCCTCATCTGAAATTTGTGAAAATAATAGAATAATTATTATATCACAGAGTTATTGGGAGTATTGAATGAGTTAGATGAAAACAGCTTTAAAAAATAGCTTTGTCCTTCATGTAGTAATAGTTTGTAAACATTAACCACCATTTTGTAATATTCTTAAATTGATTGGAATGTTTACTATTTTACAATGTGAAAATTCTTATATATTTAAATAATCCATATGAGACACCAACTGTGTGTCCTTCAACTCTTTTTTTAAAAGAATTTATTTGAGAGAGAGAGTGAATATAAGAGCGAGAGTGAGAGAGAGCATGAGTGAGCAGAGGGAGGACAGGGAGATGCATGCTCCCCACCGAGGAGGGAAGCCGATGTGGGGCTTGATCCTGGGACCCAAGGATCAAGACCTGAGCCAAAGGTAGATGCTTAAGAACTGAGCTACCCAGGCACCCCTACAATGCTATTCTGATATAAGTATTCAGAATTAGTGCAGACTCCACAAATCAAGGACCCAATCCCATACGACTGCCTCTACTTTAGATGCCTGTTTCAAGTCTTAGGAACAACCCATACTTTTGACCCACTGGGATTCCTACAACCCTCTGATTAGATTCAATCATTTGCTAGAATGGATCACAGATCTCAGAAAAACACTTTACTTACATTTACCAGTTTATTATAAAGGATACAAGTGAACAGCCAGATGAAGAGGTACATAGGACAAGGTCTGGAAGGTCTCTATCACAGGAACCTCTGTCCCTGTGCAGATGGGGTGTGTCACTGCAGGTGGATATATTCACCAACTTGGAAGCTCAGCAAATCTCATTGTTAAAAAAGTTTTTATAGTGTTCAATATCCAGCACCCCTTTTCCTCCCTGGAGGTTGAAGAGTAGGTCCAAAACCAAAAGAACCAAAGTTCCTAACTTTTGCACCTTTAGGTGACCAGCCCCATCACAGGGCCATCTGGGGGCCCCACCTTTTCACCTCATTAGCATAAACTCAGGTGTGCTTGGAGGAGGCTTGTTATGATTAAGGGAAGACGTTCTGTCACTGAAGAAATCGAAGGGTTTTAGCAGCTTCTTGTCAGGAATGAGGGCAAAGCCCAAATGTATTCTTTATTATACTACAGTTGGAAAGAAGTAAGAGAAAATGAATTAATTAATGACTGTTATTTTAAATAGCCTTATCTCAAACTTTTCGGAAGCAAAGACCATGACTTCAATTTTAATTGTCCTATAGTGTCAACCATTGTGCCAAACAAGTAATCAATTGATAATAGTATTACCTTACAATCATGAAATGCTTCATAGCTTTATAAGTCATCTCAAATGTATTATCTTCTTTGAATCTCACATACTAGTAATGGTCAACACTTTACAGATGATCAAACTCAGGTCCTGAGATGTTAAGTTACTTAGCCAGTAAATATACCTTAGACGAAGCAGAGATAAAATACAAATTCAATTCTTCTGATTTAAATTCCAGCTTTTGTTTACTTCACAACAAAAGATACTAAACTATAAGATAGGTGACTTGTTCTACCTGGGTTGGTCCTAGATCATTTAATTTCTCTGGGTCTTATTTTCTTTATCTGAGAAATGATCATTAAAGGATTTTCATTTCCAAATCTTAAGATTCTATTATCTCTAAATTATCTTCTGGTTTTAAAGTTTTAATATCATTTAAAATACCACAAAAGTTGGTTTTTCCTTTGCACTGAAATGTCAACAGTGGAGATAATAACCATATTTCCACTTGAGAAATATTCCTGGAAAGCCACTAATTTAGGAAAGACACAACATTTAGTAACATTGGTAAATCCCACTGGTTTCCATTAAAAAAAAAAAAAAAGCAAACACCAAACACCTGTGTTTCTAAGAAAAAGTATGTAATATACTTTACTAATAAGTTTTGGTGAAGAATAAGTAGGGATAATTTTGACTCCCATGACATCATACTTGTTAAAGGAGTACTCTAAAAGTAGAGGGGATGTATTTGTGTAATATTCTTGATTTCAGGAACATTTCAACCAGACATCTACTTCTTTTTAGACCATTAACATTTCTCTCTTAGAAATTATTTGAATCTAAAAAAAAAAAAAGAAATTATTTGAATCTGCACAACTTTCTTCTCCTTTTTTATTACAGGATATGAAAAGCTTGTGGTAGGCTGGAATACTACTTCTTAATTCTCTGCAAGAGAGCATTATTATTGACTAAATAAAGAAATAACACGAGCCAGGCATTGGAGGGGAGGTTAAGCTGGTAAGTAATTTCTACTGTTTTCCAACATTGAGATTCTACAATTTCATTTTTTACCCCCCCTAAAATTCATGGTCCTCAGTAATATGAGATGTCTATAATCCATTTTATAAAGCCTAATATACTAATTTGAAAAGAAGCCTACTTATCTCCACATTTGATAAAATACTTTCTACCCTCCTTTTAAAAAAGTGTCTCCATGCAAATTTCTTATGTAATTACACAAAACAAATGCTTTGGAACAGAAGACTCAATCTGAAGCATTATAGGCCTCAAACATTTAATGTCACAAACTATTCATTTGCCTACACTTTGCAGATAGATCACTGATGTACAGTAATTACTCTTGCAGTGACATTCTGTAATCCTTTTCTGGACTGCTATACTTAGTCAAATATTTATTGAATGCCTACTATATGTCATGCAGTATGTTAATCATTTAGCTTCACACAATTCTTAAAATAAAAAAGGCCATTCACTGTATTTTGGTTAACTTTACCCTTTTGTAATGAAATAAAAGCTACTTCCTTTATTTCTCACGCAATAAAAACCTCATTAATTCACTTTCTCAACTCCCAAGTTGCAGATATCAAATACAAGAAATGTGTTTTTTAAAAAACAACCTGTTTTGCTTTTTTTTTTTTTTTAAGATATTATTTATTTCAATCTCAAATAGGTGGAGAGGCAGGCAGAGAGAGAGAGAGAGAGAGAAAGGAGGAAGAGGAAGCAGGCTCCCCACTGAGCAGAGAGCCCGATACGGGCTCGATTCCAGGACCCTGAGATCATGACCTGAGCCAAAGGCAGAGGTTTAACCCACTGAGCCATCCAGGTGCCCCAACAACCTGTTTTTCAATGGCGAAAACAATGCAGTTCTGTTGCAGTGACATTAAAAACACAACACAACACAACACAACACCCTGGGGTGTGGCTCAGTTGGGTAAACCTCTGCCATCTGCCTTTGGCTCAGGTCATGATCCTAGGGTACTGGAGCCTGCTTCTTCCTCTGGCCCTCATTCATGCTTGCTCTTCCTCAAATAAACAAAATATTAAAAAAAAAAATTCTCAGGGTGCCTGGGTGGTTCAGTCCGTTAAGGGGCTGCCTTAAGCCCAGGTCATGATCCCACGGTCCTGGGAAGGAGCCTCACATCCAGCTTCCTGCTCAGAGAGCTCCCTCTCTCACCTGCTGCTCTCCCATTTGGGCGCTCTCTATCTCTCTGTCAAATAAATAAATAAAATCTTTAAAAAAAATCTCAAAAGTACGCTTTACTTATAACTAGGAAGAATAAATATAGAAAGATTTCAACTGAGGAAAACTTACAAACACTGAAATGAATTTGACTTTCTGCACAGTCCCAGAAAGCAGACCAGCACCAAAAGATCAAAGTCATAGGAAAGTAGGTATCAGCTGAAAACAAAATAAACCTCTCTTCTGAACAACTTTTCTAATAGTTAAAGCTGGTTTGAATACTGAAATAGCTGCTCTCAGGACTACTTGCTTGGATGTTGTAAAGGAGGCTGAAGCACTAGAGGGAAAGTTATATCACTATATAAAGTATCCATCAACATGGATTCCGTAACTAACATTGCTATTACAACTTTCTTAAACCCGACAAAACGGTTGACGAGGAGTTCTTTCTGAATTCAAGAAGCAGGGTATTCAAGGTTAGGATTCCTGTTATTTCACTTTCCCGTATGACATAGCCCTTGAAAAGAGCTCGCAATGATCTCCTGTCCAAATAAATTTGGAGGAATCTCCTGCAGGACCTCCCATTAGGAAAAACAACCTTACGAACCTTTCTATCTTGGAATGCTTCCCCCACCCCCGCCCTTTCTTTTTGGCAAGGAGAGACGGAGAATTAGGACTTGGGAGGACAGAGATGTTCTCAAAGGCGCACTCTTAGGAGAGGAAGTAGGGAGAGCAATTCCAAGTGAGATCCTACACTGTGTGGAGAGTGGAAGGGCCGGGACGAAAGGAGTGAAGGGTAGAGAACAGAGAGCGTGCCGCCGTCGCGTAATAATGCCTGGTGATGGGGCGGGGTGTGTTCCGGGTGGAGGGAACCCAGACGCTCGTGGGCACAGGGGCTGGAGAGGCGGAGAGGACCGGGCGCCGGACAGCACGCATGCGCGGGCCCGAAATCGCGGCCGTCACGGTCTGGGTCAACGGCCCGGGTCTTGCCTGGCGCCGCTCTGCGGGCGCCTTCTGCTCCAGCGAGGCGGCTGGGCACAGCCTCTTCTCTTTCCCGCCGCCCAGGCCAGGCCAGGCCCACGGGGCCGTAACACCGGCGTCGACGGCGGCTGAGACGGCCTCTGGGAGCGCGTGAGGCTCCGGGGTCGCTGCGGCGATTGGCCGGCCGCGGCGCCCGCTCCCATAATGCAGCGCATGGCGCGTCATTGAAGAGAGACCATGATGGCGGCGGCGCTTGGGCCCCCAGAAGTGATCGCTCAGCTGGAGAACGCGGCCAAAGTTCTGATGGTGAGTACACCGCGACCCCCGCACCCCAGTATCTGCGAGACCTTGGCTGGCACTGCCGTGCCAGGCGTTCCCGTCCCCCGGGCTGGCGACCGGCAAGGGCCTCCAGGGAGCCCTGGAAGTGGAGGAGGTGGCGGTGGCGTGGCGCAGGATTCTCCATCCTACTTTCCTTCCCTCTTGGTTCCCCCTTCTTCCTGGGGCTCTCCACTTCCTCTAGGTGTCTGGCACTCCGGTCGGGCGACGGAATAGGGTGTTGAAGGAAAGAGGGTTTCCTGTGCCACGGTCTTCACGGTATACCCTGTCCCACAGACTGGGTCGAGAGCGAGGCGCGGTTGTGAGGTCGGGGTCATCTCCGCAGGGCTTTGGTCGGGGGCAGTGTGTGCGCCGCCGAGGAGTTGCTGCCAGAAGGGAAGGAAGGAAGGGATGGCTCAGCCCAGGTGCTGTTAGCAGTCCTTGTTTCCTTCGAGGATGTGGGTACTCAAGCTCTTTCTCCGACCTGCAACCACCTCTGGGGTAACCGCAGCCGCCAGCACGTGGAAGGACCGGCAGGAGGAAGGGAGGGGAATATTTGGGACCAAGGTCATTGGGGCAAAACTTTATTAAGTACCAAGTTCCCTGTGGGTCGCGCATTGAGAGCGGAGTCTAAGGGGCTCCTTAACACTATTCAGTGAACAATTTGATGAGTATGTTATTTGCCCAGGGAGTTTAAGAAGGCTGAGTTAAAGGATAAAAAAAGTATTCCACGCAGGGAGTAGAAGTAAGGATAAACTATATTCAATAAACTGTATTTTCTGGCTCGGTTTTGTTTTTGTAAATTTTGGTTTCCGTGTTCGTAGTTGTTTTTTTTTTTTTTTTTTTTTGGAAGTTTGAGGCTCGGTTGATTGCTTGAATTGATCCAGCCTTTCTAAGAATCGAATATCGAGTGCGGCTAGCTTCGTTTTATTTTATTGATTAATTGAACTTTTTTTTCCCTTTTGGTTCGTTGCTTGGATTATATGTTCGAGCATCACGTTTAAAAGTATTTGAACTAATTCTAGCATAGTATGTAGTACCACTTATCAAGTTTTGTTTTCACACACAACATCAGATAGCTTAGGAAATTTAACTAACGAAATTGAGAAGTCTAATAAAAGCAGGGTTTGCTTGCTTCCTTATGAGCAAAGCTAAGTGAATCGTTTTGTCACAAAACTGAGTAAAATTTTCAAACTCTTCCAAGTCCAGAAAAAACTAGCTAGTGTTCTCAAAATTCCTGACGTGGTATTTCCTGAAATATCTGAAAAATTTCTGGGAGCCAGGGACCCTATTTTCATTAGACTCTGGAAGCAGTATGTGACCGCAAAAAACACTGCCTTTGTTCTTACATTAATAAGATAAAATTAGTGTCCTTCATTACTGGCCTGAGTATTAATTAGCACTTGAGTTTGCCAGCACCAGTACCGTCCCTCTTCCTTGGCAAAGCTGTTTTATCATCTGTAAGGGAGTAGCTGAGAAGAATAGCAATAAGTTCTGTTTATTGAGTGCATACTACATCCAGATACTATGTGCGATGGTTTTACATACTTTATTAATCCCTGCAACAGCTTTACAAGGTTGAAAGAGAGTTTACGTGGCCCAGATTACATAATTACTAAGTTGATGATTTAGGTTCAGAAATGAGATCTGCCTGACTCTAAAGCTGAGTCTGTTTCTGCTGTACCTCACCACCTCTTAGATATGTTGTGTAGATATCCATTTACATACTTTTTATTTAATCATTCTAGAGGGTAGTATTAAAAAAATTATTAAAAGTAGGAAATTTGTTTTTTGAAGTTTCCACTTTATATTCACAAATGTGGACTACAAATGTGTGGGAGTAACAATTACTGCATTATTTCTAAGTATGAAAGCTGTATTCCAATTTATTATTAGTAATAACAGCTCACATTTATTAAATGCTTACTGTGTGTGGAGCATTCTGCTAGGTGCTTTTACGTATGTTGCCTTATTTAATTCTTACTAACTATAAGGTGGTAATTTTTTTTTTTTAAGATTTTATTTATCTGCTTGACAGAGATCACAAGTACGCAGAGAGGCAGGTGGGAGGGGTGGGTCCGGGGGAAGCAGGCTCCTTTCCGACCAGAGAGCCATACTCAGGGCTTCATCCCAGGACCCTGGGATCGTGTCCTGATCCGAAGGCAGAGGCTTTAACCCACTGAGCCACCCAGGAGCCCCTGTGATGTGGTAATTGTTAACTTTCATTTTCATTTTATAGACTAAGGGGCAAAAACATGTAAATGCTAAGTAATTTACCCAAATTTGCAAGCAAAGTAGTTAAATCTTCAACTATTAAGCATTAGAATATTTTTAAAAAGGTTGAATGATTTTAGCATTTATCCATCTGTGGGTCAGATGGATAGCCATCTGAGGAAATCTCATTTATAGGAAGTTGCTATATATTTTAATTGTTAATGTGTTTTGGGATTCAAAGTAATTACTGATATCTTTCACAATCGTTTTGCTTAATTTTTCCATTTGGTATCCATATATTTCTTTTATGAAATTTGGCATAGAGTTTTAGTGTGCAGAATAAACTCAAGACATCTCTTAGTACAGAGGTCAGAGGTCTTAGTCCACAGTGGATATCAGAAGGAAATTGTAAGCAAATTTTTTGATGCAAGCATACATATTTGGAAATAGGGTTTATAGTTTTATCAGCATTTCTAAGGAAGTAGAGACCCTGAAAAATAAGAACCTAGTCTAAGCATTCTCCCTTCCATTCTACAGATGGGGAAACTGAGGTTCAAAGAGGTAGAAGTGACTTGCCGAAGGTAGGTCACAGAACAAATTAGTGAGAAGAGTGATCCAGAACCTAGATCACCAGACTTCTGTTTCGGAACTTTAAAAATTTTTTACTCACCCATGTTGTTTCTCGAAGTCAGTATATTATAATACTGTAAATGTTACATTTTATTGCTTGATGGGAAATTTTGAAATGTGTTTTTGGATATTGCAGTTGCTTCATTGTAAATATCTACACTCAGTCCTATTTAGGTTATTGGGTAAATTGCCAAATAGTGTATTAGACCTTTATAGTGAAAAAAAATATTTATTGATTTTATAGATCTCAACATAAATGGTGATTATCCCCCCACCACCTCAGTTGTAATAGGGAGTATTTTCTGTAGATGCTTGCTAGAAAATATATTTGAAGGTGAACAAACTAGGAGGAGGATGGACTTTTGTAGGTTAGCAGTTGTGCAAGTGAAGTTATCTATTTTGAAAGCATTGTGCAGTTGGAAAGTTAAATAGGTCCTGAACATTTCTTCTGCAAAGAAGATTCCATTTGTTGGCTTTTGGTTAAGACACCTAACCCTAAATTTTTGAGAGTATATTAGATATATACTAGAGTAAGTTAAGTTGACCACACTTCAGTGCTAACAATCTTATCAGTGAGAATCTTCTTTGTAACTGCTTGAATTTAGTAGGTTACATTATAGACCTGAAAATTTGGTGGTGTAGACACATTTTCTGTTATTTAAAACTATAGCAGTAATACCGGAACATATTATTTTAAAATACAGCAACAGCACACAAATACACAGAATAAAAAATGAATCTCTCTCTTCTTCGTTCCCCACTCTCAGTCCGCCCTCCCTAAGCAATCTGTATTAAGGTTCAATATACCCTTTTTCCTGTGTTTTTATAATACACATTATATAGTTTTCTTTTTTTCACATGAATAAGAATACTATCAATATCCATAATTTAGGAAATCTTGCAGATACCTTTCTGAATAGTAAGAAATTCAAGCTGTGCAGAAAGGTGTATAGGGGAAAGTAAAAGTTCCCTAAGGTCCCATTTGCTTTTCAGACATGACTGTTTCTTGAGTACACATATTAAAAATCTCTAAACAGGGTACCTGGGGGGTACAGTTGATTAAGTGTTCCACTCATGATTTTGGCTCAGGTCATGATCTCAGGATCATGAGATCGAGCCCTGAGTTCATCTCCTTGCCCAGCGCAGAGTTGGCTTGAGATTCTCTCTCTCTCGCTTCTGCCCCACTTGTGTGTGTGTGCGTGGTGTGTGTGGGCGTGTGTGCTCGCAAATGCCCTCTCAAATAAATAAATCTTTAAAAAAAATCTCTAAGCATATAAGAGCATACATAACATTTTTATTTTTTATTTTATCTTTTGATTTTAGAGACATAATGGAAAAGTTTAGTGTCCTTTTAGTATTAATATCATATTTGAACAATAAACCTGAAAAATGGTTTATTTTTTTCAATTTCCTTGGTATTGTTTTCCTGGCTTGCTCGAGCTGTTAGGAATTGTCCTTTGTTGAGTGTGTGTGGTGCCAATATGTTGCAGAGTACATATGTTAACTGATACTTCAAAGAAAAATAGTTTACTGTGGTTGTTTTAAAACTAAAATTGATTTAATACATGTAAATGCAGCTTTAATGGGAGTGATTTTATGATTGGTTTTCATGGTTTTTATTGTAGTAGAATCTGGTTACTATTTTGAAAGCTTCTATAAAATTGTAGTGAGATATAAAAAATTCCTATTTCATTCTCCCATCAATTCTGTGAAGCAAATAGATATAAATTTTATAAAGAAGTTCTGAGATTCAGAGATGGTAAGTGATTTGCCTGTGGTCCCATAGCTGGTTTGGATTTGGAGTTAAGTCTGGTCATTCAGTCATTCTAGAGCATTTCTTCCATATGTATTTGCTAGGCATAATGCTATGTATGCTAAGGAGATAGGAGAAAGACATTGTTTTGAGTATAGTCTAATGGGGGAGAAAGGCAAAACTATTAGTTGTTAGATGGCATTATGGAAGTATATACTAGTGCTCTGAGGGTACAGAGGAGGGACATCTTGGGGATGTAGAAAGGGCTTCTAGGTGATCCTTAAGTAACAGGTGATCTTTAAGCTGAGTAGTCAATGAAGGACAAGTTGGAATTTTCCAGTTGGGTGAGGGGTGAGGATAGAGGAATATATTTGTATAAAGGCCCAAGAGAACCAAATGCCATGCTTGGGGAATATTTGAGCATTTATTTATTTATTTAAGATTTATTTATTTTAGAGAGAGCATGAATAGGAGGAGGGGCAGAGGGGGAAGGAAAGAAGCACAGTTCCAGCTGAGTGCGGAGCCCGGTGAGGCAAGTCTGGATTCCATGACCCCAAGATCAAGAGTTGGACGCTCAACTCCCAGGCACCCCTTGTGCATTTATTTAGTAGATATTTCCTGAGCCCTCCTATGTTTAAGGTACAGTGCTTTTATTTTTTTTGTAACCAATCATAAATTTAAGAATTTTGATTGTAGCACTTACTTTTATTGGAAAGATGCATTATATTGAGTAAGCATTTTTCTTTCTTTTTTTAAAAGATTTTATTTATTTGAGATAGAGATAGTGAGAGAGCACAAGCTGGGAGGAGGGGGAGAAGTGGGCTCTCAACTGAGCAGGGAGCTCAATGCCGGGCTCGATGCCAGGACTACGGGATCATGACCTGAGCCGAAGGCAAACACTTAAGCAACTGAGCCACGCAAGCACCCCCATTTTAATTTATTTCACTTTTGTCTCTGTTGTGGCACTAGTAATTTTTTCCAAAAAATTAGTGGGGAATTTTTATTTAAAGTTCAATTAAATATGTATTTTACATTTGGACTCATAACTCCACTAATTGAAACATGGCCAGTGATCCAGAGAAATGTGAAAAGACCTTTGAAAAAGGCAGTTGATAAAATTTAACAGCCTTGGGCGCCTGGGTGGCTGAGTGGGTTAAAGCCTCTGTCTTTGGCTCAGGTCATGATCCCATCAGGCTCTCTGCTCAGCGGGGAACCTGCTTCCTCCTCTCTCTGCCTGCTTTGCCTAATTGTGATCTCTGTCTGTCAAAATAAATAAATAAATAAATAAATAAATAAATAAATTAATTTAACAGCCTTAAAATTTAACAGCCTTAAAAATTCAGTAAACTAGGAATTGACTTAAAAAATACAATAAGTTATTTCAGACCACTAGTAAATGGTGATATTCTTAAGAGTTGAAATAGGGAGTTGTAATATAATTATTACTTAACACTTGGAGAGCGAGCTGATACAGTAAGATAAGAAAAAGGAGTAAGTGCAAATATTGGAAAGGAAAGTAAAAAAGATAGTTATTTGCAGGTGATATCCAGAAAAAGAAGTCCAAGGAAATTAAACTATTATTGGAGTATGGGGACGCCTGGGTGGTTCCGTTGATTAAGCAGCTGCCTTCAGCTCAGGTCGTGATCCCAGGGTCCTGGGATCAGAGTCTCTTATCTAGCTACTTCCTCAGTGGGAAGCCTGCTTCTCCCTCTGCCTGCATTGCCTGCCACTCCCCTTGCTTGTGCTCTCTTTCTCTGACAAAGAAAGAAAATCTTAAAAAAAAAAAAGAAAGAAACTCTTAATAGTTGTTTGGTAATGTGACCAGATATAAGAGAAATAAACCAATTGTGAGATTTCTTTTATATCAACAATAATCAAGTTAAAATTGGGAAAAAAAAAGACTATTACTTCAGTTATAAAAAACCGTGGGAATAAATTATAGGACACTATTAAACATTAAACACTATTAACCATGCAACTTTTTATGAAGAAAACTAAATAGTTTATTTGAAGAATACAAAAGGAAATCTGAATTAGATGAAGGCTATGTTCATCATTTCAAAGAATTAATTTGGTAAGGTGGCAATTCCTCCCTCATTGATCTGTAAGTTGCATGTAATGTCAATCAAAATCTTTCTTTCCTCTTCACCCTTTTTTGAGGTGGGAGAAAAATGTGACTAATTAATTAGAAAGTATATCTGGAAGAACAGTTGTATGAGAATAACATTTTTAAAAAAGGAAAATGAAGAGTTGGGGGGACTTGATGTATAGTTATTAAGATTTATTCAAAAGCAATAGTAATTGAGGGGCACCTGGCTGACTCAGTGCATGGAACCTATGACTCTTGATCTTTAGGTTGTGAGTTCAAGACCCATGTTGGGTGTAGAGATTACTTAAAATCTTTAAGAAAATAAAATAAACAATTTTTAAAAAGTTACAGTAATTGAAACTTTGTAGTGCTAGCATGGGAAAAGAATAGAAAATTGAAAGACTGGTCTAAAAACTACTTTAATTAAAATGATATTTCACATTGTGAAGGTAACATAAGAAAAAACAAACTATGCTTTAATGCTAGCAGAGGTATAAAAAGTTACAACTTTTAGGGGCACCTGGGTGGCTCAGTGGGTTACAGCCTCTGCCTTTGGCTCAGGTCATGATCTCAGGGTCCTGGGATCCAGCCCACATCAGGCTCTCTGCTCAGCAGGGAGCCTGCTTCCTCCTAGCTCTCTCCACCTACTCGTAATCTCTGTCTGTCAAATAAATAAATAAAATCTTAAAAAAAAAGTTACAACTTTTTGGTAGATCGTTGAATCTCAAGAAATGTAGGTCGAATGTATTGTAGTGTTACTTTTTTTTTTCCAAAGATTTTTATTTATTCATTTGACAGAGATCACAAGTAGGCAGAGAGGCAGGCAGAGAGAGAGGAGGAAGCAGGCTCCCCGCCGAGCAGAGAGCCTGATGTGGGACTCCATCCCAGGACCCTGGGGATCAGGACCTGAGCCGAAGGCAGAGGCTTTAACCCACTGAGCCACCCAGGTGCCCTGTAGTGTTACTTTTTTATAGAAAGATCAAAATGGACATGGGAAGAACCTCAAATTGGGGGTAAAAAATGAAGGACAGAATATATGATCTTGTTTTTGCTTTCTAAATAAAATCTCTGCATATATCTGTATATGTATAGAAGCAGAATTGGAAGATATATACTAAATTTTTAAGAATGGGGGTCTAGAGAATGGGATTGGAAGTGGGAAGAGTCCTTTCTACATTTCAGTATAGTCTGAATTTTTTACAACATAAAACATCAGATCACACATAATTAATATGTCATTCTGATAAATTTGAATGTTGCATGTATTTTTAAAATCTGTGATTACTTTCTTGACTATTCTGTATTTATCTCAAAATTAAAAGCTGTCTCACAGCTGAAGCTGAATAGAAACCGCATTTGTAAATCAGGTCCCATTTCTGCAGTTTTCTTTAATCAGTGCTAGTTAAGGATAATCTTGCTAGCAAATAAAAGGAAAAAAAAAAGGATTTTGAGAAAGAGCTATTAGAAAATCAATAAACTTTATTTTGGAGAAGGGATATGGATTTATTCTCATGCCAAGTTCTATTCACTTACAGTCATGGGAAAAATTAGGCCCATTATAAAATGACAAAGAGAATATTCTAGAGTAGGGACTTTCAAAATTTAGAAGGTGCATAATCATTCTTAGGGTGTTTTTTTTTTTTTTTTAAGACTTTTATTTGATAAAGAGATTGACAGCAAGAGAAGGAACACAAGCAGGGGAGTGGGGGGTGGGGAGTGGGAGAGAGAGAGGCAATCTTTTTGCTGAGCAGGGAGCCCTGTGCAGGGCTCCATCCCAGGACTCTGGGATCATGAGCTGAGCTGAAGGTAGACGCTTAACCGACTGAGCCACCCAGGCACCCCTAGATTTATTGTTAAAACTAGAATGCTGTCTTCTGTGTAAGGGTACTGATTTACTAGGCTATGTCTCATTTCACTCTCCTATCTTTAATGGCTTCCATAATAGGGGTCTGAAAGCTCAGCGTGGTTGTTGGCCCCAGTCTCATCTTCCAGCCATAAGCCTGATCCTGTCTACTTTTTTTTTTGTTTCCCAGCCAGGGATGGCTACATGATTTGTGGGGCCTCATGTAAAATGAAAATGTGGGGCTCCTTGTTCAAAAGGCAGGGAAGAGGTGCCATTAGAGGCTTTAAAATACAACGCTCTTTCCTTTATGTTTTATACTCACAAAATGTAATAGTAATAATGCTTTCTGGGTAGCAGCAAATTTATAAATTGTAAAAGTATTTTCGTTTAATTTTATGTGAAATTGTGATTGGTCATAAGATATTTTTGGCTTTTCTACAAATTTATTAGGTCATCAAAATTTTTACTTTTAGCCATTTTATTTTCAGTTGCTATAATTGAAAGTGATGTCATTCGCTCTTGGCAAATGCAAGATTGTTAATCTTAAAAAATATTTTATTTATTTATTTATTTATTTAAAGATTTATTTATTTATTTGACAGAGATCACAAGTAGGCAGAGAGTGAGAGGGAGAGAAGCAGGCTCCCTGCTGAGCAGATAGCCTGATGCAGGGCTCGATCCCAGGACCCTGGGATTATGTACGGAGCCGAAGGCAGAGGCTTTAACCCACTGAGCCACCCAGTTGCCCCTTATTTATTTGACAGAGATCACAAGTAGGCAGAGAGGCAGGTAGAGAGAGAAAGGAGGAAGCGGGCTCCCCACAAAGCAGAGAGCCCGATGTGGGGCTTGATCCTAGGACCCTGGCATCATGACTTGGGCCGAAGGCAGAAGCTTTAACCCACTGAGCCACCCAGGTGCCCCAAGATTCTAAGTGTTTTGAGTAGGATCTTTTTATTGTTGCAGCTATTACTAGAGTTAAATTTTATAGGCTGTGACAACTATGGGATACATTTCTGATTAATTATAAATACAAATTTTAGCTGATGATTCTTACAGAACTTTTTTTTTTTCTTTAAAGATTTTATTTTTTTCTTTGACAGAGGCACAGCAAGAGAAGGGTACACAAGCAAGGGGAGTGGGAGTGGGAGAAAGGGCTTCCCGCTGAGCAGGGAGCCCGATGCGGGGCTCAGTACCAGGACCCTGGAATCATGACCTGAGCCTAAGGCAGGTGCTTAACAGCTGAGCCACTCAGGTGCCCCAGAACTTTTTTTTTTAAAGACTTGGTACTGAAATTAGTTTTAGATGTAACTTTATACAGTATTTTAATGTTTCTTTTGACAGTTCTTGTTACTTGTAGAAGTTATAGAAGAAACCAAAAGTAGCTTGCTTAATGGTTTATTTATGATTAAATTTATATACAATGAAAGATGTGTTTTTATGCATCCTGCCGTAGTATCCTTCAGTTATAAAAGAGAATAAAATTGTCTCTCTGATTAATACATGGTCTGTCCAGAGCTTTATACTAAAACAGTGCCTTTTCTGTTGAATGCAATGATTTCTAAATTTAATTTTTATTTCCAAGCCTGGAGATGCTTGCTTTGGTGTAGAAATTTTGAAAACCAGAGACTCTAAACTCTGAAGGATTCTAACAACTCCCTGAAATGCTTTAGTGCAGTGTCTGTTTGTATAATTTTCTTCTGTAATTTGCTGACAAAGTTTACTCCTTGAGTTCTTGTAAGTGCTTAGACTGGAAGGTTATTGTTTGTGTAGGTATCTTAGGGACAGGGTTGGGTCATGAGCAGGCAAGTGACTTCCCATGATGGTAGGTCCTGGAGTAGCTGCTAGTTGGGCCCAGCTTTGTCCATAGCCACTTGGGGCTTGCAGCACTCCACAGACTGTCTTGAGGCATGTGCATGTGTCCCAGGCCACCATCCTGTCTTCACATCTCCTACACATGCTCTCTTGTCCCATTGGGCTTCACCTAAAACACAAGTTCAAAAATAAAATTATTAAGAATTTCAAAATGGCAGGCGCCTGGGTGGCTCAGTGGGTTAAGCCGCTGCCTTCGGCTCAGGTCATGATCTTGGGGTCCTGGGATCGAGTCCCGCATCGGGCTTTCTGCTCTGCAGGTAGCCTGCTTCCTCCTCTCCCTCTCTCTGCCTGCCTGTCTGCTTGCTTGTGATCTGTCAAATAAATAAATAAAATCTTAAAAAAAAAAAAAAAGAATTTCAAAATGGCAGCAGCAGAGTATCATGTTAAACATAGATCACACACTCTTGAAGCTAGCCTTAGGCTACAGCTTGCCAGGCATTTTGAGTTACTCCTTTCTTCTGGAACCTTACATGTATGTATTCCCTTCTCTTGGAACATTGTTCTCCCCATTCTGCCTAGTTAATGTTAACTCCAGATTTTAATGTAGTTGTTTACTTTCTCAAAGAAGCCTGACCACTCTTAGGTCAAATTGGTTTTTTCATAACATCGTCTGCTTTAGTAATACTTATTTATACCTGCCACTTTATGGTATTTATTTGATTGTATGACTGACTCATCTACTGGATTGTAAGCTCCATGAGGACAGGGCTTCTATTTGTTTTTGGTTGTCATTGGCTCACTATTGTGTCTGAAGCATCTAGCACATTGCTTGCATATAGTAGGCATTTGGTAGTAATTTATGGACTGAAATATAGGAACAGATTACTATAGGGGAAGGCCTAGAGTTTAGCAGTAGGTTTCAGAGACAGATTATGCAGGTTTGAATTGGGGTTTTATTGATGCTTGCTTTTTGCAAGGTTTTGAGTAAGTTTTTATCTTTCCAGCTTCTTAAAACCCTTCTTCTATTGCTTTTTTATTGTCTCAGCCATACCAGCCCTCTTTTCAGTCTTTCGCTTTCCTGTTCTTCATCCTGCCCCAGGATCTTTCATATGCTTTTTTTCTCTGCCTAGGATGTTCTTCACTTTCACCTAATCCTTAAAGTCTCTCCACAGTCACTTTGAGGAAAGCCTTTCTTAGCTTTCCTGAAGTGAGATTCATCTGTCCTACACTTAGATACTGTGTAGTTCTTTCATAACATCTACCATATTTGAAATTTTACATTTATTTGTGTGATTAACGAATACATGTTGGTCTCCCTAGACTCTAATATGTATTAGTTCAAGGACCTTGTTTACACATACTATTTGCTCAGTAGTATTTTTTGAGTGAAAAAAAAAAAAAGGATGAATAAACGAGGGAGTACTATGAGATGAACCTAGAGAAATAGTCAGGGAGTGGGTTATCATAGGCCCTTACTTGCCATAATAATTTAGCTTGAATTCACCCAGTAGTGATGACTTGACAGACCTCTGGTTTGATATGTGAAAATCTGACTGAGGGAAGCAAGATGGGAGGTAGAAAGACCAGTTAGGAGGCTGATGAAGTTATTCAGCAAAGACTTGATGAAATTCTGAACAAAGGGTGGGGGAGGATAAATTAATATTTTTTAAAAAGTTCTAATGCCACAGTGACTCTAATGGGAAAGGAGAATGACTACATATTTGGGGGAAGCTGGGAATACCTTGTTGTAGAGCTTGTAGAAGCTCAAAATTTCTCAACTTTTTTCTTAAAATGGTCAGTGGAAATTTCATTCTAATTTGTAATATATCCACATTTTAATATAAAATTATTTGACCCCAATCTTTGAATAAGATTAATAATGTTAAAAAGCTGGCCTGTCTTTGTTCTTTGGTTTTGTGGCAGGGGTTAGAGAAACAATTAGAAAACAGCAGTAGTATGGGTAGTGAGCTACTCAGATGAGATATTAGAAAAACCACTCTGTTGCTTATATTAGTAAGCACATGTGGAAAATTATTGAAATTTAGAAATTGAAAGGCAGTATAACAAAGAGGTTGTAGAGCCAGACTACTTGTATTCTTCTTGGCTTCCGACCAGCTGTGTGACATTTGGCCAGTTGATAACATTGCATCAAAGCACATAAATCAAGGCAACCTTAGGGTATGCACTTAATAAGTATATTGTTGAGTTAATTAAATTTCTTATAGAGTAGTGCTGATAGAACTTTCTGGTTGATGGAAATATTCTCTATCCACACTTTCTAGTATAGTAGCTGGTAGCAACATGTGACTGTTGAGCACTTGAAATGGGCTAGTGCAGTGGAGCCACTAAAATTTTAATTTTAGTTAACTTAAATAGCCACACGTGGGTAGTGGCTGCCATATTGGGCAGCATAGATCTAGAGTGTGGCTGGGTGTCTCTTTGCATTCAACTTCTGATTGGTAAATATTGATTCCAGATTTCAAATAATTCTTGGAGTCTGTCATTACTTCTGGTTGTTGCATTCCTACTGTTAAAATGCAATGTACACTAATTTAGATATCAACCGCTGCATCTTTAATAGATTTTACCTTGTGTCTGGGTGGCTCAGTCAGTTGGGTGTCTGCCTTTGGTTCAGGTCGTGATCCCAGGGTCTCAGGAGCCAGTTCTCCCTCTCCCTCTGCTTGCAGCTCCCTTTGCTAGATGTGTGCATTCTCTCTCTGTGTCAAATAAAATAAAATCTTTAAAAAATATATAGATTTTACCTTGTTATCCTGATTCTTGCACTAGAATCATCAAAACACATACTTTTGGAAACATTAGTGGTACATAACATTGATGAAGAGAAGATGGCCAAATTCTTTGCTTCATAATTATAATTTTCCTGTTTAGGTTTATAAACAGCAATTAGAATGATCAAAACAATGAATTTTTCATCACCTTTACATACATACCTGCCTTTTAACATTTGTCCACTTATGAACTATATCTTTTTTTTTTTTTAATGCAGACCTCATAAAAGAGTAAGAATAAAAAATAGTGTCACATATCCACCTAGCAAATTTTTTTTGTTACAGAATATTGGGTAATGAGGTAGTTCCTCTGTAATGACTGGATGAGAATACCATCATTTCCTTTTGTCCTTGGAAGTATATGGTTCATTTACTGATTCTTGTGTTTGAGAGAACTAGGGTAAGGTTTCTCATCCTTGCCATTATTGATATTATTGTGGTCCGGCATGTGCATCCTGGGAAGTTTGGCAGCATCTTTATCCTTGATCCGTAGTTACCAGTAGCACCTCCCAGTTATGACAACCAAAAATGTCTCTAGACACTCAGGCAGCCCCTGGGGGATAAAAATTGCCTTAGGTGAGAGCCAGTGATGTAGAATATCATCATCTGTAGACTCAGGGTCTGAGATTATGTTTATATGATCAATTTTATCATCAAACAGTCTATCTGTTAGAATTTTCTGCAGTGATAGGATTTGCTTTGCCTAATCAGCTAGCCACTAGCAACATTTGGCTATTAAGCATTTGAAATGTAGCTGGTGCAACTGAGGAACTAAATTTGTAATTTAAGTTAATTTAAACTAATTTAAACAACCACATGTGGCTAGTGGCTACTGTATTGGACAGTACAGGCCTAGAGTGCTGTTATTGTGTCTTTTCTGTTCTGTTGATGATGCTGTTCTGTGCATCATCTTCTGATTCACCTCATAATTGTGTCTTGTCTGTTTTTTTCTCTTTCTCATTTTGGGTGGAAATTTTAAAATTCTGAATTCTCAGGACTATTGAATGTAATGTTAAAAAAAGACTTAGGAATGTGGTGTTTCCATATTTCTTTGATATGTTCTTGAAAGGTCATGCTATATCTTGAGCAGTGTAGTAAAAGAAAAATAGAGGCTAATGTAATAGGGTTGATTTGTTTTGCTATTGGATTATTTTTCTAGGTGATTTCACCATTTCTTGTTTTTAATTTTGTTGTTAGTTTAGCTATAGTATAGTTGACAATAGTTGCTGAGTTCTGATGAAATAGTCCTTAGAATGGTGAAAATGGGGGCACCTGGGTGGCTCAGTGCATTAAAGCCTCTGCCTTTGGCTCAGATCATGATCTCAGGGTCCTGGGATCGAGTCTGTCATCATGCTCTCTGCTCAGCGGGGAGCCTGCTTCTCTCTCTCTCTCTCTCTGCCTGCCTCTGCTTACTTGCGATCTCAATCTCTGTCAAATAAATAAATAAAACCTTAAAAAAAAAAAAAGAATGGTGAAATGGTAAAATGTTTCAAGATCTAAGAAAATATTATTACTAAGATTCCATTATGAATCCTAGACTTATAAAAGGGTCTGGTGGGTTCATAAATGAGTTCAAATCAGAATGAGTTTTATTCTGTTTTTTTTAAAAAATAAATTTTCTCTTTAGTCTTTGAAATACCTCTTAAAAAAAAAAAAATCAGGGTGCCTGGGTAGCTCAGTCAGTTAGGTGTCAGTCTTTTGATTTCATGTCAGTTTATGATCTCAGGTCCTAAGATCTAGCTTTTATTGGGCTCCTTGCTGTTCATGGAGCCTGCTTGAGATTCTCTCTCACTGTCTCTTTCCCTTTGCTCCTTCCCATCAGGTGTGCACTTACTCACACTCTGTCTCTCTTGCTCTCTCTCCCCCCTCTTAAAAAAAAAAAAAGGAGAGAGAGCAGAAATCACAAAATACCAAGCATTATAAATAGTTATT
This sequence comes from Mustela nigripes, assembly GCF_022355385.1. Classification (NCBI taxonomy): domain Eukaryota; kingdom Metazoa; phylum Chordata; class Mammalia; order Carnivora; family Mustelidae; genus Mustela; species Mustela nigripes. Next base: position 2,185,341 of record NC_081571.1, on the reverse strand, counting down.
TAAAAAAAAAAAACAACAAATTTGCTAATTAAGGAAAAAAACTCCAAAAATTAAGTCCACAAGACTCTGATGGTATACTGACAATTATGGATAGTTTAAGGGAGTGCCTTCATTGTCTCAACATTATTGTGATGTTTGCTCTTTTTTTTTTTTTTTTTTTTTTGATTCTTTTTTTTTTCAATCTGGTTAAGGAAGTTTCCATTCCTATTTTGCCAAAAGTTTAGTCATGGATCTTATTAAACATGTTTCTGCATTTTTTTTATAAATACCTTTCTCCTTTAATATGTTAATGTGGTGAAAGACGTTAGTTTTCTGATGTTAATCCAACTTTGCAGTCCTGTGATAAACTAAGTTGGTCATAGTGTACATTATTTTTATTTTTAAAAAATCCATTGTTAAAAAAAATCCATTGTTGTATTTGGTATGTGAACTGTCTTAAGATTTTTTCCATCTCTGTTCATGAGTAAGCTTGGCCTGTAATTTTCTTTTCTTACACTGTTCTCATCTGGTTTTGGTATCAGCATATTTGTGATGATATATGCTGACTTCCTAAAATAGGCTGAAGAATGTTCCCTCTTTTGTATTCTCTTGAAATCTGTGTAAGATTGGAAAGATTTATTCCCTGCTGTTTGGTAAAATCTGGATTAGGGGCTTAAAGAAAAAACATTTAAAACTGATTCAATTTATTTAATAGTCGCAGGACTGTTTAAGTTTTCCATTTCTTCATAAGTTAGTTTTGCTTTATTTTTCTAAGAATTTGTCCATATTACATAAGCTATGTTTATCAGCATAATGTTATTCTTTTGGTATCTCTTTATTATTCAAGACCTTTGTAGTTACAGTTTCTTTAATCTTGCCTGCTTAAATTCTTGTGTCTCTTCACCCCTCTTGCCAGAGTTTTATTTATTCTTTATTCCAAAGAATGGCTAATAAAACTAATAAAGAAGCAACTCTGAGCTTTTTTTGTTTCTATTTATTGTATATATAATTTCTGTTTCATCATTTTTTGCTCTTTGTTATTTTCTTCATTTTATTCTTTTTGGGTAGGTTCTGTCATTTTTCTAAGTTCTTAGGTTAGAGGTTTAGCTTACTTGTTTTAACCTTCTAAAATTTCCAATGTAAACATTTAAGGCTATGCATTTTCCTCTTTTACTTGATTTACATATCACAGATTTTTGATATGAAGTATTTTGGGTCAGTGTTTTCTATTATTGTTTCTTCTTTCATCCTTAAGTTTTTTTCTTTTTTTTTTTTTCTTTTAAGGTTTATTTATTTGAGAGGGAGGGGAATGGCTGCAGACTGAGAGGAGGAATCCTCAAGCCGACTCCTGGCTGAATAGGGGCCTGATTAGGGCTTAATCCGAAGACCCTGAGATTATGACCTGAGTCGAAATCAAGGGTTAGACACTTAACTGACTGGGTCACTAGGTACCCTGTCTTTGAATTTTTTTAGTTTTCATTTTTAGGCAGGTTCTAATTTAATTGCTTTGTGATAATGTGTTACATATGTATCAATTATTTAAAATTTGTTTGAATATGCCTTATAGCCTAGTATGTTGTCAGTTTTTATTCAGCATGTATTTGAAAAGAATATGTGATATCCAGTTAAGGGCCAAGGTGTTTATGCCTCTTAAATTAAGCTTGTTAAGTCTTTTTGTCTCCATAAACTAGCAGTTACAGACAGAGATATATTAATGGATTTGTTGGTAGTCCTCTCATTTTTGCTTTATATATATTGGAGGCTGTGTATTTACATACTACTTCAGTTAACCCTTTAATGATTATTAGATGGCCCACTTCTTTTTAGTAATACTTGACTTTAAATTGTTTTTTTTCCCTTTTGTTATCATAGTTATATCAATTTCATTAACTTCTGATGATAATTTGCTTGGCATGTTTTTTCCCAGCCTTTTCTTTTCAGCCTTTTTATGCCCTTGGGTTTTTTGTATGCACGAAGTTGGATTTCCTTTTATCTAGATTGAGAATCTCAGGGGTTTTTTTTTGTTTGTTTGTTTTTTGTTTTTAAATCTACAGTTAGTTTATTTATATTTATTTGTGATTGCTGATAAGTTATATATTTTTGTTATTTTGTGTATGTGTATATGGTTCTTCCTTTTGCTTTCTTTTGAGGTTTGAGAATCTTTTGTTTCTCATTTCATAGTTTGGGTGTTGTAATGTATATATTTTCTATTTTCTTGACCATGGCAGATATTTTAGTATGCATACTCAATTTAATCTGTATATGTTGTCCCAGAACAGTGCAAGAATTTAGAACTACCTCTCCTGATTTATGTTCTGTATATTGTCCAAAATCTTAAGCACCTTTTAATTTCATAAATTAATCATTTAAAAAATATTAGTATTCAGATTTAGTCCCCTAATTAATTTCTTTGTCCATAGTCCTTTGCATTCAAGACTTTCCATCTGGGATTCCTTTCCTTCTTGGAGTATATCCTTCAGAATTTCCTAAAGGAGGAGTGTTTCCATAGTTAAGAGTTTTTATTTAGGGAGCCTGGGTGGCTCAGTGGGTTAAGCCACTGCCTTTGGCTCAGGTCATGATCTCAGGGTCCTGGGATCGAGTCCCACATCAGGCTCTCTGCTCAGCGCGGAGCCTGCTTCCTCCTATCTCTCTGCCTGCCTCTCTGCCTACTTGTGATCTCTCTCTGTCAAATAAATAAATAAATTCTTTTTAAAAAAAAGTTTTTATTTAGCTTTTATTTGCATGACCATGTCTTCAATTTCATCTTAATCCTTGAAAGATGTTTCCTGGATCTGCATTTCTAAGTTAATAGTTACTTTTTGTTAGTACTCTGTAAGTGTTACTCTGTTTTCTCTCTAGTCTGGTTTTTCCTTGCTTTAAGAAATCATTTTCAAACTGTTACTTCTTTGAAGATAATCTTTCTTTTTTGGCTGTCTTTCAGATCTTCTCTTTAATTTTTGATTCTTCAGTTTCACTGTGGTATCAGTAATATGATTTTTTTTTCTTTTTTTATTCTGTTTGGATTCATTGGGCTTTCTTACTTTGAGCTTTAGTGTTTCTCATAAATTTTGAAATTTACTTACCAATTTGGAATACTTCTGCCATTTTTGAATCTTTATTTTTCAGTAAAGATCCTGGCAAAGGAACACTAAAAGGAGTAATTGAACAGTGTTACACTGGGGTAAGGTCTAAGGGAATCGCAGTGTTGCATTGGGGTAAGGTCTAAGGGAACCGCAGTGGATAGGGAAGCTTTTGTTAGGCCCTGAATGTGCAGGGAGGGAGAGTGAAGAATTTGAGAGAGCTGCAGCTGTAGTAGAGAGCAGCCTGACTGGAGTTGTGGCTTTTGGTGAAGAAAAGGTGCCACATGCTGGGGCTAGGGGAAGAGGGTGAGGAAGCCTAGATGATATGGTTTTGTGTAGGTTAGTTTCCTGGGGCTCTAACCTTTACTTTGTCCTCCAAGACTTTTAATGTTTGTACCTCTCTACATTTTGAATAATTTTTTGTATCTCTTTTCAGTTTTCTCCTATATTTAAAAAAATGCCTTTTTTTAATATATATATGTGTGTGTGTATATATATATATGGATATATTTATTTATTTATTTTAAAATATTTTATTTATTTATTTGACAGAGAGAGAGGTCGCAAGTAGGCAGAGAGGCAGGCAGAGAGAGAGGGGGGCAAGCAGGCTCCCCATTGAGCAGAGAGCCCAATGCGGGCCTCAATCCCAGGACCCTTACTGAGATCATGACCTGAGCCAAAGGCAGAGGCTTAACCCACTGAGCCACCCAGGCGCCCTCTTACGTGCCTTTTAATCTATCCATTGAGTTTTTAACATTTTTTGAGGCATATACAATAAAATTCACAAATCTTGGGTGTCTAGTTTGATGAGTTTGGGCTGTTGTATATACTCCCTGTAACCACCATCTAAGTGAGATCTATGTTTATAAAATGTTGAAATTTTTCTTGTATGTTGTTCCTAAGAGATCTGTTGTGTTATCTTGCTACTTACTTTTACCATTTTTAAGTACTTTCATATAGTTGTACAGCCTTCACCACTATCTCCAGAATTTTTCCATTATCCCAAACTGAAACTCTGTACTCATTAAATAATAATTCCCCATTTCTCCCCTCACCCCATCCAAGGCAAGCACTATTCTACTTTCTTTCTCTATGAGTTTAACTGTTTTAGATACCTTATATAAGTGGAATTATATGGCATTTTTCTCATTTCTTGCTTATTTCATGCATCAGATTGTTTCCAAGATTCATTCCTGTTGTAGCATGTATCAAAAATTCATTCCTTTTTAAGGCTGAATATATGCCATTATCTGTGTATGTATACTACCTTTTGTTTATTTATTGCTCCATCAGTGGACATGTGGTTGTTTACACCTTTCGGCTTTTGGGAGTAATACTGCTATGGACATTGGTATATGGTCTGTTTGAGCCCTGCTTTTCATTCTTTTGAGTATATACCTAGAGGTGGAATGCTGTCTTGTGTGCTAGTTCTGTGTTTAATTTTTGAGGAACTAACATACTATCGTTCATAGTAGCTGCATTAAAAAAAAAATAAATGTTGGGGTGCCTGGGTGGCTCAGTCAGTTAAACACCTGCCTTCGGCTCAGGTCATGATCCCAGGGTCCTGAGATCAAGCCCTGCATCCAGCTCCTTGCTCCATGGGGAGCCTGCTTCTCCCTCTGCCTGCCACTCCCCTTGCTTGTGCGTGCATATGCGCGCGCTCTCTCTCTCTGTCAAGTAAATAAATAAAATCTTAAAAAAACTAACAAACCAAACCTACATGTTTTACATTCCCACCAGTAATGGACAAGGGTTCCAGTTTCTCCACATCTTTGTCAACAACTGTTCCTTTCTTTCCTTGTCTTTCTTTGTCATTCTTCTAGATGTAAAGTACAATCTCATTGTAGTTTTGATTTGCATTTCCCTAATGAGTGATGTTGGGAATATTTTTATGTGCTTACTTGCCAGTTTGTATGTCTTTGGAGAAAATGTATATTCCTGAGGTGCCTGGGTAGCTCTGTCAGTTAAGTATTTGCTTTCTGGTCAGGTCATGATCTCAAGGTCTTTGAATTGAGCCCCGAGTCAGGCTCTCTGCTCAGCAGGGCATCTGCTTCTCCCTCTCCCTCTATGCTTTCTCTCCCTTTCTCATTTAAAAAAAAAAAAAATCTTGAATATAAAAGAAATATATATTCGAGTTCTTTGCTCATTTTTAAATTGAGTTCTTTGTTTCTCTTTTGTTTAGTTTTAGGAATCCTTTATAGATTCTGGTGGTTACTCGCTTATCATATGTATGATTGGTAAAAAATTTTCCCATTCTGTGAATTGATTTTTTGTTCTGTTGATAGTATCATTTGATATGCAAAGGGTTTTTTAATTAGGTTTGCATCATATAGTTTTAAGTTATTTTAAACATTTGTACTGTGTTTCTGAACGTTTCCAATATTTAAGAGTTTTGTTGGTTTGATTGCTTAATTTATTATTTTGCAGACTCATGGTGACATGTTTTCTCACGTGTTTAAAAGTTTTTGAATATTAGCTGTGGGAGGTGTTTCTAGAAAAGTCTGAAACCTGGATTATAGTGCATGACCAACACAGGACTACTTTAAATTTATTGGCTTGAAGTTTTTGGGCCACATGGGTACTGTTGAAATGAAGCAGAAACTTGTTTGAAGGCTTGTTCATGGTTATCAGTTGTAGTAGTTTTCTACTTTTACCTATCACTAAGATCCAGGCTAGGAAGTTTCTTTCTCCCTCTCTTCTTCCTCCCTCTCTGTTTTTCTTTTTGTTTTTAATGGTTTACCTGTACTAAGTTTTATGTTTACCTGTACTCAGGTTTTGTTTTTTAATGGTTTACCTGTAATAAATTTTATGTTTACCTGTACTCAGGTTTTTGTTTTTTAATGGTTTACCTGTACTCAGTTTTATGTGGAGGGATGTCCTGTTAGTTCCCATCTTAGGAGATTCCTGATTATATCTTGTGTCTTTTTTACCTTTGGGCAGCCATCAGAATGGAAATTCAAGGTCACCTGGGATTGGCAGATGTCTCTTGGGTAAATGCATAAGTGCCGTTTTTAATCTTTGGATCACTGCTTTGGTTTAGTTTTAGCTTCTGAGGATTTCTTAATTTGTTGTAAGCTCAGGAGTACATTAAAAATGTAGAGATACTTCATCCACCATTTTTATTTGGTTTTAGCTGGAGAGGAGTTCAGAGTATCTTGAACTGTTGGGGCCCAAGGAAGGCTCCCTCATTTTAAAAATGCAATGTTTCAAATAAATGGAGAAATATGAGCAGTTTAAATCATAACCATGTACCCATCTCCTGGATTAACAAAGGTTAATATAGTCATTTTACATATAATCTTAAAAATAATGTCACAGATATAATTGAAGCCTCCTTTGGGTCCCTTTTAGATACTGTTCTCCAGCCTCTGCTTCTTCATAATCATAATTTTAAAATTGTTTGTCCTTACCATCCATGTTTTTACATTTTGCCCACAAAGAAAAATAAAAACTACCATAATTTAGAGTTTCTGAAATTTTATATAGATGATATGTTATATATATTCTGTCATTTGGTCTCTCCTCTGTCAATTTCTATTGTGAAATGATCACAGTTAATTAATATATGTCAACATACATAGCTACTAAATCTTTTTCTTAAGATGAGAACTTTTAAGATCTATTCTCTTAGAAACTTTCAAATACACAATATTATTAATATAGTTACCATCCTATACATAGCATCCCCATAGCTTACTTATTTTATAACTGGAAGTTTGCCTTTTCACCCCCTTCACCCATTTCATCTTCCTCTTCCTCACAGCCACCAATCTGATCTCGTATCTATGAAGAGCTGTTTTTTGTTAGAGACAACGCATAAGTGAGATCATTCTCTTTAAGTAAATGTCTTTCTCTCTCACTTCACTTAGGCATACTGCTTTCAAGGTCCTTTTTCCTAGTTAATTTGACTCTTTTGGGCCTTTTCCTTACTTGTCTTGGGATCTCCTTGTCATATTCTGAGATGAACCATATGGTTCATCGGTATTTAAATTGGAATTGTATTAATTATTATAGGTTAATTTGAGGAGACGCATGTGTATTTTTAACTGCAGTTCTCTTACCAATTATAAGATGTATTCATCAGCGTCATTAGATGATTTGCCTGGAGAGATCCTTGACTGGAAGTTTCCCAAATACTGCGCTACAGAGATAGGATTAGAAACCTGGGGATTTTAAGTCAGTATCCCATTCTTTTAATTAAAGGGGACTCTAAGATTGTTTAAAAGGATTTTTAAGGTAGTGTAAACCTGTTTGTAAGCAGAAAGCACAGTGCCATTGCTTAGCATAACTTTAAGATAAAAAGAGAGAAGAGAGGAGGGAGGAAATGAGGTGATAAGTGAGCAGGGAGCCAGTGGGACAGGAATGGGAGAAGGATTTAGATTTCAGAGAAAGTTGAGGGGGAGGGAATATTTTGTTAGAAATTGGAGAAGGATATAGGAGATCAGTCCTTTTGAAAAGGAAGATACATAAAGGAGCTAGTTAATCATACAGGAAGGCTTTCACTTTGGGAAAGAAAAGAAAGATCATTTTCTGAGAGATTGGAATACTGGGTATCATGAGATGAGAGGTTTGAGAGAAAAACAGATTTGAAAGGACAGTTTTTGGGAGTGTGCTAGGAAATCACAAGAGATTAATTAGGGCACATCTCTCAAATGAGTTTAGCTGGAAAGGTCCAGTATCTGGAATTTAGTCTTTGTGGAACACTTGAAATATTGATATGATAATATCATTATGTGTTATGGTTTTAAATTTAGGTAGGAGCATTGGTAAGTTCCAAAGGTTTAAGGAAAGATTGTAGATAGAAAACTAAAAATTGAACAAATTCTTAACTTAAAGTCTTCAGGGAATGAATGAAAAGTTGCCAGTAAACATGTTTTTAGGTAGTACATCTGTGATTTTCTCTTTTTTAGTGTATGTGCTGCCAAAGGGAGCACCATCTGTGATTTTCTAATTTGAACATTAAGCCATGCTCTCTCTCTAACAAAAAGAACAATTAGAGCTAAGAAAATTCTTATTATGAGCTCTATGACATAGCTTCCAGTTTTGTTTTCTACTTTTGTTGCTTGTTTCCTTTCTACAAGTTGTGCCTGATTTTTCAATCTTTGACCATTTTTTTTTTAACACAGTCCTATAAATGTTGGTATTTATAGTAAGCCAAGAATATTACTCAGATTTCTCTAATAGCTATCTGATAGAAATTAGTCTCAATCATGTCTCCTCATTAGTACTAAAAAAGAGTCAAATAATGGGCTTTGATATCACACAAATGTAAGGTGAAATTCTGGTTATGATATTTATTGTGATCTTGGGTATGTGACGATCTGCAAATATAAGTTTCTCCATATGTAAAAGGGAGGAAATAATTTGTACAGGGATGTTGCGTGATTAAATAAGAGCGTATGTATGTAACTTAGCAGTCTGCATGAGGAATAATTAATGCTTTTGTTGTTAACCAGAATAAAAGTTACTGTAGCTGCCCAGGGAAAGAAAAAGTCTGAAGGTCTCATAGGATTTAGCAAGTGGGATTTTTTGAGGATAGATTAGCATGATGACAGAGAAACCAGAATGCAGTTAGTGGCAGAAGTGATAGACTGTCATAATTATTTGCGCGATTATTTGATCAATGTCTGTCTTTTCTAAGACTCAGAATTCTGTAAGGGCAGGGGTAATTTTCCCTGTTGTTACACACTCAGTTTCTGGCATGGTGCTTGAAGTTTAGGTAGCCTTAGTAAATATTCTTTTAATAGAAATTATTTAGGTACTTTGGTTTTCCCAAACCCCTCATATTAAATATGTCATTTAATCCATTTATTAGTGTATTTTGAGTTCTAGCTTCAGATGCCCTTGGCTGTGTGCTACCAATGGTGTTTTCTCAGGGTTTTTTGTAAATTGAAGGTGGCCTGGATAGGCTATGGAATGAATGGTGCAGGCTGGGCGAGAAACACCAGTATATTGCGTTAGGAATTTGTGAGCTTCAGGTTTCTTGCTAGCGTGACTCCTTAGAAAAACCTCAATTTTTCCCTGATGTTGACTTTGTTGTCCTGAAGAAACCCAGAATTGCTCACCTGCTGTTTCCTCTTACCATTACTGTACTCTGCTACCACCTACTATTTCTTTCAGCTCTTCTGATTCATTTGACCACACTTTGTAAGTGTGAGCTTTTTAAAAGTTTTTACTATTTATTAATGACAATGAAAGAACATTAATAGACAATACAAAAAGACTCTTTTATTTTACTATTATTTCTTTACTGAAAGTTTACAAGCTATGTAAAACATCTAGCATTGGGTGCTAGAGGAGGACTTTTAGGGGGAATTTACTTCCTTTCTATCTCCATGCTTTAAACACAGTAAGTCTTACATGGTACTGAGCCATCTAAGTGTAGTTTCTGTTAAAGAGTTAGGGCACTAGGTTCAGTTTCCACCTCTGCTTCCTCTTTGACCGTGAGCAAATTGATTACTCCATTCCTCAGTTTCCTCATCTGTAAAATGGGGATAATGATAGTTTGTACCTCGTAAGGCTGTTATTAGGATTAATGAGATTATATATGTACGTTCCCATCCATCTATTTGAAAATAATGCTTTGCAATGCTGAGTACTCAGTCTTGTTGTGTTGCCTCTCCTTTTGGTATGTGCAAGGCTCTAGGGCTCTAGGAATTTAGAGATGAGTAAAGTTAAGTTTCTGGTATCAGAAAAGTCAGAGAAAAGGAAAGAGGGGGAAGCAAATACTTGGGAGTACATTATGGTAAGTTGGGTAGTAGAGATACACCTGTAGTGTATCCTACAAGGTGAGAGAGACACATCATTTGTGTTCAGGCTGACTAGGGAGAGGTCAGAAAAAGCTGATGAAGGAGAGACTGAAGCAGAATTTGAAGGATGAATTCTGATTTCTTTCTTTTTTTTTTTTTTAATTTAATTTTATTTTTTCAGTGTTCCAAGAGAGTTCTGATTTCTAAAGAGGAAGGAGTTTACAGGTGGAGGTTCCATAGGTCATACTATGTAGGGACTTTGGAGGGAAAAATGTATATTTTTGGTTTAGGCTCCCTGCCTGCTGAATCTTTAGGGGCTGGGAATCTGTTTTGTGTTTTGTTTTTAACAAAAAAACTTCAGCACTCAGCAGTGCATAGAACTTGCTATTTGGAAACCACTGCCAAGTCATTTTCAAAAAGAATTAAAAGCTTTGGTTTTGGGAAACTAAAGTGAACACCATATTGCCATTTAATGAATCAGTTGATGATTTTATTGTTTTTATGATAATGTTCAACCAGGTGATTGAGATAAACCAACTTTTAGATTATACTTCACTACTTAGGAAATCTGATACTTTATAAATGAAATAGTTAAGTTATATTGAGACCTGTACTTTATTAGAGTGTCTAAAGGTCATTAGCCTTAGGAACTATTTTTGTTTGTAGAGTAACTGGCATGATTATTTGCAAAATTGTATATGTACTGCTTTTCAAGGGTGATGAGATGAATGTTTAAATCAGAATTACCTGGGCAATCCATAGTTGTTGATTTGTATTCATAGCAGTATAACATGTTGCAGTGATGTTTAATAATATGCCTGTGTTTCTGGGGTATAGTCAGCAGATATTAATGAAAATATATCTTGCGAAAACACAAACTTGTTGAATTTAAAAAGACGGTGAGAATGAAGAATTTGCAAATGGAAGGACAAAAATATTTATATTTAGCATAGATTTCACAGTATTTTATTAATAAAGACTTTTTTCAAAAAACATTAAGGAATTTAACACAATTCTTTAATAAAAATATTTTCATTTTTATTAGAGAGCTGTAGAGGGTGCTGTATCATTGGGAATAGTATCTGAATTGGTTTTAGCTAATTACAAGAATTCCTTTAGGCCAGACTATCAAAGTTGGTTAATTTCTCATAGATACACATTTCTGCTCACTATTTTAACTAAAATTATAGTGACTAATGTTGCTATAGTTTATTATAATGGTCTAACATACTTTATTGCAAAATGTTTTTTATCTTCCAGATTATTTGAATCTAGTTGAAATTTTGATCTCCCCATTTTCTATTGGTTACAGTAGCAAAGGTTTATTTTCCTACCATCTACCCTGACTCTCCCCGCCCAAATTGCGAATTCTGGTATTTAATTGGTAGACTTATTTAAGCAATCTCTTCTCTTCAGATGGGTCCCAATCAGTCTAAGATAACCATGCCATATAATGAGAATATATATATTTTAGGTTCAAAAGAATATTTATCTTTAGAGAAAAGAACAAAATGGAATTTTAGAACAAAATGGAACTTTAAAACCTGATAGACTTTACAGGTGGTTTTTGTTAAGCCAGAATTCTGGCTTTTTCTGATTTATTTATTATTCAGATAGGAGTTTTATAAATCCCAATTTCACTGTTCCCTAGTTTTTCTGGTTTAATGGTGATTTTAGAAAACTTGATATGTAGAATTATCTGGTAATAACTTTTATTTTAAAGGATTGCTGTTAGAAAACACATTTTTAGTAACTTAAGGATTCATTTTCACCAGTGCTGAAGAATTTAGAGATTATTTGAACTTGATGAAGTGATATATTTTAGAATAAAAAGCAGTAAGTTAGCTATGTTTAAAAGATAAGGAAAATGTTGGGTAAGTATCTTCTAAAATGTAGGCATCTTTAAAGGCTTCTCATCCAAACTTTGCCAGGAATTTCTTCCTTTTTCCTGAAACTATATTTTAAATATTTATTAAGAAGTTTTATACTATAGTTTCTTTAAAATAAGAAGCAGGAATTTGTCCTTTCATTACCACCACCCATCCCAAGTGAAAATATTTTCTCTTTCTGTGGGTTAAAGGTTTGCTGCTGTTCAAGCTTTCTTATTAAACAAGTGTACTCTGTTTTTTTGTTTTGTTTTGCTTTTGTTTTTTTAACTCTCAAGGCACCACCTTCCATGGTTAATAATGAGCAACGCCAGCATGCAGAGCACATATTCTTATCATTTAGGAAATCAAAATCACCATTTGCGGTTTGCAAGCATATTTTGGGTAAGTATTCGTTTTAAAAATAATTTTGCAGAATCAGATCTCATTTTTCTGTCTTGAATGTTTTTAAATTTTTAAATTTAAATTCCTTTTAAAACAAGCAGGTTTGTATAGTTAAAATTTTCCATTAATATTGATTCTATTGAAGTGGCTTTAAAGATATTCCATAAAGCCAGACAGAGAAATTTGTTTTTACTTTGAATTTTCTTCCCCTGAATATAGTATTCAGTAATTTATTATTCAATAATTTATTCAGTAATTTTTTATTGACCATAACACAAAGGCTATTAATGGTGGTGGTGGGGGGGAAGTCTAACAGTTTTTCAGTTGTTCAAGCGTGCTGTCACTTATCATAGGAAATGTACTATAATATAGCTTACCCTAGTGTTTTAAAATTATGATTATTTTGGAGGTTTCAACAGTTTTTCTTTTAGTTTTTTTCAGAAAAAATTTTTTTAACCATGTAGCTTATACTCAGCTTTCTTAGCAAATATTAGTTCTGTGTAGGTTATCACTGTATATTTTTAAATGAAGCATTTTTACTCTTGTAAAAATATTTTACGGGTACTCTTTATCTGACATATGTACAGAAATGATCTGTTTCCTTTAAAAAATAATCACAAAAGTTTTAACTCTTGTCCAAAAATGGCATTTTCTTAAATATTATACACACAGTTTTCTTCCTCTTACATGTTTTTCAAAAACAGTAAGAGAAAATTTCATTGGTTATTGTTATTTTATAACTTAATTATTGTTGGCTCTTTTGCTTAATCGGAGCTATTTTTTATAACCCATATTTGAGGCTCTGAGCTATCCTTGACTACAAAGTTGATTAGTTGTGTATTAAGACCTAAAATTTATGACCTTTTATTCTTGTGCTTTTAGAAAGACTCATCTGTTAGCCACCAGCACTCTGGTTTCTAGATTGAAATAGCCTATAATTAAAATCATGTTAATAATGCTTTATGTAAAGGGCTTATAAATAAATTGTCAGATTGTAGTAGAAAGAGTATTGCTGTAGGTATGGTGAGATCGGAATACCTGCACAGTATCAACTTAGGAAGTCATTTAGCCCGTTTTTCATCTGTAAGAGGAGAACATTGGTACCCTTTTCCTTCATGGACTTGGTTGCCTTAAGCTGTTATGAGGCACAAATGTAGTAACATTTAAAACTGCTTTGTAAACAGTCTAAGTGACCCCATTACCTGATTACAGAAGGCATTTAAAAAATATGATAACCTTAAAAAAGTGCTCTGTTCTCTTTTTGCAAGGAGCTAGCAGTGGTGGTGAAGGTGGCTCTGTCTCATTCAGGAGTTAGATCTTACCATTAGAGGGACAGTTTTAATAACCACCTTTTAAATTCTAAATGAGGCAGTTTTGGTCTTTTTTTTTTTTTTTTTTTTAATGGTCAATTTTTATACTTTGGGGTGAATTTGTTTCTGGCACTAAGAAAATTTGTTACCATATGCCCATGGAGAATATTTGATTTCATGTTAAATTATAAAAAGCAAAACTAAACATCACTATTAAGAATTTAAGGGAGGCTTCATCTTTACTGCCTTGAGATTGTCCAGCATTTAGAAATTAGATTTAGAAAGCCATCGTATTAAACTAGTCACCTAAAATAAATTGAGTCTGGTTTTTATGGCTTATGCCTTAACTACATTAATTAGGATTCCATCATTTTCATCTGACTTTCTGTTGTAATTCAGTTGTCATTCTGTACTAGTTGGGAAATAGTTGATCTAAGTTTTAAGTATTTTATTAGAGTGTATTTATTTATACAATTCTTTCCTTTTTAGAGTATGTATTTTATGAAGTACTATTGCTTTGTTATGATTTGAGCTTGTTTTAGAATACTTTTGTTTTCCTGATAAAAATTTCTAAAGAATAGTATTGCTAGTTCTGGCTGTGCTTTTAAAATCAGTTTGGGTTTTGAGACATTAACTATTTAAAAGGTTGAGTGCATGTATTATAACCATAATCTAATCATTAATGTACTGCAAAGCCCTGTGTTACATTAATGTTTACATCTGAACTTCACAGAAAATCTTTCAACTCCTTACTCAGTTGCCACCAGCACAGAAGGGTTAATTCCTCTAAGAAGACTTCTCATACACGTGGCAGTCAATCGCAATTCAGAATTTTCACATTCTTATTTAGGGATAATATGTCATTTTTATACAGTGGGTAATATTCTGATAAAGGGGAGACTTTCTCTTTGATGCTTCCCTTCTCTGGCCTCTTAAAATTCTTCCTTCCTTCACTTAAGTTTTATGTTGCTTGTTTTTCCCCATTTCTTTCTCTTCTACACTTTTATTTTTATTCTAGGTTTACTTTTGCACTCTTCTCTGTGTGTGTGTGTGTGTGTGTGTCTGTGCGCGCGCACACACGCGCATGCGCGTGTTCATGTTGCATGCCTGTGCATTTTATCAGAAGACTTTTAGACTTCAGAAGTCTGGCACTTAAGGTTTTGCTAGTTTGGTCTGGTCGAATGTGTGTTCCCAAATCCTGCAAGTTCTGTTCTTGTTTAAGAAATACCTCCAACCAGTGAGAGATTGGTTCAACGCTTCTGGGACTAACTTTGTAGCATTCTTCTATCCTTCCCTCAGAGAGAAATGGATTTCTTTAATTTCTTATCTCAGAAGTGGTTGAAACAAAACAAAGTGAAACCCAAGACTTACTGTTGTTTGGTGTGCCTATGTATCATTAAGCAGACTCTGGAGCTTCTATTGCCTGTGCTTTAGACAGAAATCTTTAAGGCTAGAGGTAAATGTATATAGTAGCTGATTATCTCGGCCTTGACTATTACGGTTTTAGTATTCCTCTGAAAATATTTTTGATCAGAATGTAGTGCTCTGCCTCTCATTATTTACTTCAATTTATTTCACCTCTCATTATTTACTTTAACTTTTGTCTTCATGGTTCTGTGTAGTTTCAGATGGCTGACATGATAGAAATTAATTTTATTTACATAATTATTATTAAAGAAAGTTACTGTGGTGGGAAGTGAAAGCTTCCTGCCAAAGTGGCCCAAAATAATTATCTAGACAGTGTCCTGGTCAGTGGAGAATCATCCTACAAGTATCAGAAATTCCAAGTAAATTGTGATTTCCTCATGAAGACTTTGCAATTTCAAGCATCTTTAGAGCAGAGAGCAAGAATAAGAGCTTGTTTGTCCAAGTGAAGTCCTAATCTTCTGCTGGTAGCTTCTAGAGTTCCATAGAGCTTCTGCACATTTATATTACGTGTACATACAGTTTATGAAGGCTAATCATAAGTTTTACGAGAAGGTATAATTCATTAGGTTAGGAAGATTCTTCCTTTTAAATTTGGAATTCAGCTTTCTTTTTTTCAGATCCTCCATTCTTAGAGACAGCTTCTTATGGGAGTAGTAATTTAGCTATGCCTATTTAATATCAAACAGAGGTATCTAAGAGTTATCTTGGAAACTTTTGAATGTCATTCACCTTCTGCAGTTATTTCCTCCCCCAACCCTTGCAAAAAAAGGAGGAGGAGGCAGGAAAAATGGATTGGGTATAAGTACAAACAGAAATAAGCATGTTTCATTGCTTATGAAAACAAGAAGGTACTTGCTTGGTCTCTCTTCATTGGCATATGCCTTTAGGGGCGGGTTAGTATAGCTCCAGAAACATTTACCAGCCATGCTTATTGAATTTCTTCTCTTAATCTCTTGGTTCATCAACACTTTCTTTAGCTGTAAAATGCAGAAAATGAATTAGATGATCTTTGGAATAGTATTTCCAAAATTCTGTGAGTCCGTAAGATTTTGCTTCTTTGTTAAAACTCATAGTTAAGGATTTCAGGTTTCTTGTCTTTAAAATTTTTACCATTGCAATAGAAAATGAAATTAGGCCATCAATCATCATTCATTTTCAGGAAGAGGTTTATAATAAGAGACTACCTAACTTACCTTTATGAAGCAGTACCATATTTTTCCTTAAGTGATCTAAATAGATAGAGCTAGTTTCTGTTTCAAATCCTCTTTGAATAAAACATGGTTTGTTTGTTTTTTACTCCTAGAACTTTAAACATCTTTTTATAATAAGTTTACATTTTTGGAAGCTATTGCTTTATTTATTGATAATTTTTTAAGGTTTCTAAATTTTTGTGAGTTCTGATTATCATCTCAATTAGAATTCATGTTAAGATAGCATGGAATAATCAAACTTAAAAAGAAGAAAGTCCGAATTGGTTCCTCTTATTAGTTTTTATAGGTTCAAAACTCATATGTAGTAGTCTAAATTGATAGAAATTTATGTAGGATATACCTTTTCTCATGCATTTTTATAGCTTATTGTGTCAAGATCACTTAAAGATTTTTAAATGACCTAAGCTTGAGTAGGAGAGAAAATGATGTGCCTGACTATATCTTCATGCTCTTCTAATAAATTCTTGAAGGTGCCATTCTATGCCTAGAGTTAATTTCTCATGGCTTTCAGATACTTATGTCTAGTGATCTTGGCAAATAACCTGCAGTCTAATCATAGACTTTTCATGGATTTCACATGATGGTTATTTTTTAGGACTTCACAAAATTTCTATTTTTTCTTGACTTCATTTTGACTGTTTCTCCCTTTTGATAATGCTGTTTGGAAACCGATTGTAGTGGTATTGGTGAAAGAAAGAAAAAATAGAAGATTAAAATATTTCTTACGGATGTTAATTTTCTATTTTTTCTTTCCCTCCTGATTTAGTTTTTAGTTCAGAAACTATAACTTGCTAGTTAAGGCTGGGTTTTTCTAAGGGTAGCTTTGGAATTTTACTCAGTTTGAACAATATTGCAATCAGAAAATTCACAAGAACTTCTCACCTTGTGTAAATGTGACTCATTTTTGTTTTCTTTTCTTTCTTTTTTTTTTTAACATTTTGAGAAAAGTAAGCTGAACGTGATAGTGTTTATTTCTGAACTTGCTATTGGAGATGGGCCATCCTGCTGAAAGCTCAGTCACTTAACAAATATTTTAACAGCATGGCTCATCACAAATAGTGATGTTCAAAGACTAGTTTAAGATATTTTGCAGATACAAAGCTCTATTTTGCACAGGGTGAGAATCTCTTAGGAAATTTTCTGATTGCTTTATATTTTTATTTTTATTTTTTTTAAAGCTGTGTTATTTTTTAGTTCTTCATGCTTTGGAAGTAACAGTTGAAGAGAGGTGAGGAAAGTTTGTGAAAATTGTGATCGGTGATTAGCTGCCACCTGCCTGGGGTGTCTTCTGAGAGGAACTAACCTCTTTGTGGTGCTAGAGCAAGGTCACTGGATTAAAAAAGGAACAGGTAACCATCTTATTCCTTGTCTGAAAAGTTCTGTTTTTAAATTAATAAATGCAAAATGTTCAAAGGAAGATGAACTGCTGTTTAAAGAAAGTTTCTAATTTTCTCCTCAGAAACAAGTAAAGTGGACTATGTCCTCTTTCAAGCTGCCACAGCCATAATGGAAGCAGTTGTCCGAGAGTGGATTCTCTTGGAAAAAGGTAGCATCGAGTCACTGCGAACATTCCTTTTAACATATGTCTTACAGAGGCCTAAGTAAGTATGTGGTGGAGGTACTGCTAAAATACTTGTGCTGTGCTTCTCTCTCTCTCTGTTTTTTTAATGATAATGATAATGATGTTTATGGTTAAGCTCTGTTTGGAACTCCTATTTTAAAAATCACATGGTTGTGAGTTGTTTTTGGTACTTAATGAAATACTACTTTTTCTTTACGCTTACAGTACTAGGTTTTGTTTCTTTGAAAAGATGATGCTGGATGTTAGGGATTTTTTTTTTTTAAGAATTTATTTATTCATTTGGCAGAGAGAGACACAGCAAGAGAGGGAACACAAGCAGGGGAAGTGGGAGAGGGAGAAGCAGCAGCCTTCCTGCTGAGCAGGGAGCCCGATGTGGGGCCGAATCCCAGGCTCATAACCTGAGCCGAAGGCAGAACCTTAACGACTGAGCTACCCAGGTGCCCCGGGTGTTGCGTTTTTTTTGATGTTGGTTTAGTTCCAAAGATTTTGATTATAAATAAAAGTTGATCTTGGGCTCAAATGAAAATACTTTGTACTTACTTGTTCTTTTGGTACTTAGTAAGTATTATAAGACATAGGTGAATATCCTAAGACAGGTGAAGAGGGAACCATCTGTGTTATGTATATATGTACATAGAAATGCACGTTAATAAGGCTGTAGAAGAGAAAGAACCAAATTTTAATAGTTTCTTTTGGAAAATGGATCAGTTTTAAGAAATGGGGTAAAAGTAAGTTTTCTTTTTGTGTCATACACATTCTGTCTGAATATTTTATAAGATTTGTACATTCATTGCCTATATGACTTTTTTAATATGATGAAAATTGTCAGTCACACTATTTGGGGGAGAAATTCATATACCAGGGTGCCTGGGAGGCTGTTAGGTTAAGCGTCCGACTTGATTTCAGTTCAGGTTTTGATCTCAAGGTTATGAGTTCAAGGCCCGCATTGGGCTCCATGCTGGGCATGGAGCCTACTTAAAAAAAAAAATGAAGAAGTAGCAAATGCATTCTGCTACTTACCTTTTTTTTTTAAGTCCCCCAAACACCAAGTTGTCTTTTGAGAAGAGGCAGTGCACATTGTATGTATGCCATTTGCATAACTGGACAATTGAATTCGAGGAAAGTGTTATGTAATCAGAAATGTTGGTAATTAGGAATTTCAATTAGTGGCATTAAACATACATAAAGCTTTAAAAGTAGAACATACATTTGTTCCTACTGATTGTTCACTAGCATTCTCTGAATTCATAATATTTAATAATAATTACTGGCACAAATTTAGCACACAGTTAAATGCTGGTTGCTTTACAGATGCAAGAATGCATGAGAGAAAAAAGGCAAGATTTACTTAGCCTATAAACATTACAGGTGTAATGGGTAATGTTTTCTATAGATGAGTGAATATAGATGTGTGTAAAGGGAGAGTTTGGCTTGTTTTTCCCCGTTTTAATAGCACAAGGAAAAATTGACCAGTTTTCAAACCTTTCTCTTCTCCTTCACACTGGTTTTCTTTATTTAAATTTTAATTTGTGTGATATGATGAGGCCATTTGGGTGTGATATGATATTGTCTTGCCCTGGGGCTGCTCATTGATCCCATCCTTCCCACTTGGGAACCACTGAAATCTGAACCACACACTTAATATATGGTAGACTTAGAGAGAGAGAGTGAGTGTGTGTGTGTGTGTTTACACGTGCTCACATGTGATCTCTTGTATTATCCAAGAATAATCTCATTCTTATTTTTTTTTTAAAGGAATTTATTTACTTATTTGAGAGAGGGAGAAGAGAGAGAACAAGCACAGAGGGAGAGGGAGAAGCAGCCTGCCTGCTGATGCCCGCTGAGAGCTCGTTGGAGGGCCTGATCCCAGAACCCTGAGATCATGACCTGAGCTGAAGGCTCAACTGACTGAGCCACCCAGGCGGCCCCCACATAATCTCATTCTTAAATAATTTTCATTAGTTCAGAAGCTGTTTTGGAGCTGATTGTAGGGTTCTACATTGGTTCACTTACATATTTTCTCCCAAACTGTTTAAAAACAAAACTCTCAGCGAAATTGTAAGAAGAGTACAGTAAACACACACATACTCTTTTCCTAGTGGGGATTCAGTTAACATTTTGTCACATTTGATTTCTCTTATATATGTGCATTCCCCCCCGCCAACCACCTGAAAGTATGCCACAGAAATCGTGGTACTTCATCTTTAAATATTTGAGCATCTCTCCTGAGAGCATAATCTCAATACTCTTGATATAATTGACATATCTGTGTTAATCTAATGTAATTCTGATTCTACATTTTCATTTCCCCAGTTGTCTGAATTATGTTACTGATATTCTTTTTCCTTTATGTTACTTGTTTGATCCAGAATTTAACCACAGATTATATGTTGTATTTAGTTGTCATGTCTCTTCAGTCTCTTTTAATCTGGAATAATTCTACCCTTCTTTTGTTTCTCATGACACAGCCATTTTTGTCTCGTAGAATTTCCTACAGTATGGACTCAAGTCAAATGAAAACCATTGGTATACTGCATAGGTAGAATGAATATTGAATATGAATATTGTGTTTATAATGTTACATACTTCTCATTTGGTGCACAGAATTTTTTCTGTTTTTTTTCCTCCTAATTGAGATAACATTTGCATAGAGTAAAATGGAAGGTACACTTGACAGTATAGCAGAGTGGTTCAGAAAGGGACTGATTTCCACTTCTGCCACTCTGCACTGGCAGATTACCCTCTTTGTGCATTAGTTTTTTTAATTGTTGTTGTTTAATTAACTATTAGAGTTAATACTATTTTACTCAAAAGATAGCTGTGAGGATTAAATGTATGTATTTCTGTGAAGGTGGTTTATAGGAAGCCTTGCATACTGTAAGATCAACAAACATTAAACATTATTATTAATTTTCCTATTAACTTACAATTTTTGCCAATGGACTTCCTTCAAACTTGCTTTATGGGGGCTCCTGGATTGCTCAGTTGTTGAGCATTCGACTCTTGGTTTTGACTCAGCTCATGATCTCAGGGTTGTGGGATCAAGCCCTGCATCAGGATATCTGCTCAGTAGGGAGTCCGCTTGGAGATTCTTTCCCTCT
Source organism: Mustela nigripes (assembly GCF_022355385.1). NCBI lineage: Eukaryota > Metazoa > Chordata > Mammalia > Carnivora > Mustelidae > Mustela > Mustela nigripes. The sequence goes on along the minus strand of NC_081571.1, from coordinate 2,164,631 downwards.
ATCCCTCCCCGCAATTATACACACACACATGCACCCCCACCCTCAAATAAATAAAATCAGCTTTATGTACATTTCCTAGGAGTAATCAGTGTATTTGAAATTATTGTATTGCTCCAAAAGTACAGAAATTCACTTTGATCAATTCATATTCTTCCACATAGTAGGATCTCTGCATTTATTTGTTTAATGAATACTTCAAGTCTGTATTTTGAAGGAATGCTTTTCACTTCAGTCTTGACAGGGAGACATGTTTGTTTGTAAATGCCCATCATGTGTTGGGGGAGTCCTCCTTAGTAATGGGCCCCCAACCATGTTCAGGGAATGTTTTTAGAGAAAGTGGCATCACAGTCTTGGCAGAGGATATCAACATTTAGAGGCCAGGAACTGCATGTGCATTGTGCCAGGAATTGAAAGAAGCTCAGTATTTCTGCAGTTTGGAGTATGTGTGGGTGGGGGGAGATTAGAGAGGGCAGCAGATACCTGACCATGAAGGGCCCCAATCGGGACACTTTCCAGGGCTAAAGAAAACACTATTTGTAAGTAATGATGTGAGACAACAGGTAAATTGGGAGTGTTCAAAGAAAGCTGGGCAGGATCCCACTGCTTATAAGCCATATTAAGGAATTTGGAGTTTATCCCAAGGGCACATGGTTGTCGTATCCTATGGCATTCTAGAGTCTGGATTACAAAGTTCAGAGTTAGTTTTCTGAACCTTACCTTTAAGAAGAGATTGCAAAAAGACAGATCTCTGTTTCCTTGTGGTCTAATAGACTTTGTAGAATGCCTCTACTTGTGATCAGTCAGTGCTTCTGCCATCACACTGAGGAGCACAGTTTAGATAGGAAATTTTAAAAAGTTTAAAAAAAATTTGTATGTGTCCATAATGTATCATGAGCAGCTAGCATGTTGCCTTTTCATATTATAGGGAATGAATTTAAGATTATACTACTGGTTGGAGATGGATATAGATCAGAATTTCTGATTGACAGAATAATAAGCTGGCTCTTAATGAACTGACTTGCATCTATTGAACACTGCCTAAAGCAGCTAACACTTATCTAGCACTTAGTATGCACTGGACATAGTTTTAAGAACATTTAATCCTAGTGACACCCCTGTTCTGTTTACCCCCTTTGAACAGATGAGAAAGCTTGAGGCTGTGAAGCTATCTTGCTTAGGGTCACATTGCCCGTAAAATAATAAGTGCAGATTCAAATCTAGACCTTATGGCTTTGGACACTGTGCATAACCAATAGGCTATACTACCCTCATATATAAGCAGTGCTATTAGTAGCTTCAGACATAGTGAGAAATTCGGGAGTATCTTTATAGTAGATTCACGTAAAGATTTTTCACAAGGATTTTTATGTTTTACAGCCTCCAAAAGTATGTTCGGGAACAGATTCTATTAGCAGTAGCAGTAATTGTAAAACGAGGATCCTTAGATAAATCAATTGACTGCAAAAGCATTTTTCATGAAGTCAGCCAGTTGATAAGTAGTGGCAATCCCACTGTGGTAAGTACGCTATCTGTATTTATAAATATTTAAAATTTTTATTTTGTATGATATAACAGTAATGAAATCTGTGTTAAAGAACAAGTGCACAGTCTAAAAATCAAGCAATTTTCATTTGTTCATATTTTCTTTTAGTCCTTTGTGTTTACATACTATTGATATAGAATACTTTGCTTTTTCCTTTGACTCTGTTTTTCCGTGTTGGCATTGTTCATAATCATCATTTTAATGGTATAAAATACTATAAGCCTTTACACTGTAATATTCTTAAACGTTTCTTTTCTGTTGAGTGTTTTTCCTCATTTAATAAACTGTTGACAACTACTAATGATAATAGAAATGTTTGAATAAAATATAAAATGATATGTCATATAACAAAAATTATTTAAATGTTGCTGTACTAATGAATCAAGGTATGCTTTGACCACCAGGTGTTAATTGAACACATTTGAGATCCCTTTTTCTTGACTTAATTACTCTGGGGAACGTGTTTTTTTTCCCTTTCAGTATTCTGTCTACCTTTTGAGAACTAGTCATGCCTAGAGAGTGACTGGTGGTAGCCTCCTGTCAGAGGCAGGAGGAGTTGGAGTTGGTGTTAGTGATCAGCTGTGATCTGTGGTTAGAACTTTTGACTGCTTTAGCTGAAGGATATTGTGGAGTTGGGTTTTGGTAATACCTGGCTCTTCTGATTTTCACGTGTAAATCTTGAAATGTTTTGGGCGGTTTTTCATTTTACCAATATCTTTAATCATTGGGAAGATACCTATGTGAGGCTATACACGTTAGAACTTCTTATGAATTACTTTACATCTTCAGTGGCCCCTCAGGGAGCGGTATGATTTTAATAATGTATTTGATGTATGAGGTTAGGGTATAGGTACATTTTTGGAGGACTCTAACATTGTCACTTACTTTCTGTAGTATCTTGGATCTCCTGCCCCTCACACCTCTTACCATAAACCAGATGCGCACTCTTCTCTTTGCTCTAGTCATCTGTCCCCCACAATGGCTTGGATCGCCAGCCTGATACACCAGGGTCTCAACTGAAGGACTGCAAAAGGAAGTTGTCAGGACTTTGGAACTTCCTCTACATGTCCAAAGTATATTTTGTTTTTCCTTTGGAATACACCAGTGGTTATATGTCTGTTCTTTTTCCTTATCAACTTTATTGAGGAATAATTTACTTAATGTTACCTTATTCATTTAAAATGTATACTTCCAGGGACGCCTGGGTGGCTCAGTTGGTTAAGCAGCTGCCTTCGGCTCGGGTCATGATCCCAGCATCCTGGGATCGAGTCCCACATCGGGCTCCTTGCTCAGCAGGGAGCCTGCTTCTCCCTCTGCCTCTGCCTCTGCCTGCCATTCTGTCTGCCTGTGCTTGCTCTCCCCCACCCCCTCTGATAAATAAATAAAATCTTTGAAGGAAAAATAAATAAATAAATAAAATGTACACTTCCATAGTTGTGACAGCTGTGTATGAACTACCATCACAGAACAGATACAGAACAATTTTGGTTGTGTAGATACCATGTTCTTTGCCATTTTTGCCTCAGATTTCTTAAAGTACTGCTCTCCAGTAGAACTTTCTTTGTTGATGCAAATGTTCTGGATCTCTACACCAATATGTAGCCACTATACCAGACACATGTGGCTTTTGAACATTTGAAATGTGGCTGGTGTGACTGAGGAACTGAATTTTTATTTTGTATTAGTTGAAATTCAAATAAACAGAGCTTGTGGCAACCATATTGGACAGTGTAGTTCTAGAGACTTAGATAATCCAAAAGTCTAATTTTATGTTTTTTTTCCCACTTAATCTTAGTATAGGAAAGTCTAATTGCTTACATAAAACTGACAGCTTCAGAAATGTGCATGTGTGAATCATTACATTTTATGAGTCATTTTGGCTTTTATTTTATGTAGTGCAAAGCTCTCTTGAACATAGTCCTCAAGATTCTGTTTAAAATTTTTAGATAAAAATGATTGGGAAGCTACTTTTTAACTGTGTTAATCTTTATACTTTCAGAATCTCTGTTGGTAGACATGGTCTCCATTTTTGATGATGAGCTTTGCGCCTGTCATGCTGATGCCTCAGGGTTGCCTACATTAGTTGTGTAATGGTAATCTTGTTATTTGCATGGATTTTTGTTCACATTTGTTGCCTAACTAATGGCCATGTGTGCAATCCAGTGGTGGCGGTCATTGATATCTGATGGGAAAGCAACTAGCCATAAGTGGTAGGGAAGGGGTATGTGCGCTCCAATGTTTATAACAGCGTTATCGACAATAGCCAGACTATGGAAAGAGTCCACATGTCCATCAACTGACGAATGGATTAAGATGGTGTATGTGTACACACACACACACACTGGTATATTACTTAGCCATCAAAAAGAATGAAATCTTGTCGTTTGCAGTGACATAGATGGAGCTAGAGTGTAATTGTGCTAAGCAAAAAAGAGAAAGATTTCACTCATATTTCACTCATATGTGGAATTTAGGAAACAAAACATGAATATTTGGGAAGGGGGAAAAAGGGAAGCAAACCATAAGAGACTCTTTTTTTTTTTTTTTTTTAAAGATTTTATTTATTTATTTGAGAGCGAAACAGTGAGAGAGAGCATGAGAGGGGAGAAGGTCAGAGGGAGCAGACTCCCCATGGAGCAGGGAGCCTGATGCGGGATTCAATCCCAGGATTCTGAGATCATGACCTGAGCCAAAGGCAGTCGCTTAACCAACTGAGCCACCCAGGCACCCAGCATAAGAGACTCTTAACAATACAGAATAAATAGGGTTGATGGAGGGAGGTGGGTGGGGAATGGGCTAAATGGGTGATGGATATTAAGGAGGGCAGTTGTTACGATGAGCTCTGGGTGTTAATGTAAGTGATGAATCACTGAATTCTCCCAAAACCAATATTATTCCACTATATTGTTAACTAACTAGAATTTAAATAAAAATTTGGAAGGAAAAATAAAGTAGTAGGTAAAGGTTTAGAACTAAAGCTACTGCTTAGAAATGTTATCCTAGACCCTGCTGCTCTGAATCAAGTTACTCTTCATATTTTTAGATTCTACTTGAGGATGTATTGTTTTATTTGCTAATCTGCACTAAAGGAGTCCAGCTCATTGTGATTGACCAGGATTTAACCTTCAGGAAATTAACTAGTAATTCTGGGATCTATATGTTTATGACTAATGCTTTTTCCCTTGTTGATTTGGTGATCATGTTAGCCTAGGATTTCAGTGTTAAGGTAGAATTTCTGTATCCTGTCCTCATCCGCTACGAGTAGTTGCTTGGCTCCGGATACTGAAGGCACAGGAATTGCGTTCTCTTGGGTAATTTGACCCACCGCAAAAAGTAGTCCCAATGCAACCTGACATTTGGATCTTTTTGAGCCACTGAAATAATTGATGTTCTAAGAATGTTTGGAACAGATGTAACTGTTTAGTTAGAGAAGATTTTGCTCTATTCACAGTGTGTGCACTCTGAGAATAGTGGGTAAATTTAATATCCTCATGAAATATTCCAAAACAAAGTTTGTTTGTTTTTTTTTAAGTTGAATTTCTACTAACAAGATTAACAACTTAAAGTAGTGGGGAGTGAGTAGTGAGAGGTAGAATTTAGTTTTCAGGATTGCTGGATGAATTTACTTCAGTGACCACACTGGAACATTAAACTAGAAAAGTACTCCTACAGTTACACGACAAGTTAAATGCCCACCATGCCACCATGTGGCCATCCCGATTTGTCCTTGCCTGGTAGTTTAAAACTAGCTGATTTGACAGGTCTATAAAAATGAGGTTAAGACCAGTACAAACAACATTTTAATATATTTTCTTCTCTTTATTTTCTTCTGAGACTAAGAATTTGTGGGAATGCTGTAAGAATTTACTTAACATTTTCTTAATCTCAGAGAATTATTAGTAGGAGGGAGGGTAAAGTAGAATGTTAAAATCAGAACACTGAAACTTTCTTCATGAGAGTAATTTTAAGAGCTATTTGAAAAGAAGAGCTAACTGACTGATCGTTTTCTATAGATAAAAGAGTTGATCTCATAAGTTTACTAACTTTCCCATCATACCTCTTCTAGAATAATGTTCCCATCAACCTTCACTGGTCAGAAACTGAATGTAGTCTGGCTTTCCCACGTCCCTTTTATATTTTGTGGTGGTCCATCCCCTTTACTAAAGTACATATTCAAATAAGTTTTGGGGCAGTATAGTAGAATAGAACACCGATTCTGATTTTGGATTCACATTTAGGCTTAAATCACAGCTCTTCTATTTATTGTGTTACCAACTTGTACAAATTATTTACCATCTCTAGGCCTTGATTTACTAATACTGTGTGTAAAATAAATGTGATTAATGTCCATTTCTGGGATTCCCCAGGCGAGGAGAGACGATGTTAAGTAAATTAGTTAGTAAGCATTCAACAAATGTAGCTTTTATCTTCCTAGTGATCTAACACCTTTGCTTATAGAACTTTGGGACATATGCTCTTCTAATAGATTATCTCTTTTAATGGAAATAATACTTTTTAAGTGCTGAAATTAGAAGAATATATTTGTCCTTTTACTCATGAGTGGAAACTAATTGTATATTTTTAAAATTATATATTTAAAAAAAATCCAGGGCGCCTGGGTGGCTCAGTGGGTTAAGCCGCTGCCTTCGGCTCAGGTCATGATCTCAGGGTCCTGGGATCGAGTCCCGCGTTGGGCTCTCTGCTCAGCAGGGAGCCTGCCTCCTTCTCTCTCTCTGCCTGCCTCTCTGTCTACTTGTGATCTCTCTCTGTCCAGTAAATAAATAAAATCTTAAAAAAAAAAAATCCAACATAATAACTTTCCTTTAAATGCTTTTAGGAGGTTTCTTACAGTGTTCATTCTTTACAGATAGTAATAAAGTGTTTCCTAAGGAGATTATATTTTTAAAATACAGTCCATTTTCCAGGTGTCATGATGTATTCTCAGAGTAATTGTGTTGGTACAATTATTAAATAATATGTTGTTTCCTGCCTGTCTTTGTGGACAGGCTGTTTTCCTTCTGTGGTTATAAAGGTTGTCATGGTTACTTCATCTTGGTTTGTAATTGTATCAAACTCACTCTACTAATTTGAAAGGGATAGGCCTGGAGACTTCAGTTCCTAAGGAAATTAGCTAAGTTTTTTTATTTTAAATTAATATTTAAGCTAAATATTTAATCTATTTAATGTTTATTTCCTTTGAAAGTAGTAAGCATATGTTAAATCACTTTTAAAGCTGTTTAATTTAGCATTTAAGCCTCCTGTCTTCCTCTTTGCCATGCTAGAGAGAAGTGGGTGAGAAATTCACTTATCTACAGCAGTGCTGCCCCTGGATCTGATAGCCAGCCTAATCTCTCTTATCACAAGTCTCATTGATGTTTGCTTAGAAGAGCAGCTGGAAGTCTGCTTTATGTATGGCAACCTTTCATAAAGTTTATTCTTGGTAATAAATCTCCTGGGGTAAGAGCCAGGCTATTATAAGAGACAATCCTCTCTCTGAACAAGAGTATTTTATTTTGTCAGCTGGAGTTAGTATTTGAATATCTTGTGCTTATGACAGTAAGCTGGAGAGTAAGGCAAGCTGTCTCTGAAGGGTATTTTTACACCATCATGAAATTATTGGCTTTTGCTGGAAATGAGAATGCTGCTGTAGGATTGTGATGTGAAGACAACAGTTACTTAAGTTGTTAGTGAACTTAACTTGTGAATTTTTAGTAGTTCAGTGAAAGAAAACATTAAAACTCATTTATAATGTTAAGACCTCATTGAATTTCTTCTGTTGTACATATTTACATCTTCTTTTTGAAATTTATTAACTGCTAAAAAATGGTGAACACATCATGTATTCGTTTTCTACTTGCCTTTTGTTAATATGGTATTAGGTATAGAAGCAAATGTTGATTCATCAGTTCAGCTAAGATTTACTGAGCATCTGCTATGTTGCTTTAATGCTTTAGTTATAGCTTTCTTTTTTTAACCATTATCTTGTAGTTTTAATTTGATGCAATGTACTTAATAATCAAGAAATGGAACAAAAAAAGCCAAAATATGTATTTTTTATGATAATGATAAAAATACTGTTGTTGTTTGACCTTATCAAATCATAAGTTACTATGTATACATAATACTTCTACATGCATTATCTAATTGGAACCTTTGGACAGTCATATGAATTAGACAGGGCAGAGGGTGTTAACCCCTTTTATAGATGAGAAAACTGAGGCTAAAATAGATGAAGCGATTTGCCCTCAAGTTACTTGAAGTGGTAAATCTCGAAGTGTTAAAACCCAGATTTTCTAATTTCTTTGTCAAAACAGGAAGATCCTTGTACTAGATTCCCTAAAGAGTCCCATAGAGTATTTTCATTTAGAGTTTATTTTAGACATAGTTTTAAAAAATTTTATTATTTGGTTTCTAACTTGCTGAAAACAAAAATGATCAATTTAAGACTACGTGTTAGTGCTAGTCAAATTGCCAGCAACAGTGAGTGATAAGACACCAACAAAGGATGGTGGAGAAAAACTGGGGCAAACATAAATCAAAAAGCATTGAGTCTGGTGTCACTTGGTCAAAGGATGTAAAGCATCATATGTTTTAGTAGATTCCAAGTATTCTCTTTATTACAACATCTTATAATAATTCCCTTAGAAATAATTCATTTGAAAAAATTTATGTGAAGGAAGTCGCATTAAAAATAAAATACTAAATTCTCTATGATCTTGGATAAATGAGACATTACTGTGTTAACCTCATGCTGCTAATATTTGTACAAGTGATATTTTATACTAGTCTAATCACTGCTAATTTTAGTTTGACAGTCTTATAGTATACTAATCAGTTCACTTTGATCTGTTTTCATTGAAATTCACCACTTTAAATTATTTACAACAGCTTTTGTTTCTGACCCTCTTAAATATCAGAGTCCCTGACTTTGGTACAGAAATAATTATCTAGCCCTGACTATGACAAAGGGCCAAGAGGCAACACTTGAAAGTACTGGTCATTAGAGAGGGGTTAAGAGGTAATACCCTTGGGATGACCATTGAGACCTGAAAGTCTGAAACAGGCAGACAGGAATCTTCTACATGTGTAAGAAAAGGAAAAACTCGTTATCTCTCAGAGGCAGATTTTATGCTTTTCTCCTGCTTTCCTCTTTGTTTGTCCTGAGAAGGAGTTGTCCTCTTTTTCCCATAGGTTATCACATTTGGCTTGCTTCCCTAGTTATCTTCATAACAGTGCACTGCAGCTGCTCTGAAGGTAACTTGATTTTAATGAGATTTAATTGATAACCAAATATCGAAAATGAGCAATCAAGTTAGGAAATGAATCCTGGACACTATGTGATATGTGAGCTGTGAATAGGGAAAAATAATGGTTTTGATAATGTATAGAAGTGCTTTGCCTTACTGCACTACAATCAGTGCTTAATTATTCATTGTTCTTGAGGAATTTTTATTAATCTTGCACCTTTGAACCCTAGTGGTGTGGAATATTGAATGTATGTAATGTTAATCTCAAATCCTTACAGAGTTTCCAAATTAAGGAGCAATTAAACTGGTATCTTTTAATGATGAGACTATCTTACTGAATTTTAGTTCTTTGAAAACTGGTAATTTTAGGTAGGTTAACACCAGAATATTTGGTTTCTGATAATACTTGTAACCATGCTGCATAATACATTTTTATGTATTTCTTACATCTTTTATTAGTAATTTGAAAAGAACTTACTTTAAAAAATTTTGTCTTTTTATTTCATAAGTATAAAGTGGAAAAAGGAATACAAAACAATACATACAGGTGATAGTAATGATATATAAATGATGTATGCCTATGAATGAAAAAATTAGAAAACTGAACAGATGTTCAAAGTAGTAACCTCTCTATGGTAGGATTGTGAGCAGTTTTTCTTTGTGCTTTTCTGTACTTTCTAGTTTTTCTAAGATTAAGTATTTTTATAGGAAGAAGTTAAAAACAATATTATGTTCAGAGAATTGAGTATATAATAAGACTCTGTTTTGTTTTTAATTATCATTTGTTAAGAATGTAATTTTCTGGGGTGCCTGGCTAAGTGTCTGCCTTTGGCTCAGGTCATGATCCTAGGATTAAGCCCAGTGCCCTGTGTTGTGCTCCCTGCTCAGCAGGGAGTCTGCTTCTGCCTCTCCCTCTGCTCCCCTTCCCCACCCCACTTGTGCTCTCTTTTCATGCTTTGTCTCTCTCAAAAAAAAACAAAACAAAAAACACCTTAAAAAAAAAAATGAATGCACTTTCCTTTAAGGGTGAAATTTACTTCAGTAACATAAAAGTTTGCTCTTTTGGAGAGATAATCTTTATTGAGACATTACTGTGTTAACCTCATGCTGCTAATATTTGTACAAGTGATATTTTATACTAATCTAATCACTGGATGAAGCCATCCTATCCCCCTGTGGCTCCTTGTTTATCTGGTGATGTTTGTAGTTAAAGGAGACTTTTATTTTTAAAAAATTCTCTTTGGGGTGCCTGGTTGGCTCATTTGGTGAAGCATCTGACTCTTGCTCTCAGCTCAGGTCTTGGCCTTAGGGTCATGGGTTCAGGCTCCTAGTTGGGCTCCATGCTGAGCGTGGCACCTACTTTAAAAAATGATAAAAATTCCTTCCTCTTTCCAAGTAACATTAGCTTCATAAAGTCTTCAGCTTTCATTGTTTTACCTTTCTTCTTCACTCATTTTTTCATATCTTGACTTCAGACACATGCATGTACTGCATTATTAAGAAATGTTTATTTCACATAAAAATAAAGCTTCATTGTGAGTACAGGTTGTTTCATTAATTAGAGGTGTGTTACTGAGAATTTGAATGTGGAAATCATTTTAAAATAAGCCATTTTGTGGTGAATAGAGATTGATATTAATAGTTTGGGAATTTATAAATACTTGTGTATACTTTTATAGATAATAATTTAAGAATGATAAATTTGTGTTTGATGAGAGCTTCTGGGTTCATAATGTTCTATTCACTGAAGTCTTATTTAGAAAGGATGAGATAAAAACCAAGGTTAAAAGACATAAAATATAGGATGCTATAAAATGTTTACAGAATCAGAGGATCTTGTTGTCTTAGATTTCTATGTGCTAACTTTTTGCTTTGAATTTTATTAATTTGAACTTAATACCTTTCTCTCCTAAAGCCTAGGTATATTAAAAACTATGTTCATAGTTGGTCCCAGTGTTATTTAAATGTATCTGTGAGGTTTTGGTTCCTTGCATTTTAATTATTTAACTATTTTAAAAGAGACCTATTTTTTAAAATACGATTTTCTTAACTGGGAAAAAAAAAATGATGGGATTGTACTAGTGAGTTTCCAAGAGTCTGTTAATGTATAAAGTGAATTGAGTTATGTAACAGACTATTTTTTCTATGAGAGGTTTTTAGTGCTTCATTTTTCAGACCAGGTTTCTTTCTCCATGTGCCTCGGGCAGTTAAGCTTACACAATTCTCTTGATGATTTGGGGACATTTTTATATTAAATGTATTTTAAAGTAAAATTAAAAAGTGAGTGTGCATGTGTGTATTTGTGTGTGTGTGTATGTGTGTTTAAACCAGGCATATTAAGAGTACTTTTACCATTGTTGAAGGCAGCTTGGTCTATACCCCCAGATTCCTGAAGGAATTTGCATGTATTCTTTATTGTTAGGGCCTCCTGGTGTGGCAAAGTCTAAGAAACTGCTTGAATGGATGGGTTGGTGGTGCCATCCATAAATAGTAGTTATACAGTCATGCTTATTTTAATTGAGATTAAGAGACAAATATGAATTTAATTCTTTTTTTACAGTTTTTAGAAGAAAGTTTCAGACATCTGCAAAATTAGACATGTAGTATATTGGTCATCCATGTAACCATGATTGAGCTTCAGCAAATATCACCTCATGCCAATCTTTAGGAATTTAATTTTATGTATATTTGCTCAAATTTGCCAAGATAAGCATCTGTAAGGTCAAGGTACTGACATCAGAAGCATTTCTGAACAAAGATGTTGCAGTTGGTGGGTGGGTATGACTGTGTTCAGCTGTTGTATAAGCTTGCATAAATAGTATCATCTTGACTTTAATCTTTCGGTTGTTCAGAGGTAGCGTGCATATTTCTGCTTAACCCCTGGAAACTTGCCAAAATCATTTGTATCCTCTCCATCCTTGTTACCTTAACCCTGAATAGTTTATGAGTAAAAGCAGTAAGTTGATGTTAGGAGCCTGTTGAACTAGAAGAGATTATGCTGAGTGAAATAAGTCAAGCAGTCACTTATCATATGGTTTCACTTACTTGTGGAGCACAAGGAATAACACGGAAGACATTGGGAGATGGAGAGAAGTGAGTGGGGGGAAATCAGAGAGAGACTGTGGACTCTGAGAAACAAACTGAGGGTTTTGGAGGGGAGGGAGGGTGCGGGGTTGGGTGAGCCTGGTGGTGGGTATTATGGAGGGCACATATTGCATGGAGCATTGGGTGTTGTGCATAAACAATGAATTTTGGAACACTGAAAAAAATTAAATCAAAAAAATAAAATCACTAGAAACTTGTTTAGCGTACAAAGGAATAAAACTCTTACCAAAGAACTCTAATGTTTAAGTCCAAGTCACAAAAAGAGATTTTAGAATTTGACCATGTTGTTCTACTATAGGGGATTAATACTTTGAGAAACTTCTGAGAGACTAAAAGTTCTCAGAAGCTAACCTTTCCAGCACTCTGGTTCACCATTGTTTCCTCCAACCAAATATTACACTTCTTGTGATGGCCTAAATTTTTGCAAAAACAAAACAAAAAAGGGAACATCTTCATTTTCAATTTAAAAAACTTCTGAGAATTATCTCGTTAATGTTTTGGATGCTGTAAAATCTGTTTCGCTTTACAAACATGAGAACATAGACTCAGAGAGACCTGAATTCAGATCTTGGCTGGCCTTACTTACTTTATACACTTTATAAACATGAGAACATAGACAGACCTGAATTCAGATCTCAGCTGGCCTTAATTACTTATCCTCTCCAAATCTCACTTGTTCAAATGTAAAATGGGGATATGGATTGTTGTGTGAAGTAAATGAAATAATACATTTAACTTTTGTTATCTTGAGGTGTAATTTGCTCTCTATGATTGAATAGATGTATATCCTGAGTTAAGTCGTGGATGGATTTGTATAGCTGAAATTGGGAAAGTACTATTTATAATTACTAGGATAGTTACAAAGGAGAGCTAATTTTTACTTTGTTATAACTAGTTTTCTGACTAGTAGGTGTAAGATGGAAAGATATAATAGAAGATCTAGAGATATAATGGAAGATCTAAAGATAGAAAATGTTCTCTGAACAAATAGTGTATTGGAACAAAGCATTGGAAAAAAAATCATGCCTTACGGTTTGTTTCTTACCAAATAATTACAGCAAACTCTGGCTTGTTCTATTCTAACTGCACTATTGAGTGAATTCTCAAGTTCAAGTAAAACTAGCAACATTGGACTCAGTATGGAATTCCATGGTAACTGCAAAAGAGTTTTTCAGGTACTGGTATTTTTATGTTTTATTAGATTGTTAACATTTTACCATCTGTTCCTAATGGAGTGAGAACATTTATTTTATCTAATTGAATGGTGGCCTGTACTTGAAGATTTGTGTTATGATTTCATAGCATTTAATAAAGGATAAAGATAAGATAGGATAAAGATTTGGCAAACATAGTTGACAATTTTAGATTTCTTGTTTAATTCTAGTCTTTAAAAAAAAAGGAAATACCACTCCAAAGATCCTTAGATTACTTATTTTGTTCTTATTGCATTTAGACGTAACTAATTCAATTGGTAGGATTTTGCTGGCCTTAAAATAGGCCTGGCAGAATGCCAATGAGGGCCATGTATTTAAAATGTTATTGCAGATGGTGTGGGCTCTTTGTCTCATATGTATTGTTTGGCTCTGAAGTAAAGTTATGTGAAGGCATTGGCTTAAATCCGAGGGCTCTGCACTAAACAACTGACCCATCCAGCTCTCTAGTAGTTGTCAAAGACTGAGCTTCTTTATGGAGTAGCATTTATATTATAGTAGATGCATTCAAACGGGTGTTACTTGAAAGCATACTTGTGATATAAATTATGAGCAGGCCTGAAAATGGAAAATGTTCTTAAAGAGGTAATGTTTTTCCTTGAAAATTTTAAGGTTTTTGTTTATCTCACTTTATGGTTCTTAAATGGTATACATTTTGAATAAGCTTTTGATTGAAAAATACATGTGATTTATTTATTATAGGAAGAAGACCTTCGTCAGATCTTCATGTTAACGGTTGAAGTTCTTCAGGAGTTCAGCAGGCGGGAAAACCTCAATGCTCAGATGTCTTCGGTATTTCAACGTTACCTTGCACTCGCCAATCAAGTCTTGAGCTGGAACTTTCTTCCTCCAAATTATATCCTTTTAACAACTGAAGAGTTTATTTGTGGTAATTTTCATAGATGACTTAATTTTGGCTAAAAGACTTCATCTCTGTAGATTTATAAAGCATGTTGTTGAAAAGAAATGAGCTTTTTTAGAAATGGAATTAATTTTTTTTTTCATTTTCCAGTACACAGTGCAGTGGACTACTTAGAGGTTTTAAAATTTCATTTATAACTTTGTAGAAGAGAGTCAAATAAATGGAAGCATTTAGTGGATAAGGGTGTTATTGCTAACTAAGGAATAGCAGTGTTCCTTAGGAAGGAAAAGGAAGAAGGTGGGAAGCAAATTTTTGTCAAGAAACTGAATCATTTCCTCCATCTAACATGTGATTACATTGGATTTTTTTGGCTGACTTTCCTTAAGTCTAATTTGGCATTCTCTAATTTGATCTTTTTGGTTGCAGATGTAAATATTAAGGTAGTGGTATGTTTATTCTGTGAAGACCTTTTTTAATGTAAAAATATTAAACTTTTATTTCTAGATAGTTATGAATAACACAAAATAAGTTTAAATGGGTTATGTTGTATGTACGTGTGTGCTTTTTAAAAAATCAGTTACTGAAGTTGAAAAATTTGTATTTCTGAGTTTAAGGTTTATGATTTGCTTTCTAGAACATTTGCTGCCTATTGATAGATTGAAAGCAGTAATAGCTGGTGTCTCTTCATCTTTATCATAATTGAATCAGACAAATCTAGGTTCAGCAAATTTAAGCGAATTATTTAACATCACTGAGACTTGGTTTTTCCAGATATTAAATGGGGATATGGAATTGTTGAGTGAATTGAATGTAGCAATACACTTAAAACACTCAGGAGTTAGCTAGTATTTATTCAGCTTTAATAGTTTACTTAAATGAAGACGCTCATCAGCTGTCTGTGTTATGTTCCTTTTTCTTGACCTAATATATAAGAAATTTAATTTAACTTCTACATGTCTTTAATAAGTCTTTTCTTGGGGGCCTGAGTATAGGGGGTTAGGGAATCTATTAAGGAGAAAAAGACAAAATGACAAGCATATAGGAAATACATATTCACCCATACCAGAAATTTAAGATGAGACTCATCTTTATTCCAACAGAGCCAACAGTTGCTACATTCATATACTAGAAATTACCTACTGTTTTTGGCTGGTAATATTGTGGGATTTTAAAGGGGCTAAGTGGGGTTAGGTACAACATTATCTTCTATTTTCAAGTTAATACAGTTGTGTAGAAAACTAACTAAAATATATAGGGTATTGAGTCTCTGACTCAGACCTTGAGTTCTCCAGTTTTCTTTCCTCAAGGCAGACATGGTCAACTACTGCTCTGTGGGGCAGAGCTTACAGGGATGTTAATCACTTTCTGCTTTTATCCGTGTTCTCTAATCATTTTTCTACTCATTATTAATTTTATATCTTCAGTACATTCTTTTTGGTTGTTAAAAAGGCACATATTTTCTTAGGTTTACTTTTTAAAAAATTTCCCCTATGAGTGTTGCAATATAATTTTTGCTCCAGTTTTTGTTAGTAAAAAGAAAGATGTTGAAAAACTTTGAGACAGATTTAAAAAGTAGCAGGCCATATGGAGCTATCAAAACATTAATTATATATGTAGGGAAAATCAACAAAAGTTACACTGCATATATTGGAGCCAATTTTAAAATCTCTGTTTTAGGGGAAAAAGTAGTTGGCTGAAGAGTGACTATTTTGTAAAGGGAAACAGTGCTGTGGGAGTTTGGAAACAAAGTTTGTCTAAAGATACACACATAAAATATTTTCATAAAGTATTTAGATAAAGCTTTGGAAAACCTGTCATCTGAAAATAATAAGCACAACTACAGTGTTCCCAAAGGAAATAATTCCTTGTTTAAAGAAAAGTAGGTCTTGATCTTGACCTTCAGATATTCTACTTCATGGCATACAGATAAATTCATATCTGATCAGAGATGTTTGCATAGTAGCCATTTGTTGGCCACTTGAACTCTAGTCCAGTATCCCTTCCTGTAAGTGGATTAGCTTTAAATGTAGGAAAAAGAGCATGGCAATGGAGTTAAACTAAGCTATACTTTTAGTGCTAATTAGGGATCAGTTTCAAGGAACCCAATTCTAATATAATTTCTAATCTTGGCTATTCCTTGGTAATCGATTTAATCATTGGGAAGGGAACTGGATAATTATTTAGCTTTGTACCTTGAAGAGGATCTACAGATGAAATTTAACTTAGTTAATATAAAATGGTTGGCTTTTTAAAAAATGATTTATCTTTTAAGGTAGAAGAATAGCTAGTAGACCTTGTAAAGTGTGTATTATGTATCAAATATATTCTATCATTTAGAATGGTATCATGTTAAATGAGGCTATGTTAAATTGCCAATATCAGTCTCTATTCATAATTTTTTGTAATGTGCTTTTCTCTTTTGCGTCCTTTTATTTTGATGTAATTCTAAACATACAGAGATACTGTAAGAGTAATTCAAAGAATTGGCATGTGTCCTAATACCAATATTCACCAGTTGAGAACATTTTGTCCCTTTATTTTTCTTTCTATTTCTTTCTGTTTCTACATAAGCATAATTTTCTATTGTAAGAATATACCACATTTCTATGTAATCACGGATCAGTTGATTCATAGTTGGGTTGTTTCAGCTTTTTGGTTATTATGAATAATGCTGCTGCTATGAACATTCATGTTTGGACTTATATTTTCATTTCTCTGGGATACCTGGGGGATAGAATTGCTGGATCATATGGAAACTCTGTGTTTAATCTTTTTTTTTTTTTTAAGATTTTATTTATTTATTTGACAAACAGATCACAAGTAGGCAGAGAGGCAGGCAGAAAGAGAAGGGGGAAGCAGGCTCCCCGTTGAGCAGAAAGCCCGATGTGTGGCTCGATCCCAGGACCCTAAAATCATGACCTGAGCTGAAGGCAGAGGCTTAACCCACTGAGCCACCAAGGCGCCCCTCTGTTTAATCTTTTGAGGAGTTGCCAAGCTGTTTGCTAAAGTGGCTGTACAATTTCACATTCCCACCGACATTATATGAGGTTTCCAATTTCTCCACATCCTGGTCAACACTTGTTATTTGTCTGTTTATAGCTATCCTATTTTATATGAAGTGGTATTTCATTGTGATTTTGATTTGCCTTACCCTGATGGTTAATGTATTAAACATCTTTTTATGTGATTGTGGGCCATTTGTGTATCTACTTTGGAAAAAATGCCTATTGAAGTCCTTGTCTGTTTTTTAATTGGCTTATTTGTATGTTTAAATTTGAATTGTAATAGTTCTTTATATATTCTGGATACAGGTCCCTTGACAGATACATGATGTTCAAATATGTCCTCCATTTCTCAGAGGACGATATCCTTTGAAACACAAGTTTTGAATTTTGATGATGTCCAGTTTATTTATTTTTTATTTTATTGTCATATCTCATAGCCCAGTCCAAGGTCATGAAGATTTATGCCTGTGTCTTCTTCTACGACTGGCTTCTTACATACAGACTCTTCATATTGAATTACATACAGACCCTTCATATTGAAGACTTTGATCCATTTTGAATTAAGTTTTATGTATGATATGAGAAAGTGATCAGGCTTATTCTTTTGCGTGTGGATATCCAGGTATCCCAACAGATAACTGACCATTGATTAGAAAGATAGAAGAGTCTGGGGGAGTAGGAAGTACCTGAGATATGTCATGGTGGTGAATGATGACTATATCTATTAATATGTAACTTAATTGCCCTAACATGAATTTTTAACTTGGAATGCCAAAAGGATTGATAGGAGAAATTATTCATATCAATCTGTAAGGTTAAATATGCATGCTTAACCTCTAAATTTGTATTTACATAGATATTTGTTGAAAAAGGAAATGATTGTAGACCAAAATATGTATTAGATTGCCTGGAAGGAAATTTTGTATAGTCGGCTGCTGAAGCTTTTGGAAATTTCTTACAGAGAAGTACGTAAATTTTGACTATAAAAATGTTATCTTGAAAGCCAGTTGAGGCTAACTCAGCAGTGGAGCTAGGATATTCAGAGAGGTATTAATGAAAAGAATACACTAATTGAATATTTAGATATTTATTCATATTTAAGAGTATACAGTAATTTATTTTGCAATGATCTTAGGTCAAGATTAATGTACGTACATAGAGTTTCACTGAAGAAATCATAACTCTACAGCAGTGGCTCTTAGTTGGGGTGATTTTGCACAGTTGGGACATTCGGCAATGCCTGGAGATGTATTTGGTTATCACTTCTAGGAGAGTGTTACTGGCAGCTGGTGGGTAGAGGCCAGGGTTACTGCTAGACATCTGCAGTGCACAGGATGGCTCCCACAGGAAGCAGTTATTGTGCTCAAAATGTGATCAGTAGTGATCCCTACAAAAACATTTATGTGAATGTACTTAGCAGTATTATTTATCATGGGCAAAAAGTAGAAATGACCCAAGTAGCCATCAACTGATGAATGGATATATGTGGTTTACCCACATTATAGACTATTATTTAACAACAAAAAAGGAATGCCGATAACTGATAAATGCAGCAGCATGGATACAGCTTGGAAACAACATACATCTTAAATGAAGGAAATCATTCACAAAAAACCACATGTGCAATTCCAGAGTAGGCAGACCTATGGAAACGAAGATTAGTGGTTATCTAGAGCTGGGACGGTTGGAAGGAAACAGGAAGTGATGGCTTAAGTGGATGGGGCTTCTTTCTAGATGATGAGAATGTTCTAAAATTATATCATGGTGATGGTTGCATAACTCTGAATATACTAAAAACCACTGAATTGTACCATTAATGAGTAAATTATGTAGTATGTAAATTAAGTCTCAAGGCTTTAGAAATACCAGTCATGCCAAGGGTAGAAATCTTGCCATACAGGTTGACTGCCTACTGTCGTAGAATGTTATAGAGGGAGATTAATGATAAAGTCTTGAGAGATACTCCTTTTATGGGACCCTTAAAGGGAATGAGAATGATTGAAAGAGAAGCAGAGTAGATTGATGGTAGAAATTTTGGGTACCACAGCAATAGTAAAAAACAGGAAGAAGCAAAAGAGATTGAGCAGGACAGTTCAGACAAACAGAGGGAATAGCTAGGCAAGGGAGTCTGGGAAGCAAAGTTAGATCAGTGTTTCAAAAAATAAAGGTTGTAGACATGCTCTGTTACTGATAAGGAAGATGTAGATTGGGTGTCAGGGCACAGATAGTCATGTGGAGATCTGTTTATTTGAGTACCAGGTGGGTGGGGTATTGCCCAAAAGCCGTTTTGGTGATTGACTAGTGATTGGTAATTGAGGTAGAAAGTGTAGGTATTGGGTGTCTGGGTGGCTTAGTGGGTTAAAGCCTCTGCCTTCAGCTTAGGTCATGGTCTGAGGGTCCTGGGATCGAGTCCCACATTGGGCTCCCTGCTCATTGGGGAGCCTGCTTCCCCCCTCCACTCTCT
Organism: Mustela nigripes; assembly: GCF_022355385.1. Classification (NCBI taxonomy): domain Eukaryota; kingdom Metazoa; phylum Chordata; class Mammalia; order Carnivora; family Mustelidae; genus Mustela; species Mustela nigripes. Next base: position 2,145,194 of record NC_081571.1, on the reverse strand, counting down.
GACTGCCTCTCTACCTACTTGTGATCTCTGTCTTTCAAATAAATTTAAAAAAAAAGAAAGTGTAGGTATTTCTTGGACCGTGAACTGTGAGAAATTGAGTGACAGTTTGAGACAGTTAAAGGTTTGAGACAGTTGAATGTTTAAGACAGTTGTACTTGATGCTTTGGAGAGATGAACCTGTTTATTACCCAAGGGGAAGAAATAAGAATTGAAGCAAGAAAATACAACATCGTAGTGCTAGTGAGGCCAATGATAGGAATGTTTAGATAGCCCAACCTGCAACTGAGGTAGTGAGGAAAATAATAAGGTGGAGGATATATGGCATGCCTACCATCATGATCCAAGATTCTTAGCCATTAAATGCTGGTTTGATCAGCTTTGTCCAGGTTTGCTCAAAAGTAGAGGAGTAAAAGTGGTAGAAATCAGTATATGATGAAATTTTTAAGTGTGTGTGTGTGTGTGTGTGTCTGAAAAAATGTATAAGCCATTGTCAAGTTTCTTCTTCGGTCCTTTTTTGTTTGTTTGTTTGTTTGTTTTGTTTTTTCCTCAAACTATTCTCTGTTTATACCTGATATTTTCACTTTAAAAGAAATTCTGGCACACCTGGGTGGCTCAGTGGGTTAAAGCCTCTGCCTTCGGCTTAGGTCATGATCTCAGGGTCCCTGAATCGGGCTCTCTGCTCAGCAAGGAGCCTGCTTCCCTCTCACTCTTTGCCTTGCCACTTAGCCTACTTGTGATCTTTGTCTGCCAAATAAATAAAGAAATAAACTCTTAAAAAAAAAAAAAAGGTCAGTCTGTAAAGTCATTAATCAGCGTATGAAGTAGTTTATGTATTATCCTTCCAGCGGTATTTCTGTTTTACAAGGAACGTATCTAGGAGAATCAGCAAGAAGAATTTCTGACTTCAGGCTGTTGGAAGGGAAGGTTATGTTGAGAATTGTCCCTCAGTCCTGGGTGATAATTGAGTCTCCTGAATTACATGTTAACCTATACTATAATATTTTGAAAAATATTAGTAGTTGAACTTATAAACTTGGTAGTTCTTATGTCTGTCTTCTTGCCTGTGACATCCTGTTATTACCCCATTATACATAACTATAGTTACTTAGAACCATGATAGCCAGTAGAGCTTTTGGCTATAGGAGAAAGTTAACTTTCTCAGAAAGCAACTGCTTTTCTGATGTCAGCCTACACGTGATTAGAGAGCAAACAAGGGAAGGTCTGGGCCACTAAGTTGTTTGCTACTGTCAGAGCAAGGCTGTGCAGTTTTATTTTCTCTTTCTAACCCCACAGATTTTTCACTCACTCCTTTTTATAGTTTAAAGCTATGCAGGAGCAAAGGAGTAATGGAATGAGCATTAGAAAAAAGTCTGCCAAGAGGAACCTTAACTTCTGCATTTTTAAAAAAATATTTTATTTATTTGACAGAAATCACAAGTAGGCAGAGAGGCAGGCAGAGAGAAAGAGGGGGAAGCAGGCTCCCCGCCAAGCAGAGAGCCCAATACGGGGCTCGATCTCAGGGCCCTGAGATCATGGCCTGAGCCGAAGGCTGAGGCTTAACCCACTGAGCCACGCAGGCGCCCCAAGGCGTCTGCATTTTTAAACTTAATTTATCTTAATTGCTTAGTAATTTCAGGCCATAGGCAACTTGAAAGTTGAATCTTACATGCCAAGAGCAGTGTCCTTTGGTGCCTCTTTAGCTCAGTAAGTTACATCATTTATGTAGGTGTCTGTTGGACAGACCTTACTTAATTATTTTAAATGCTGTATTTCTCACTAGAAAATTTCCTTTAAAATTATGTATTTATAAAGAAATATATCCATTGAGTTCTAAATTCCATGAACTAGCTGGGTTATCAGTTCAATAACTTCTTTTTTTTTTTTTTTTTTAATTTTATTTATTTATTTGACAGAGAGAGAGAGAGGGAGCCCAAGCAAGGGGAGTGTGAGAGGGAGAAGCGGGCTTCCTGCTGAGCAGGGAGCCCCATATGTGGGGCTTGATCCCAGGATGCTGAGCTGAAGGCAGACGCTTAACGGCTGAGCCACCCAGGCACCCCAATAAATTCTTAATGGATGCCACTACTTACAAGGTAGTCTGGGATGTACTCTGAAGCATGGAGTTTAAGATTATATTGTTTGCAAAATGATGTTGTTGGGAAGATGGTAAAAGAGTTGCCCACTAAAGTACTTGTTTTCCCCATGTATTAGTTTTAAGTGAATAGTGAATACTCAAATTATAATTATGTGGAGAGTTTTGGTTTATTAATATCTAATGTGAATTCTTGAAGGCCATTCTATACATTTTAATTTTGATGGCAGGATTCTTTTGTTCATATCAGACAGCATTAAGACTATGTGGATTTAATCTTTTTCTTGGTTAAAGCAACTTTGCTTTTGTCATGGGTAGAACTGTACTTCCTACCCTGGTCGGTTGTCTTTAGCAGATTTTGGTCATTATTTGGACTGGGGAAAAGTGTGCAAATGTGTTACCATTAGTGCAAAATCATTGTTCTACTGACAGTAGGCTGGTAGCATGAGCTTTATATATAAAGATTATACAGCTGCCCACCCTAGACAGTTCTTGTGATAGATCAGACAGTGATATTAACATTGTGGCCCGACACCTTAGCTCAAGTTGGATTTTTAAGTTTCATGAAAGAGGGAATGACACCTTTTCTCTCTCTTCACATCAATGTTGGTTGACTAGCCTAGCCCTATAGTAGGATGGGTAAGCAACCAACATACTGGAATAGAATACAAAAGAGGGCTTGATAGCCTGAAAGTTCTCTGACCTAATCACCAAAACATATATCCACACCTAAATGTGTAGCATTGAACTCCATGAAAGTAATGAGAATGTCATCTAATTGGGGTAAACTTCACTTGCTATATCTTTTGAATTTTTAATATTTGGTTTTCTATTTTTTAATCCACTTAGGGTAGTAAATATTCCTCATTATACATCAGGTTTCCTTCTCAAAGAAGGAGGAAGTGGGGAATCATCCTATATGGAAGACTTTGATTTTACTTAACATTTTAAGTCATCTAAAATGTCTGCTTGATGCATTATATCTTTTCATTAAAACGGCTGTATTCTTAATTGAGGATTCATGTTGAAAAATTTATGTTTGACATTGATAAACAACAGATACATGTTGACATAGTTTAAACGTTGAATTAAGAAATACTATGATATTTTTAAAGGCAGTGCAATATAATTCACAAACCATACAAGCCATATATTTATTTATTTATTTATTTATTAAGAAAGAGAGAGGGTAGGGAGAGAAGATTTCAGGAAGCCTCCATGCTTAGCATGGAGCCTGATGCAGGCTCAGTCTCACAACCCTAAGATCATGACCTGAGCCAAGATCAAGAGTCCGATACTTAACTGACTGAGCCACCTGGGTGCCCCACAAGTCACACATTTAAAATGTAGAATTAAATTTTTTGCTTAAAGTTTACTCAAGAGCTGTACAACCATTACCACCATTGATTTTAAGGAATATTTATCATCCCAAAAGAAACCCCATACCTTTTAACATTCCTACCTCCACTGCATTTCAATGGCAACTACTAACCCATTTTCTATCTGTATAGATTTTTGTATTCTGAAATTTTTAAAAAGGATTTTATTTATTTATTTGACAGAGATCACAAGTAGGCAGAGAGGCAGGCAGAGAGAGAGACGGAAGCAGGCTCTCTGCTGAGCAGAGAGCCCAATGTGGGGCTCGATCGCAGAACTCTGGGATCATGACCTAAGCCAAAGGCAGAGGCTTTATTTAACTCACTGAGCTACCCAGGTACCCCTGGATGTTTTGGAATCATGCAGTATGTGTTTTTTTGTTTGTTTGTTTGTTTTTGTGGGTTGTCTTTTTGTTGTTGTTGTTGTTTTGGTCACTTTTATGTAGTATGTTCTTGAGGTTTATTCATGTAGCATGTATTGACATTCCATTCCCCCCCCTTTTTTTTTTGCCAAGTAATATTCCACTGTGTGGATAATACCATGTTTTATTTCTCAGTTTATCTGATCAGTTGATGGTCATTTGAGTTCTTTCCATTTATTTATTTATTTAAGATTTCATTTTTTTCATTTGATAGAGATCATGAGAGAGAGAGAGCATGAGCAGGAGGGAAGGGCAGGAGAAACAGATTCCCTGCTGAGCTGGGAGCCTGATGCAGGGGCTTGATGGCAGGACCCCAGGATCATGACCCAAGCCGAAGGTAGATGCTTAACCAACTTAGCCACCCGGGTACATCAGTTCTTTCCATTTTTTAAAACCAATTTTCAGTATAGAATAATGCTGCTGTGAACATCTTTGTACAAGTTTTTCCTTACTTGGGATTTGTGTTCCCATTTTTCTAGAGTGTATCTGTAGGAATGGATTTCTGGGTCAGTATGGTAACTATATATTTAACATTTTGAGAACTGTCAGACTGTTTTCCACAGTACCTGCAGTATTTTCAATTAACATTGTGATGTACAAGTCTCCCATTTTGTTTGCACTCTCACCAACACTTACCTGGTTTTTCTTCTTGTTTATAAACCATCCTGTTTCATACAAAGTGGTATCTCATTGTGACTTAGATTTGCCTTACCCTAATGGTAAATGCTGTTGAGCATCATTTTATGTGGTTACTGACCATTTTTGTATCTTTAGAGAAATGACTGTTGAGGTCCCTTGTCCATTTTTATTTATTGTTTATTATTTTAATTTTTTAAAAAAATATTTATGTGAGAGAGTGCATGAAAGAGCACAAAAGGGGTGGGGGAGAAGGGCAGAAGGAGAAGCAGACTCCCACTGAGCAAGAAGCTGGACATAGGGCTTGATCCCAGGACCCTGAGATCATGACCTGAGTCGAGGACAGAGGCTGAACTGACTTAGCTACCCAGGCACCCCTCCCTTGTTGGTTTTTAAATTGAGTTGTCTTTTTAAAATTTTTGGGTTGTAAGAGTCATGTATATATTATAAATATATAAAACAAATCCCTTGTCAGATAAATGATTTTCAAATATTTTCTGCCATTATCTGAGTTGTCTTTTTACTTTACTGATAATGGCCTATGAAACATAGAAATTTTAAATTTTTTTCTTTTGTTTTTTTGTGCTTCTGATATATTTATAAGATTGTTTTGCATGACTTTTTTTTTTTTTTTAAGATTTTATTTATTTATTTGACAGACAGAAATGACAAGTAGGCAGAGGCAGGCAGAGAGAGAGGAGGAAGCAGGATCCCTGCTGAGCAGAGAGCGCAATGTGGGGCTCGATCCCAGGACTCTGGGATCCTGACCTGAGCCGAAGGCAGAGGCTTTAACCCACTGAGCCACCCAGGTGCCTCTAAAACTGACTTTTTTAGAGCAATTTTAGATTCATAGGACTATTGAGCAGAAGGTACAGAAATTTCCTGTATCCTCCCTTTCCCCGCACATGCATAGTCTCCCATTATCAATATCCCCTTCAGAGTTGTGCTTGTCATCATTATCTCTCAAAGTCCATGGTTTACATTAGAGTTCACTCTTGGTGTTCTGTGAATTTTGACTAATGAGTAATAACGTGTATCCACCAATCTTTTTTGTTCCAGCTGTTCATCCCTACCTCTCCCTGAACCCTTGTCAGCCACTGATTGTCTTACCATCTCAGTAGTTTCTCCTTTTCCAAAATGTCATGTAATTGGAATTGTATAATATGTGACCTTTTCAGATTGACTTTCACTTAGTAATGTGCATTGAAGATTCCATGTCTCTTCATTGCTTGATAGCTTATTTCTTTATTACTGAATAATATTATGTTGTCTGGATGATGGTTTACTTACCCATTCACCTACCAAAGGACATCTTGCTGCTTCTAAGTTCTAGCAGTTATGATTATACAGCTGTGTGCAGGTTTTTGTGTTGACACAAATATTCAACTGCTTTAGGTAAATACCCAGGAGTATAATTGCTAGATCACATGGTAAGAGTAGGTTTAGTTTTTTAAGAAACTGCCAAACTGACCTTCAAAATGGCTGCATTGTGCATCGCCACTGGCAGTGAATGCATGTTCTTTCAGCTCCACATTCTTATTAGCATTTGGTAGTGGTGTCAGTGTTCAGATTTTGGCTGATTTAGTAGGTGTGTAGAGGTATCTTATTGTTTTAATTTGCATTTCCCTGTTGACATAATGATGTAGAGCATCTTTTCATGTGCTTACTGCCGTCTGTGTATCTTTGGTGAGGTATCTGTTAAGTTCTTTGGCCCATTTTTTAACTGGGTTGTTTGTTTTCTTATTGTGGAACTTTAAGAGTTCTTTGTATATTTTGGATAATAGTCTTTTACCAGAAATATCTTTTGCAAATACATTTTACTGGTGCTTGTCTTATTTTTTTAATATTGTCCTTCACAGAGCAGAAGTTTTTAATTTTAATGAAATTCAGCTTATCGGTTTGTTCCATCATAGGTCATGGCTTTGGTATTACATCTAAAAAAATCATTGTTGAATCTGTCATCTGGAACATCTAGAACATCTAGATGTTCTTCTGTATTCTAGCAATTTTAGTTTTTTGTTTTACGTTTAAGTCTGGTTATTTTGAGTTAATTGTTGTTAGGGATATAAAGTCTGTCTAGGTTTTTTTTGTTTTTTTTTTTTTTTTTTTCATTGGATTGTTCAGGCACTATTTTTGGAAAGACTGTCTTTACTCTGTTGTATTACCTTTGCTCCTTAATCAAAGATTATTGGATTACATTTATGTAGGTCTGTTTCTGGTCTCTTTTATTTTGTTTCTTTGATCTGATTTGTCCATTTTTCTCTCCATTACCACCCTGTCTGGATTATTGTGGTATCATAGTAAGTTAGTGTCAGTACTGTCACTTTGTTCTTGTTCTTAAGGCCACGAAGATTTAGTTTTATATTTTTTCTGAGTTTTATGGTTTTTTCAGCCCATATGGTTAGGTTGGTCATATATTAGGTCTATCATCATTTTAAGTTAGTTTTTGTATATAGTATAAGGTGGAGAGCCAGCTTCATTTTTTACATGTTGAATATCTTCACAGGAACAATAACATGTTCCTAGACCATTTGTTGAAAGAGATATTTTCCAGTTGAATTGTCTTATCTCCACTACCTCCCATTCTGTGTAAAGTTAAAATGTGACTTCTCAATTCTGTTCCATTGGTTTCTATGTCTGTTCCTTTGCCAGTGCCAGACTGTCTTGATTATTTTTGTAGCTTTGTAGTAAGCTTTGAAATCAGGAAGTGTCCTTCAGCTTTGTTCTTTTTTTTTTTTTTTTTTTTTGAAGATTATTTTGTCTTCTCTGTGTCCCTTGTGTTTCCATATGAAAAACAGAATTAGCTTATCAATTTCTGCAGAAAAGGCAGCTGGGATTTTGATAGATACTGTGTTGAATCTGTAGATTAGTTTGGGGAGTATTGCCATGTTTAATAGTGTTAAATTTCCTGATCCATGAACATGGGATATCCTTCCATTTATTTAGATCTTTAATTTCTTCTCACAATGTTTTATAGTTTTCAGAGTAGGAGGTTTGGAATTCTCTTGTTAAATTTGTTCCTGATGTTTTATTCTTTTTAATATAGTTGTAGATGGAGTTGATTTTAAAATTATTTTCATATTCATTGCTAGTGTATAGAAATAGATTTTTTAAAAGATTTTTTAATTTGAGAGAGAAAATGAGAGAGAGAAATAATGAGGGGGGAGGGTCAGTGTGGGACTTGATCCCAGGACACTGGGATCATGACCTGAGCCAAAGTTGCTTAACCATCCAGGTTCCCTGGAAATACATTTTTTTTTTTTTAAAGATTTATTTATTTATTTATTTGACAGAGAGATCACAAGTAGGCAGAGAGGCAGGCAGAGAGAGAGGAGGAAGCAGGCTCCCCGCTGAGCAGAGAGCCCGATGCGGGACTCGATCCCAGGACTCCGAGATCATGACCCGAGCCGAAGGCAGCGGCTTAACCCACTGAGCCACCCAGGCGCCCCCATTTTTAATGTTAATCTTATACCATGTAATGTTGCTGAATTTACCATTTAATGTTACTGAATTTACTGACACAAATAGTATTTTTAGTGGATTAAAATTTTTTGTATATGGGATGTCATTTGTAAACCATTATCTTTATTAAGGACTTATTATATGTAGGTTTTATATGTGTAGAAAGTAATTCATCCAAGTATCCTCCACCTCAGACCTAGGTGGAACAACATATATAGACAGCTCCTGGGATTTGGTAGATGTTAGAATCACTCCTTGGCCCAATGAGCTTTTTACTTACTGAATGTGCCCCAGTCTCACCTTGTTGAAGGAGACTGACATGAAAATTACCTGCTTTCATTCTGCTTCAGATCACTGCTGTCTAAAGAAAGTGTCCCTGGTTCCATGATTCTCTGGTCATATCATCATCCCAGTTTAAAAATGGCCTCTGTGGGATGCCTTGGTCGCTCAATAGGTTAAGCCTCTGCCTTCGGCTCAGGGCGTCATCTCAGGGTCTTGGGCTCTCTGCTCAGTGGGGAGCCTGCTTCCCCTCTCTCTCTGCCCATCTCTCTGCCTGCTTGTGATCTCTTTCTGTCAAATAAATAAAAATCTTAAAGCCTCTGTGAACCTGCATGGTCTGATCTCTGCCTCTTCCTCAAAACTTTCCTGTGCTATTTTGTTAGAGCTGCTCTCACAAGCTGTTTCCTTCTGCATTGGCACTCTTCACATGGACTTTCTCTGCCTGGACACCTTCTCCCCTTTGCCTAATCACCACCTGATTGTGCCTGAGATGGGTACCCTAGATCAGGTTTCTTTTGCTATGCTTTCTCATATGTATGTTATATGTGATTTTCTCCCACTTTGCTCACTTCTCATTTGTAAATTTTCATTTGTAGCTCATTTGAATAAATATACTTACCCCTCATTTGGAAGCTCATGAAAGCATAGGTCATATGTTTGTTCACTATATTGTTTTAGCACCTTGCACAGTCTAGCATATAGTAATAGATGCTTAACAAATATGTATTATTTAATTAGTGAGGTAAGATGATTTGATTCCAAAATACTATTTTATTTCTTGGATGTTTGTTGATGCTGCTAAGATTATTTAGCTGGGAGTTCACCTGGTGTCCATAAATGCTTAAGGGTTTTGGCAATACTTATCAAAAATGACAGTATCATTTTGTAATAAGAATGTTTGGCAGGTATGTTTGGTGTGTTGACTTTAATAGTACTTCTTTTTTGTTTGATTACAGTGCATTTTATTGTTACTCTATTTTTGTGGATCTGATTTGGTTTTAGTAAAAAAATTCAACTCCGTTTCTTGGGGAAAGGTAACTGGATCATAAAATAGTAATGGGATATAGAAGCCTTCACCTAAATTAGGATTTCCAGTAAACCCACTGTTACTATTTGCAGGCAAGGCTTGGGAAAACATTCAGGTGAGGTCAGTTCTCCTTTATTTCAGAAGACTTTTGGTTACTTGGACTAAATGCTATCTGTGAGACTGGGCTTATTGGTTCTGTGGTGTGCCAGAAAGAGAAATAACAGTTTTTATTGTTAGAAAAATTCATAGTGACAGAGATTAAATGTTTAAGAAGAAAAACTTGGCTTTCCCTTTGCCTCTGAAACTTCGTTGTGCTAATGAAGTAGCTTAAGAATATGGGAAGATGGAGAAATTTAACTTTTTATTACTTTTGTGAAATGTTCATGTTGCTATATTATCTTCCCATACCATAAAGTATTTATAAGTATAAGCTATGGTAATTTTCATACTCTCTGTGTTTGTTTGAGGATGATTTGTAGTTACTGTGTAACTCAATGTTTTTTTACTGTCAGTTATTACCACAAAATGATACCCTTACTAAAGGTGAACAAGAACTCATTTGCATTTGTAAGGACCAGTGTATTTCTGAGGATGACTTTTCTCCCCTTTATTAAGATATATGTGCTTACTGATAATACTGCTTGCTGTTTGAGACCTTAAGACTTGTTCAGGACAGAAGACTTAGTAGGATTTATCCAGTGACAATCAATAGCAGGGTGCATTCAATTCTGTCCTAGTGTGTTTCTCTCTGATCATGCAGTTATAAAATAGGGCAGGTGGTACTTTTATATAAAGTTATTAAATGTTGCTGAGCTTTCCTAAGCAGAGAATTTTAGAGCTAGATAGGATCATTGTGAAACAGACAGTAGAGAATAGAGTTAATTATTCACTGTTCTGAGGTACAGTTGAATTTATGTCTAGTTGTGGCTGATTTTCCAGAGGATTAAGATAGTGTTGAACTTAGAGGACTGCTTGGGTTTTTGCATCAAAGAATTGGAACCCTTGCTGGAACCCTTGCTAAGAAGGGAGTGGGCTTATATTTGATACAGTGACAGAAATATTGTACTGCAACTTGTGTTTTTTGAATTTGGTGAAAATATGGGAAGGTAAAGTAAGATTAGATGGGGATGACATTTTTAAAAAGACAGGATTATTAAAAGACAAAGCTCTGGATGACTGTTTTACTGAATTTTTGTTCATTTGGGTAGAAATGAATTTTCTGATACAAAATATAAATTCCTTGAGTGCAATATTTATTATAGATAAATGTTTAAACCCAGAGGCCAAGGGGTGTCTGGGTGGCTCAGTGGGTTAAAGCCTCTGCCTTTGGCTCAGATCATGATCCCAGGGTCCTGGGATCAAGCCCTGCATTGGGCTCTCTGCTCAGCAGGGAGCCTGCTTTCCCCCTCTCTCTCTTTGCCTGCCTCTCTGGCTACTTGTGATCTCTGTCTGTCAAATAAGTAAAATCTTAAAAAAAACAAAAACAAAAAACCCAGAGGCCAGGAAAATTCTTGATTTAAAATGTGATTCAGCTTTTGGTAAATGCTAGCTATTTAACTAGTATCAACCAGTTATAACTTGTAGGTCTCCTAAAACCTGATAGGTGTATAATATGTATAATAAATGATTAATTAGTAAGTAATCACTTCATTGTTAGACTCCTCTTTCATTGGTAATACATTTGGATAAAAAGACAAAGCAGTATAATGTGTAGATATGGCATGTTAATGTAGTAGTATAAATGAAAACTTTTTTTTCCACTTAAAAAATTTTTTAATTAACATATATTTGTTTTGGGGTACAGGTCTGTGATTCGTCAGTCTTACACAGTTAACAGCGCTCACCGTAGCACATATCCTCCCCAATGTCCCATCACCCAGCCACCCATCTCTCCCACCTAAATCAAAACTTTAAATCATTTTTCAAATGTCTTAAGAATAGAAGTGCTTGGAGCACCTAGGTGGCCCAGGCAGTTAAGTGTCTAACTCTTGGTTTCAGCTCAGGTCATGATCTCATGGTCGTGGGAGCAAACCTTGCATCAGGCTCTGCTCATCACGGAGTCAACGTGCCCATCTTCTTTCTCCTCTGCTCTTCCTCCTCTTTCTCTCAAATAAATAAAATCTTAAAAAAAAAAAAAAAAGTAATGCTTGATTTTTGAATTTTAGAGGTGGTCTTTTTGATTTGTTTTTAAAGTAATCTACACATTGAATTATCTGGGAGAGAAATGATATTTTGGGGTATCTTATACAAACATACAGAAATAGTCAATTGGCAATACCAAATCAAAAATTGAATTGCCCTAATTTTTTACATTTTGAATGTATGGATATGATCCAGATCTATATATGACTGTTCTATTCACATTGTGATATGCTTCTCACTGTTTTTTTTTTTTTTTTTAAATTGAAAAGTAATACTTGTACATTCATAGTAACAGTATTTCAGGTAATACAGAAGAACCCTCATAAGCTTTTCCTCTCTTTTTTGAAGATTTTATTTGTTTGTTTGGTTATTTATTATTTATTTATTTGAGAGAGAGAGAAGAGAGAGAGAACAAGAGCAGAGGAGATTGAGAGAAGCAGACTCCCTGCTGAGCAGGGAGCCCAGTGTGGGGCTGTATCCCAGGACTCTGGAACTATGACCTGAGCTGAAGGCAGACACTTATTAACTGACTGAGCCTCCCAGGGGCCCCCACACCAGCCATAGCCTCTTAGAAAGGCAACCACTTTAGCAGTTTCACAGCATAGTCTGCTAACTAAAACATGTATTTCTTGTCAGAATAACTTTGTTCTTACAAATTTGTCTCATTCATTATACTGTTCCTTTTGTCTCCTTTAATGTGAAGTTTTTGTTAAAATGCTTTTGGAGTAGTTACATGTTCTTTCAGTAGAGATATTATTTATAATTAAGTTACATGGTTGTATCTTACTATACCAACAAGAGTATGTGTGTGCTTTTACTGTGCAAAAATGATGGTAGTGGTTGTGCTGGGCTGCTTTATAAGGAGAGGGTAGTTAAGTTTGCAGTGTTACAGATTAATTCTTCAAAGAACAATTAAGGTAATCTCTGAGCGAAGTGTGTTATAAATGAGCTTTCTAGTAGAAGGCAAACATGTCAGAGATAAAAGTCCTTTCTAGGTTCAGAGTGGAAAACAAAAAACTGACGTGAATTTTAAGATAATTACAGGATCAGGGTGCCTGTGTGGCTTAGTCAAGCATCTTCCTTCAGCTCAGGTCACGTTCCTGGGGTCCTGGGATCAAGCCCTGCGTTGGGCTCCCTTCTTAGTGGGGAGTCTGCTCCCACATCCTCTGCTGCTCCCCCTGCTTGTGTTCTCTCTCTCTCCCTATCAAGTAAGTACGTAAGTAAATAAATAAATAAATAAAATCATTTAAAAAAAGAAAATAATTGGGGGAAAATATTTTCTGATAGATGTCAGATACAGAACTCACAGATCTCCATGTGGTGTTAGCAAAATGTAAGGAATTAACATTTTAAAAATATGCATGTCAGGTTTTAGAGGAAATTTGGCTGTGCATACTGGCACTAGGGGAAGTATATTTAAAAACAGACCAGGATCAGGGAAGCTGAAACCAGAATTTTTTTTTAATTTAAATTTTTTTTATTTATTGTTATTATTTTTTATAAACATATAATGTATTTTTATCCCCAGGGGTACAGGTCTGTATCGCCAGTTTTACACATTTCACAGCACTCACCATAGTACATTCCCTCTCCAGTGTCCATAACCCCACTCCCCATCCTGACCACCCCGACCCACCCTCACCCCCAGCAACCCTCAGTTTGTTTTGTGAGATTAAGCGTCACTTATGGTTTGTGAAACCAGAATTTTAAAAAATGAAAGATTTTGGGCGCCTGGGTAGCTCGTTTGGTTAAGTGGCTGCCTTCTGCTCCAGTCATGATCGCAGAGTCCTGGGTCGAGCCCCACAACGGGCTCCCTGCTCAACAGGGAGCTGCCTGCTTACCTGCCTGCTGTTCCCCCTGCTTGTACTTGCTCTTTGTCTCTCGCTCTCTGTGTGTCAAGTAAATAAATACAGTAATTTAAGAAAAATTAAAGATTTGAGAGTTATTTTGAATGTGAGGTTTAGGTGAGCAATTGCAATTAATTCATTTCCTATCTGGAAAAAAGCCCTCTCCTAAAATTAGGTGTTTCCATTTTCTCTTAATACAAAGCCTTGATATCCACAAGAATTTAAGGAGCATACACTTTTTCGAAATACAAAAAGGGTAGAAAAGAAAAACAAGTATATTGGTTTAGATTTTGTTTCCATTTGTAATACTTATTAATCTTTGCCGTTATCACTGTCCACTCAATGAAGAATGTTGGCAACCCCTTGTTGAGTATGACTAGCAGGCTTAGTTCGGATGCAGGAGATTCATCGCCTTCCCTTGAAATGAGATTTTGCATTTTTCCAAGACTAGTATTACTCCTTTTACTTTTGACTGTATTCTTCCAATATTCTTCCTCTTTGCTTGAATTGTGTAGGGTTCTTGGAGGTTTTAGATTTTAGCTTTCTCTTACAGGTACCAGCCTTTGAAGTATTTGTCTGTCTTATTCTGAGAGAGAACAGCTTGTGCATGCTCACTGCCTGGATGGCTATATTAACAAGAAAATTGATAGATGGTTTGTTTTGAGATGAACCATTTTACTACAGTATGTGAATCTGTCTCATATCCCACCTAATTTAAAAATAAATTGATACCCAATAAATAAATAAATAAATCGATACCTTTTCTAAGCATATGAAGTACTAATAAATTGTCTTATTTTTCTGGTTGAAGATATTTAGTAAAATTATACACATATATTTTGTTAGATCTAGATGGCCAACAAAATAACAGTTTGTTACCATTTTAATGTGATACTGCAGACTCCCCTAAAAAATTGGAATGAGATTGTCATGTTTTTCTTTATGCATCTGCTCAACACAGTACTGAGCGTAAGTAATAAATATAAATGGGGTGTTGAAATTTGAGGAAAACAGAGCTGGAAAAAAAATAAGTGGAATATTTTTATGAAATACAAAGAATTTTTTGCCTCACTCTTGGGTACTTTATTTCATATGCTCAAGCCTTATTTTTTAATGCCCCAAAACTTTTTTATTGTGGAAAATTTCAAAGATGTGCAAAAATAAAATACCCAGCTTTGTTAGCTCTAAGTTCTTGTTTTAAGCTATACTCTTCCATCCTCAGATTATTGTAAAGCAAATCCTAGACATCCTATGATTCCATCCACAGATATTTCTCTAAAAAATAAGCCTTCATTTTAGACAACATGTAAAAATACTAGTTTTCAATTGATATATTCTGAATGCAGAAGACAGTGTTAACAACATAAGATCAAAATACGCGCCTAGTGAGAAAGTGGAATCATTTAAAAAACTATCAACCATTGAAAACTCTTATGGGGCGCCTGGGTGACTCAGGTCCAAAGCCTCTGCCTTCGGCTCAGTTCTTGATCCCCGGGTCCTGGGATCAAGCCCCTGCATTGGGCTCTCTGCTTAGCGGGGAGCCTGCATCCCTTCTCTCTCTCTCTCTGCCTGCCTCTCTGCCTACTTGTGATCTCTGTCTGTCAAATTAAAAAAAAAAAAAAAAAACCTCTTTGTACTCATGGGCTGATTTTTTTTTTTCTCCCTTCAAAAAAAAAGCCAGGCTTACTTCATTTTAACTGTTCGTTTTGTGTCTTTTGACTCTTTCTCTGCACTTCCACAAGGGGGCAGATAAAGGAAGAGAAAAGTGAAGTAAGTGACTGACTTGAATTTCACTTTTATTTATCAATCAAATGGAGTTGCAGAACAATTTTGGAGCAATTTTTCAGAAATAAGTAGACTTCTCTTCTGAAACAACTTGTAGTCCCCTCCTTGCTCTTCAGAGACAAAATACTAGATATTTCAAAAGGGGGTTAGGTAATAATTTTTTAAAAAATGATTTCCAAAGCATTGTTGTACCTTTAATGTTCTCTTAATGATTTGGGCTTTAATGAAAATACAGCATTTGAACATGGGTCTAATTTTTGCAAGCTATAGTTTTAGATAACTATTTTTGAAATTTCTCATTGAGTGATGAAAATGTTGCCTAGTTGATGTATTTAGCTGGACATCTGATTAGCAATGGAAGGGGCAGAACTACTGTCTTTATACCCAGACATCTTTCTCTTTTCTTAAAAACCTCAGTTTGTACATCAGTGTCATTGAGTGAATTATATTCATGGACACTTACAAATATATTATGGTTATTTCATGTATGGCAAAGATAGTATTATATTTGAAGCATGCTTAATATTGAAACACTTGAACACCATAAAAGTAGGTTTTTAGTCTGTGGGAATTTTAAATGAGTATCTGTAGCGTTGTGCATAAACTGATTATTTCTCTATCTGGAATTGGTATTTGCATAATCTAATGTGTGGGAGTTTTGCTGCCTCAGTATGAGGCATGTTTTTTTTTTTTGCCTCAGTATGAGTATGTTTTTTTTTGTTGTTGTTACCTAGTGAATATATTTCTTTGGGAAAAATACTATTTTTCCAAGTAGTCTATTATGAGACTCACATTTTGTATATGTAGTTTTAGTTGTTACAAGATATTAGGGGGAAATGTGGGATAAATACTTAGAAATTGATTGTTCCTTTTTTGTATATATTTTGGCATCTGTTTTACATCACGTTTTTTCTTTTTGTTGCTACTGTTAAGATCTCTGATTATCAACATTTTTATATCCCTACAGCATGACATGACATGTAATTCTGATGAAACTGTTCTTATATTCCTGTAGCATGGTTTTGGGCTTTTTGTTTTTTGTTTTTTGTTTTTTAGCACTTAATGCCTTTTATTCCTTAGCTTCATTCATGAATTATGTAGCATATGTGAAGAGGCTTAAACTGTTTCCATTACATTCTTTTGGATGGCTCCTGTTATATTTAGGATATACTTAAACTTTAGACAAAGTAAGAATGTTGTTGTTGTCCTTGACACCAGATAACTGGGCAGACATTATATAGCTATGTTTGAATCCTCACAAAATGTGCTGTTAAAGCCAACAGAATCCTGGCGGGAGACTCTTCTGGATAGCAGAGTTATGGAGCTGTTCTTCACAGTAAGTCTTGCTTTTCATCTCTGGTGGTAAAGGCCGAGGGAGAGTGCCACTGAAAAGAGTACATGTTTTGTATTTTTCTTAAGTAAAACAGGACAGATTGCTTTCTCCTCTGAAGCGTTCTCTTCTAATCAATAAATCTGCTTAGATAGAAATTATATAGAAATATTCTTGCTAATTTATAAAAATGTCATGTAAGTATGAAGACTTGAATATTCTGGAGCTGAAGTTCTCAAACATTTTGGTCTCAGGGCCGCTTTACATTCTTAAAAATTACAACTCGAAGTAGCTTTTGTTTATGAGTTTATACTATTACTATTTACTGTATTAAAAATTCAAACTGAAAACTTTAAAAAATAATTTAGTAATTCATTTAAAAATAACAATCTTTGAGGGGGCGCCTGGCTAGCTCAGTCAGTTTAGCATGCAACTCTTGATCTGAGGGTTGTGGGTTTGAGCCCCATGTTGGGCGAAGAAATTAGTTAAAAATAAAGTCTTTAAAATATTGACACCAAACTGTTATATATTGACATAAATAACATTTTAGTGAACAGATAGCTATATTTGGGGGAGGGGGAAGTTTACTGAAAAGAGTGGCATTGTTTTATATTTTTGCAAAACTCTAATGTTACACTTAATAGAAGATAGCCAGATTCTCAGATCTGCTTCTGCATCCAGTTGGTTGTAATATTACAGGTCAGATAACCTTGAGGAAACTCCACTGTATACATGTGTGAAAGTGACAGTGAAAAGGGCAAATACTGTGTTAGTATTAGTATGAAAATAGTTTTGCCCTTATGGACAACCTGACATGGTCTTAGGAATGTCTCAGGATTCCTGGACCTCACTTGGAGATCCACTTTAGTAGAGTAGTGTACTTTTTTATGTAGTAATTTATCAGTCATGGGTTAAGTTAGTGTTGTTGAATAGCAGTTTATTTCAATTATAACTTTAAATAGTCCTGTTTATTACTTGCTAAATATCAAGAAGTAGGCAGTATGTTCCTATGTTTGCACATGAGGATCCCCACCGTAATAGTCCAAAGCTGGTAAAAACATGTATATGGAGTGGGGAGGGATGCTAATTTGCTGTTAATAGTACAGGCACACAAGTTAGTTAGATAAAATGACTGGAGTGAAAGTCCAAATAAAGACCAATTAAGAAGGAAAAAAGGGGGCGCCTGGGTGGCTCAGTGGGTTAAGCCGCTGCCTTCGGCTCAGGTCATGATCTCAGGGTCCTGGGATCGAGTCCCGCATCGGGCTCTCTGCTCAGCAGGGAGCCTGCTTCCCTCTCTCTCTGCCTGCCTCTCCATCTACTTGTGATTTCTCTCTGTCAAAAAAAAAAAAAAAATTTTAAAAAAAAAAAAAAAAAAAAAGAAGGAAAAAAGGAAGCCCTTTTACTTAATCTTAGCCATTTTAGTTTCTTACTTTTCCATTTGTTAGAAAAACATTTACTATCCTTACAGCTGCCTTCCTGTTCTGATCAAACCATTTAAAATATTGTAGTTTTGTGATATATATTTTACAATACCTAGAATAGGTTATTCATCCATGGTTATACATAAAAATGTTTTCAGCAGAAATGTTTAGACTAAGTATTATCTTCCATTTTATTCTTTAAGTCAGAGAAATGATGACTAAAAACACTATCAGTACCAAAGAGATGAGTGTGACTAAATTAACAAATTCTGTTGCCTGCCATATCTGACAAATTGTTTTGATACGTATCCAAGTTCAGTTCTTTGTGTTCTTCATTTAACTGAAAGAAGATCCCATTCCAGCAGTTTTTGAAAAGGTGAAAAACTTGCTGGCAGTACTGGAAACAACTCCCCCAAATCTGAACAGCTGTCTAGACAAACTAGACAGCTGCTTCTGTCAGCTGTGAACCACCACATGCAAATAACTTCTGAATTTGAAAGTTTAACCCTTTTTACTGTATTATTTTAACAGTTTTGTGCTTTTGGCCTATTGCTTTCATTTAAGGGATTTATAAAAAGTTTTTAATTTGTAGTTTGTTATAAGAATGACAGTGGGTAATCTTTTAATTTCATTCAGTTTTTGTTAAATTTGTTTTCAAGTTATGTGAATGCATTACCTAATAGAAAGCATTTTTCTATTGGATATCCTTATTTCTCTAGAGATTTGAGTAGATAGACATAAATGTACTATGCACGAACTTAAGACTTGAAATATATTGGTCACATCTGAATTTAGGAGTACTCTAGGTTTCATTCTGCCCCTCAAAAAGTTTTCAAATGTCTCAATTTTTCTTTATTCCATAAGATATTAGAAAAACCACTCTCATTAATTTTTCCTCCTACCTTTTTGACTGATTCTCCTTGACCTCATTTATGGCCTCTTATTTTCTCTGCTTACTGAAAAAAATCATTAGTGTTCTATCTTAATTTTGAGTTTTGCTGACTCTATACTCGTTTCTTGGGCTGTCTCTTCCACACTTTGGACTTCAAGCACCGCTTCTGCACCGATGACTCCTAAATCTATATTCAGCACAGGCTGCTCTAGAGTTCCAGAGCCTTATAATCCAAGTGCTTACTGGGTGTTTTAATTTGGATGGCGCACAGACATCTCAGATTCAGCATGTTCCAATAGAATTTATCTTACTAACTTGCTTCTCTTTGCTCCTTGTCTTTCTTTGCCATTTACGTCCTTGGGTGTTCTGCTGGACTTTCCTTCTCCTTATCCCTCTGCTTTCCCTGTTCAGGTGATGAATTGAGTTTTTAATTTGGGTGATACAGTTCAGTTGCGGTAAAACTCCTGTGTAATGCTGACATTGGAAGAAGGGCAAGAATCTGCCATATTATACAAGAATTCATTGGTTTATCATGAGTTTTATATGGTTCATATTTCAGAGAACATAAATTAAGTGTAAACAGTGTTCCATGCAGGCTCTGAGGCATATCCTTATTTTTATTTCATTTTATTACATAATCAATATTAGCTGTTTTGGCCATCATATCTTTTGATTCCTCACTTCTTGCCCAGGAACAAGCAACCATTTAGCTCTATAGAAAAGAAACCCTCTGTTGTCCGGGATTGCATTGTATTCACTGGCAGAATGTACCCTTGGATAACTTTGCTTAAATGTTGATTAGGTTAAATGGTATGACGACAGAAATTTAGTTAGTTTTCAGATCAGGAATTTAAGAATGAGTTGTTGAATCTTGGACGATGTAGATGGATGAATTTGTGTATTATACTTTAAATTTACTATTTAAAACTTAAAATGCAATGGAATATATTTTGATAAACATTTGTGTTATTCTAGACCAGGGATTGGCAGAGTTTTTCTGTAAAGGCCAGGTAGTAAATATTAGGCTTTGCAGGTCATATGTTCTCTGAGGCAGCTGTTTAGCTCTGCCGTTGTCATACAGAAGCAGCCATGGATGATAACTAAACAAAAAAGCGTTGTAGTGTTCCTGTATAACTTCATTCACAGTTATTAAAATGTGAGTTTTGTATAATTGTCTTATCTTTTGAAATACCATTTTTCTTTTATTTTGTTGACCTCAACCATAAAAAAAAAAAGTAAAAACCGTCTGAATAGGCCATACAAAGTAAGTAGGAGGCCAGATTTGGCCATAAGCTGTGGTTTGCCAACCCATATTCTAGACCAAAGAGGATGGAATATTTTAAACATGTCAGTAGATCAATTTTGTGACTCTTTAGTATTTTAAATTTCTTAGAGCCTTAAGAAGTTCAAGGTTTTAAAGATTAATGAAATCAATCTGTGAATAAGGATTTGAGTGTCTGTTCACTGTGTCCCAAAAATGTACCTGTGAATACTTAAGAGAAATATGCTAACTTCAAGTAATTTATAAATGATTTGCAGAGTCAGAGTGAACATAATTTGAAACAAATAGAGAACTAATGTTTAAAATTCTGTGACATTCAGAAAGCAAAGAGATTTGTGTAAGAAAAGAAGGGCTGGATGAGTCTCATGCTTGTGGAAAGTAGAAAATGGTTGCCATTGAATGTGGTTGGTGGATTAGGATAAAAAATTACCTGCATGATATTTCTGAAAATAAATAAATTAATTTAATTTTTAAAAAGTACCTGCAATTTCTTTACAAAGTGTATTTTTCTTTGGCATTTTAATTATGTCAGATCACAGAAATGAAACATCTTTAAAATCTGAGAATATTAACACTGTAAAATGGGGAGCAGTGTTTCAGGAGCATTTCTTTTTGTACAGAATACCATGGACCAGGTGTTTCACATCAGTATTGCATCATTGAAATAAGATCTAGATGAGGTTTAAATTGGATGTAAATATAATTTAAATAAAATAAAACATTTTAGCCATTATTAAAAGCAATGGTATAGGATAAAATGAAATTCAGGCAAATTGTGGGCAATCTCAGAGTAATGAAAGAGTATGCTTATATACTGGTTGAATTAGCAAATGTCTAGGGATTGAAAGGTATATTGGTTTTCTAAGTGTGCAACTGTTTACTTCTGCTAAAGCAGCATCTATATACTCTTGATTGAACTTGTCTGCTAACTTTAGCAAGAAGCTGAAGCTAGGCATAGTTAGCATAATACAGATGACTGTCGTTGTTGCTGTTTTTAGAAGAAGCAGTATGTCTGACTGGCTGGCATCTGTTTCTCTCTTTGTCATAACATGCTGGAGACAGTTCAATTTTCAAAATGTAGGTAGCCCTCAGTTAAGAATTACTTGATAAGTTTAAAATCATGGCCTATAATGTAAAATGGACTGAGGGACAATTTTCAAATTTAATTAAGTTCAGGAATTAATTTTCTAGAAATAACCAGCTACAGTGAATTTTTCTCTTACCTCATTCGGCATGATAGACACGTGACCCTTACAAAAGAAGAATTTATTTTTATGGATTAGTAATTCTTTCTAACAGGTACATCGAAAAATCAGAGAAGATTCAGATATGGCACAAGATTCTCTTCAGTGCCTTGCCCAGTTAGCTTCTCTTCATGGACCCATCTTCCCTGATGAAGGATCACAAGTTGATTATCTAGCACACTTCATTGAGGGATTACTGAATACTATCAATGGGTAGGTATATTTGCCCTTTGTAGCTGAAAAAGAACCTTCAGTTTTTTTCTTTGTTTAACATTAGAGGAGAAAAAGAAACTGGTGATTTTTTTTCCCTGTTTATATTCTGAAGTATAGTTATATGGGTAATTTGAAATAATACACAGAGACACACCTTTAAAAATGAATGGATGATAATATTTGCATGTTTGGAAATGAGTTCTTGGGACTTTTCTTCTACTACCACTTAATAATACTCATTACTTGACTTGTAGAATTGAAATAGAAGATTCAGAAGCTGTGGGAATCTCCAGCATTATCAGCAACCTGATAACTGTGTTCCCTCGAAATGTTTTAACTGCCATTCCAAATGAACTTTTCTCGTCCTTTGTTAACTGCCTCACGCACCTCACTTGTTCTTTTGGGCGAAGTGCTGCATTGGAAGAAGTGGTGAGTGCCTATTCTAAAATAAATTGTGTCTGTTTTTTACAAGGAAATTTGCTGTGCCTTTGCAGCATTTGTCATGACAAATAAGGAAGTGCTACCTATTGCTAAGACTGCATTTTTGTTACATGTGCAAACTATTTGTAATCTGTGTTTAGAAACAATATTTTAAAATCTTGTGGATTAAAATCACTTTAGTAGATTAAATTTATTGTTAAGATTTTAATTTTGAGAAAATTAAATTGGAATGAAGTGTCTGTATTAAGAATTATGTTGCAAACCCATTTTAACAAAATTTTAAGTTTAAAAATTGCTAATATGGTAATTTAATATTTTTTGAGGATTAAAAAATTTTGGACTTATTTGGAATTTTGGACTTATCTGGAAATTACAGAAATATAATTTGGTTCAAATAATTATAATCATGCTGGTTTTAACTGAGCCGTCCTCTTTCATTGTTTTGATGCTATGGTTTAATAGTATATTAGAATTTAGTTTTCTTTAAGATCAATAGCAGTACTAAAGATGTTTTTTGGTGGAAGTTTTCGAATGTATATTTTCCAAATATAAAATTTAATTTAAGAGATTAAAATTCCTTGACAGCACAGCTGTGTTACTAAGAGTTACTGTGAATAACTACATTAATCATGGGAAATAATTGATTTTTTTCCTCTGTAGTGGTTCTTAAATTGTTGGAACTAATTTTTCTTTTTGTGAATCAGAATGTGAGTTTTTTTGAAAGATCATAATTAAAAAGAATATTTATAGTTATCTGTTTGAATTTTATGTTAGATCCCATCTGAGTTGTTTTGTTGGGGGTCTGGCAACATCTGTATGAGTTTTTGTATCCCTTTAAGGGTGTTCAGAAGATAGAGAACTCGAGAATGGTTTATGTAGTTGGACGCTTTAGCGTTTTGATGAGTAAAGGAACCAGGTCAGGCAGATATTTGCGTGTTGGAAAAAAATGTAGGTAGTAGAAGAATAGAAGCATAAAGGCATCATATGTGAGATTTGAATTTCTCAGAGGGAAAAATTATGTACTGAGCATGGAAATACGGGGAAATTTTAAGTATTTAACTTGATTCAAACCCTTTTCAAATTATCACAAATTCTGAATCATTCAGGTTTCATTGAACATAATTTCATTGTGCTTTTTCCCCCGCTTGGTTGGTTTGTTCTCTCTTCTAAACCAGGTGGATTAAACAATATGTTGATCACATATTTAGAAACATAGCTATTTTTTCATTTCTGTTTGTGGGTTAAGGAAGTTCCTAGACATTTTATAGAAGAATTGCTAGAAGATATATAACATTCTTGGTTTGCAGATTTTAAGTTGAGAATTCATTTATTTTGACCAGGAGACTGACAACTTGGAAAATAATTTTCTGTCAAGTTGGATAGAGAAACTTTAGAATATGGAAAGCCTAGATACACTTTCTGAGATGATGTATATTGTGCTTGTTTCACAAAAAGGTGTGCTGTAGATACTATATATACTATATACCTCATAGATTTCATTTAAGAAAATTGTTACTTCTTTTCATTTGTTTTAATTAATTTAATTGTTCTGTTTATGGTGTTGGAAAATGATTTTAAAGATAATTGGTTGCCGGAGCATGGGGGTGGCTCATTCAGTTAAGTGACTGCCTTCTGCTCAGGTCATGATTCCCAGGTCTTGATATTGAGCCCCACATCAAGGTTCCCTGCTCAGTGGGGAGCCTGCTTCTCCCTCTCCCTCTGCTGCTCTCCCTGCTTGTGCTCTCTCTCTCCTGCACTCTGTCAAATAAATAAACAAAATCCTACCCCCCCCCCAAAAATATATTGGTTACCTGCCTCTGAAACTAAATTGAAAAAAAAAAAAATGGTTACCTATTTAAAAAGGCAGAGGGGAAAGATTTGCCTAAAGCTTTGTATTACTCAGAGGCAAGATTTGGTGAGGTGGAGGGCTACGAGGGAGGCCCCTCAGGATGAGTTGTCAGAGGACTGGACAGATCCTCCTAAATATCATCTCAACCTCATGTGGTTTTCACTGTATCTTGTGTGTGCCAGGGGAGGGGAGCCTGGGGAAAGTGCAGCTAATATCAAAGTACATGAACAATTCTAGCCAAACCAGAGTGGAAGTTCTAGGATTCAGGTCCCATCATCTTTTGTTTCCTTGGGTACCCAGTAATGGTAGTACTAGTACATAATACCTATTTGTCAACCTCAGATGAAAAAATGTATTTTTAAAATGATCTTTTAAGTAAAAATAGAAAAATTGGGGCAATTAAAAAAACTGCTTAGAGAGTCAGCATGATACAGAAAGATCATGAATGTTGGAAGGAGACAGTATTGTCATGAGCCAAGTAATTATAAACTACAGAACCTTGAACAAATTGCTTTACCTTTTTTGAGCATGTTGATATAGTTAGGATAATAATTCCTTCTGTTGTTCTGTGGGGTGGATTAATTATATGGAAGTGCCTGAAAACTAGACACAATAAAATGTGGAATAATAATGTTAAAATTAACCTTTATAATAATAGCACTTATTGAGAGCCTGTGTTGTGTATACTGCCTTACCAAGGTAAGACAAGTTCTTGGGTTTTGTGCATACTAACAGTTTTAATAGTACTTTTCTTCACAATTTTAATTTTGTGAAATGTTTTGTTTTTCTTTAATAGTGAAGGAGGTTTTTTTGCTCCAATAGGAAAATAGACTCAGCATATACACCTCTGTGTTACTGTGAGAATATTTTTTCAAAACTCTATTTTATTTAGGAATACATACAGATTGTCTCCTTTTTAAGAAGTTTATGTCTCCAATGGTGATTATGTGGCTGTAGCAAGGGAAAAAAATCTACATGGGAAGAGAAATTTTTGATATTCATAATGTGCATTTCATGAAACGTGTCTTTACTTAGTGACTTTAGCTTGTGTGTGAAGACAGTTATTTATGACTGCTCTTCAACTTGCAATGAACTGAAAGTCTGTGCTGAAAAAGAATAATTCCAGTCTTCAGCCAAGTCGTTCTCTTGGCTGTCAAAATTTCCTGGTATTACTTGAGGCTTCCTGAAGCCAAGAATTTTTTCATTGCACCCCAGAAATCAGATACTAACTATTCCTGGACTAAAGAGGTGAGAATGACTGTAGAGATGGAACCGTTGCCTTAAAAATTAATATTCTAACAAAATAATTGTTCCTATTATATCAGTTGTTTTATAAAATGTTTATAATACTAGTATATCCATTTGAATCAATTCAGTGAAATTTGAAGAAGACTGTGACTTGAACTCTGTACTCTAGTTTGCTTCTTGGTTTCTTTTGTTAATAGAAAACTTTAAGTTCAACTCCCAATAGGTTCATCAGACAGGAGCCACATAACTTGTTCAGTTAATTAAGCACAGCAGCCAAGCATGATGCTTAAACCTTGAAGTGTATGAAGTGTATACATATGTGTTTCACAGTGGGTATGTAAAGGAGGTGGTGTTAGATAAACTTTGTAAAGAAAAAACTTTAATTGTAGTACATCTGTAGCCTAAACTCAAGACCAGCAGGACAAGGTAGTAAAGAGAAAGATACTTGATAAAGTTGTTAGGAAGTTCATTATAGAATGTAACATGGTAAAGTAACGTTGCAGTTTGTTGGGTGAATGAGTGAAGGTGAAGTTCAGCATTCTTCATTCAGAGTCTATTTTCTCTGGCTCAGTGGATAATTACATTGTAGGGAGGAGATGTAGTGAAAAGGAAAGCATTTAAGTCAGATTACAAATTGAAGTTGAAAAGTGGGGAGCATAAATTTGAGATATTTCAGTGATAAGAGGGAAAACTACTAACTCACTTTCTGGAATGGTGATATCCATACAATAATACACATATAGTTGGCCTTGCCCCTTAACTCACAAGAGGATGGGACTGTTTGAGAAGCCAAGACAGAGAGCAAGACAGCTGTCCAGCTTCATTATGTGCATTCATTTCATCTGCTTGAAAGAGTTAAAAAAAAAAAAAAGAATTAGACAATGTGCATGAGTATTTTTTAAACCTTGCACGTTTTAAATATACTTCTTTTTAATACTAACAGTTTTACCTCTCTTAGGGTATTTGGAAGAAAATTGGCTATTACACCTTAAATAAAGATTCTTATTAAAACAGGTCTTTAAAAAATAATTGCACTGTTTTGTTTAATCCTGGTTGGATCATAATTTTATGAATGCAGTGTTTTCCTGACTTGTACTTGAATCACCTCCAATTTTTTCAATTTGTTGTACTAATCCTAGCACAGAACCAGTGTTTACGTTTTACAGAATTCTTGCACTTGAGGTGCGGAATAGTTGGTTGAGAATAAAGCTTACCTATTGTCATAACTGTTGTTACATATAATATCCTTTGTATTGTTTAAAACAGTATTATTAGCACTAGAAACATAACCAGATCTAATGTGCTGGGGGTTTAAAAATGAACACAGAGTGAGGTAGAAAAAAGGGATTGCCCGTCTACCCCTTGTAAGCCAGGCAAGTCCCGGAGATGTTGGCACATGAGGATATTGCTGGAGTAATTCAATTCCATCAATATTTATTGACACCTACCATGTGCCAGGCATGGTGCTTGATGTATATACATTACTTAGCACTAAGAATTTGAAAATTCATGTGCATTTCTAAAAGGAAGAAACTATTTTAAGGAATTTGTAATGTTTAAGCACTCTGAAAATTGCAGCTCAGACTCTTGGTGTTTTTATGGGGGCAGATTTTTTCCCCCTTGTGATCTATCTATAGGATTCTTCTAACAGCTGCAATACTTGTCCACTAAATCAATTTATCTTGGGGTCTTTTAGAAGCCAGGAATACTGTCAGCTGCATAGGTATGCTGAAGTTAAATTAATTCTATGCCTTTAGGGCCAGCTAGAAGAAAAAAAATAAGAGAACGAATTAATTCCTTTTGCATTGAACATTCAGAGGCTTCTGAAGTTTAAGTAGAGTTCATGAAGTTTTATTTGTGACATTTCTGTTATTTTTATCTATGTTATCGTATTTGCCTTAAATAATGCTACACCAGGAAAAAAATCTAAATTCTTCCAACAGATAAACAACAGCATAAACTAGTAAGAGTTCTTTGAGTCTTTAATCTTTCATTTTTCCTTTCTTACTAGTGTTTTACACTTTGCACTACATCATATATTATTTGATCTGTCGTTGGATTCGGGGGTTGTCCCCATACCTATAAATTTTAAACTTACTGTGAAATATTTCATTCATCCAAAGTAAAAAATTTCATATGTATATGTGTATATATGTTATAAAATAATAAAATGAGTCACTGTATACCAACCTCCAGATTAAGAAATAGTATATCGATAGAACTTTTTTTTTTCGATAGAACTTTTTTTTTTTACCCTTACATTTACCTGGAGTCGTCCCCCCCCCCCCCCCGTCTTTTATTGTAGGCATGTTTTTGTCTCATCAGTTAATTCTTTCAAATGGTTTTTTTCATCATGTTTGCAAAGGAACACTGCTAGTGAACTTCTGGTCAGTGTTGGCATTTTTTTCTCCAGCTTCTACAATCTCTGATTGTTTGTTTTCACTCCCAAGTCCATGTAAAGAGTAATACAGTAACAACAGCCTCAGGCCAGAAATATAGAACACAAAGTTAAACCAGGTCAAGGAATTTCTTAAAGAATATTTCTTAGAGGGGCGCCTGGGTGGCTCAGTGGGTTAAAGCCTCTGCCTTCGGCTCAAGTCATGATCCCAGGATCCTGGGATAGAGCCCCGCATCGGGCTCTCTGCTCAGCAGGGAGCCTGCTTCCTCCTCTCTCTCTTCCTGCCTCTCTGCCTACTTGTGATCTCTGTCTGTCAAATAAATAAATAAAATCTAAAAAAAAAATATGCCTTAGAAATAAAATTTTCTGTGTGAGAATGAATTATCCATATCCATCTTCTTGCATTTTTTATGTCCGAATCATATTCTTCTTTTGACTAACTCATGTAATTTATGTTTACATATGAAGAAAATACTGATGATCATTTCAATTTCATGGACTTCTTTTTAATATTTGGAGTCTTCATGTTGGTTATTTGCTGTCTGTAGAAAAAAGATCTATTGTAGTGGGATGGATCATACTAAATATCTGATAGTAACTATTGTCCTGTTAGGAGTAGGTTTGGAGTTGTTTACAGCATGACAATCAAATTTAGAACTACTCTAGCACGAGATGTATTTTCAGTGCAAGAGTTATCTTATGTACTTTTATAGTATCTCATATTAGGTATATACATACACACATACTTTATTATTTAGGACAATTTTAGATTCATAGCAAAACTGAATGAAAAAATCAGAGTTCCCTTATTCCCCCTGCCCCTACAAATGTAAACAGCCTCCCCTAACATCAGCATCCTCCACCAATGTGGTAAACATTTGTTACAATCGATGAACCAGGACTGACACATCCTTATCCCGCAAAGTCTATAGTTTACATTAGAAATCACTCTTGGTGTTATATGTTCTGTGGATTTTGACTAATGTGCATTGATATGTATTCACCATTATGGTATCATACAGGATAGCTTCAGGGCCTTAAAAATCTTTTGTGTTCTACCTCTTTCCCCTATCGCTGGCAACCACTGATCTTTTTACTGTCTCCATAGTTTTGGGGTTTTTAAAAACATTTTATTTTTTTAAAGGTTTCATTTATTTATTTGACAGAGAAAGGGCACAGACAGGGAGCAGCAGGAGAGGGGGAAGCAGGGTCTCCGCTGAGCAAGAAACCTGACATGGGGCTGGATCCCAGGACCCTCAGATCATGGCCTGAGTCGAAGGCAGATGCATAACTGACTGAGCCATCTAGATGCCCCTAAAAACATTTTATTTATTTTACAGAGGGAGAGCACAAGCAGTAGGAGAAGTAGGCAGAGGGAGAAGGAGAAGCAAGCACCCTCTGAGCAAGGAGCCTGACATGGGGCTCGATCCCAGGAATCCTGGGATCATGAGCTGAGTTGAAGGCAGCTTAACCAACTGAGCCACCCAGGTACCCCTACTATCTCCATAGTTTTTGCCTTTCCCAGGATGTCATATAGTTGGAATCAAACAATATTGTTAGATTTTAATTCTGAAATTCAAAGTCAAGAAGGGGGAGCAGATTCACATATACATATTTACTTTAGAAAGCCTTCTTTGGCAGCATCTTCATAAATGAAATTCACCACTATTTTTTTTTTTAATATTCACATAGACGTAAAAACAGATACTTTTCTATGGCTGAAGGGCTCCAGATTCACTCCTCTGTACACTTCTAAGTTAATTATGAGCTTTGAAATGTAAGTGCTGTTATCACAGTTTGATTACCTTCTCCACCCTCCATTCCCAAATGGAGTAAAGTGGGGTCAAGTAGTCTCATAAGCTCTAAGCCCCTCTCCAAAGCCTTTCTGGCAGCAGGCCTGACAATACTTATGGCATGAGCACATAGTGTCTAGCTTGGACTCCTTGGTCATCTCTGTGCACGTGCTCTGGCTTGG
This sequence comes from Mustela nigripes, assembly GCF_022355385.1. Taxonomy (NCBI): domain Eukaryota; kingdom Metazoa; phylum Chordata; class Mammalia; order Carnivora; family Mustelidae; genus Mustela; species Mustela nigripes. The sequence goes on along the minus strand of NC_081571.1, from coordinate 2,115,836 downwards.
CTGTTGGGTGTTGGCCAGTGTGGCCATGGAGCAGGGCCAAAGTATTATGAAAAAGCACTTGGTTAGGTTTCAGTTCTCCATGATTAGACTGAAAGATTTAGTTGCCAATTGTCATCAACCAGATTTCTCACACTTTGCCTGATGAGTTACTTATATTGGTATTCAGGAGGATCCAGAAGGCTGTTTAGAAGTTTTTAGTTCTTATTTTCTATCACCATCTAATGAATAGGGGCTCTTACAGTCTGTGATTTTCTGCTTTGTTTAGTATCAGGATTATTGTTCTTTCGATAATAAAAAAGCTTATAAGGCTTTTACATCTAATACTTTTCTATATATGAATAATTAAATTATGATAAGATTCATTATATATGTACTAAAGAACAACAAAGATAGTTTTAAGAAAATGTCCTGCTTCCTTTTGAGATACCAGAGGTTAGAGGATGCTATTCCATAAGTTCCTCTTAAGATATGTTACCAGTCTGTTTGTTTTGGCAAGATAAACTGTTAAGACTTAACAAATGATGTCTGCAAAGCACGTGCTTTATTAAGTATATAAACAGGCCGCAGATGTTTCTTTGGGAAGAAACTATTTTATTCATCTCTGTATTCCAGTGCTTCGCTCTTAGCATTCAATGTATTTTTATTGAAAGAATAAAACTACCCTTTTTTCTTGCTGCTGATAACACATTGAGCACTGTGCATGGCCATTGTAGCATTGTATTTGTTCATCTTAAAGATCTTTTCTTTAGTCCTCAAAACCATCGCAGATTATTTTATTATGTCATATTTGATACAAAAAATAAAATGTTACTTTAAAACATCAGATCACCATAAGTGAACCCATGACCCAACCTAAGATCACCAGTACTGTGGTCAGTGGTACCAGTGTAGTCATCCCAATCCTATGACCCCATTTTCTCCCCCTTGCAACCCTGCAAGAAAAGTGACCACTGTTCTGAATGTGTCATTCTCTTGCTTTAGAAATTTTCATCATTTCTATGTATAAGATACATCATCGTGTGAATGTTATGCCAGATTTCCTCTGTTCTGCTGTAAATGAACTTTTGAGGTTCCTTTTCTGCCATTACAAACAGCATTACAGCAAACATTCTTCTGTGTGTTTCCTGGCATACATTCATGAGAGCTTTTGTAAGGTCTAAACCTAGAAATGGAGTTTTTGGACCATAAGATAATGTGAATGTTCAATTCTACAAGATAGTTTCAAATTGTTTGTTGAAATGATGGAACCAGTTACTTGTTCAGTAGTGATATGTGTGAGTTTTCATTGGTCCATGTCTTTCCCATCACAGTTTTGTTAAACTTGTAAGTACACGATATGGTCTTACATAATTAAGGTGCTAGTAAGGTGAGCATTTTTTCATATATATGATTCCTGTGGTTATTCCTTTGAATTTCTTGTTCAGTCCATTCCCCATTTCCGTGTCAAGTTGTTTTTTTTGTACTGTTTTATAGAAATTCTTTATACTGTACACTAGTTTTTTTGTCAGTTATTTGTTGCAGATCTATCCTCCCAGTTCTGTGGCTCTTCTTTTCAGTTTATGATATCTTTCTTCTTATAATTAATTTGGAGTAATTTTAGATTTACAGAAAAGTTGCAAAGCAGTACCTTTTACCTAGTTTGCTCTAATTTTACCATGTTATATAACAATGGTACATTTGTCAAAAGTAAGAAATTAACATTAGATGAATTATTATTAACCAAACTTTCATGCTTTATTTGGATTTCACTAATTTTCCATCAGTCATTTTTCTGTTTTGGAATCCAATCCTGAATACACTATTGCATTTAAGCTTTATGGTGTCTTTTGATGAACAAATGTTCTTCGTTTTAGTGTAGTCAAACTTACTGTCATTTCTTTTATAATTAGCATTATTGGGGTGCCTAGCTGGCTCAGTCAGTAAGAGCAGTGTGGCTCTTGATCTCAGGGTTGTGAGTTAGAACCTCATGTTGGGTGTAGAAATTACTTTTAAAAAATGATTTGCATTATTAGTTCCTTGTTTCGGACAGCTCCCCTTCCTGTGTTTTCTTCTAAATGTTAAAAGTTTACCTTACATGACTTGACCATCTTAGACTTCAGGTTTTTTTTTTGTTTGTTTGTTTGTTTGTTTGTTTGTTTTTGACTTCAGGTTTTAATATGGGATCAAGTAGGGATCCAATTTCCCTTTTTTTCATATGGATAACAAATTTTTATTGATTTATATTTATATTTTTTCCCATTTTTTTTTTAAAAGATTTTATTTATTTGACAGAGATCACAAGTAGGCAGAGAGGCAGGCAGAGAGATAGGAGGAAGCAGGCTCCCTGCTGAGCAGAGAGCCCGATGTAGGGCTTGATCCCAGGACCCTGAGATTATGACCTGAGCCCAAGGCAGAGGCTTTAACCCACTGAGCCATCCAGGCGCCCCTATTTTCCCCCATTTTTATTGAGAAATAATTGACATACATTGCTGTGTAAGTTTAAGGTGTACAGCATGATGGCTTGATTTACACATATGTGAAATGATCATCACAGTAGGTTTATTAACATTTATATATCATAGATACAACAAAAAGAAAAAATTTTTCTCTTTGTGATGAGAACTTTTAGGATCTACTCAAACAACTTTCCTATGTATCACAGAGGAGTGTTAACTACAGTCATCATATTTTACCTTACTTCCCCAGAATTACTTATAACTGAAAGTTTGTGCCTTTTGACCACCTTTTTCCAGTTCCTCCTCCTCATTCCTCTGGTACAACAAATCTGATGTCTTTTTCTGAGTTTTGTGGGATTGTTGTTGTTGTTCTTCTGGTGCCATATATAAGTGAGATCAGTGTTTGTCTTTCTCTGACTTATTTCACTTGGCATAATGCCTTCAGGGTCCATCCGTGTTGTCACAAATGGTAGATTTTCCTCATTTTTTTTTTTTAAACGGGAAATTTTCCAGTGTGTATATATACCAGAGTTTCTTTATTCATCTCTCAGTGGACACTTGGGTTTTTTCCATGTCTCGGCTATAATGCTGTCTATAATGCTGCTGTGAATGTGGGGTTGCAGATTATCTTCTTGAGTTTTTATTCCCTTCGGATATATTCCCAGAAGTAGAATTGCTGGATCAAATGGTAATTCTGTTAATTTTTTGAGGGTCCTTTGTACTAGTTTCCATAGTGGCTGCACCAATTTACAATCCCACCAACAATGCACAGGGGTCCCCTTTTCTCCTAATCCATGCCATTATTTATTAACTTTTGCTCTTTTGATGATGGCCATTCTCACACCCATAAAGTGATAATCTCCTTTTGATTTTGATTTGCATTTCCCTAATAACTAGTGATATTGAGCACCTTTGATGTACTTGTTGACCATTCCTATATCTTTGGAAAAATGTCTTTTCAGGTCCTTTGTTCATTTTTAAATTGGATTATTTGTGGGTTTTTTGCTATGGAGTTATATAAATTCTTTATATTTTTTGGATATTAACCCCACATCATATCTATGCTATCGTATATGTAGTTTTCACATAAAAGCGGTGTGTTTCCAGAACTCTCTAATCACTTCCATTGGTCGGGTTTCTATTTCTGCACTTATATTTTGCTTTATTCTGAAGGGGTGTTTAGGTATTTGATAGGACAATCTCCCACCCTCACCCCCACTCCCTTCAAGTTCTTCAGAACAGTCTTGGATATATTTGGCTCTTTATTTTCCATATAAAATTTGTGAATTTGTTAAGTTGGATTGTGGTCGGGGTTATGGGGAATCCCCTCTCTCTCTTTTTTAAAGATTCCATTCATCATTTTGACAGAGAGAGAGTGGGAGAGGGAGAAGTGGGCTTTCTGCTGAGCAGGGAGCCTGTCACAGGGCCCAGTCCCAGGACCCTGGGATCATGACCTGAGCCAAAGGCAGACACTTCTGAACCACCCAGACACCCCAACTATGGGGAATCTTAAGTGAGGAATGGATATCTCTCGATACTAACACTATCCATAAAAGTGGTATTTCTCTGTACTGATTTAAGTCTAATTCATTGTGCCTAAATAAAGGAATACATTTTTTACTAACTTATATTTTTGTTACTATTGTAAATAGTATTTTTAAACTTCATTTTTCACATTCCTGCTAGCATAGAAAAAAATGCAGTCAGTTTTTGTATATTGCCGAGTTTTGTATCTGCCGAGCCTGGTATTTACTAACCCTTCTAAATTTTTACTGGTTCCAATAATTTATCTTTAGAATCTTTTTAGTCTTCTGTGACAATTACATCATTTATAAATAATGATAATGTATTCAGACATTACAATCTGTGTTTCTTTTTTCTCATAGTTTAATACATTTCTTTTTCTTATTGTACAGTATTGAATACAAATGGGAACAACTCATCTTTTCTGGTTTATCATTGGGAATAATGTCTGCTCTAGGTTTTTGAGCTGTTCTTTATCAAAATTGCTAATAGGTTTCTGTAAAACTTGACTGACTATTGGATATTATTAAATGAAATTCTGCTTAATAATTTAATGAACTGAATTGCTCTTATGGATATTTCTAATGGTAAAATTGCCTTTGAATTTCTGAGCTGAACCCAGCTGGATAATCATGTATCATGGCCTTTTATGAATGGCTGGATTTGTTTGTTGTCAGAATTATAACAACTCCACAGATCACTCTCTAGCCCATTTTTTTCTCTTCACTCGGTCAGTTTGTATAAGATTAGTTGTTTTTTATTTTGCTTTTTTTGGCTAGTTCACTAGATCTCACCTGTAAATCTGCCGAGCCTGGTATTTTCTTCTGGAGAAAAATTTAAACTAACTAAAAATTTTAAATGGTTGGTTGTGAGAATATTCAAGTTTTCTTTTTTCTTTGTTTTCCTTGGTCCAAATACTAGGAGTGTGTCCATTTTTTTTAATCAGTTAAGTTTTTACTTCTACTTTTTTCTTCACATTTATAATTTTAATTTTGTTACTTGTATCATTTCAGAATATAATTTTAATGTAAAAATGGAATATGCTAACTGGTAAAAGTAACCCAAACGGTGCATAAAAATTAAAATTCTTCAAAAATCCCATGAATTGCCCACTTTCTTGGCATCTCTTTATTCATATATAGGGTTATAAATACCTTTTCCCCTCCTCAAAGTATGAACATTTAATACTCAAAATTGTTTTAAAATTTTTTTGATTAATGAGAAGTAAACCAAATCACTTGTAGTTTCACCTTCTGAAACTTATTAATTTTTTAATGTATTTTTTCCAAATTTTAAGCCATACTTAGACTTAAATAAAAATAAAATCATTACTTTTTATTTATATCATTAGCATTTTTTCATGTCATTAAAATAGTACTGGAAATCATGATTAGGGAAATGGTTCATAAATTTGTTAGCATGTGTTTAAGTAATGCTGCAGTAGACATTCTTACATGTAAATCACCATATGACTCTGCTATTAAGTAGACATTCTTAAGTCAGTTCCATTTTCAGTTAACCCTTTGAATGTTGTCTTGTTCTACATTAGGCCACTCTTCACAGCTGCTCTTCCATTAATCAGGCTTTAGAATAGTGGCCATGAGGGAAAGAGGAAAGGTATTTAACATAGCAGTTGAAACTATATTAGAGATTATTTTATTTTTTCGTTACCTTCTTTGTTTCATAGATTTCTGGTGGCATTTAAATGAAATAATCTTTTAAAGTTAAGATTAGAGAAAAAGAGCAATGGTGATATGCAAGCTAGAAGCTTACTTTGTAGGTAATAATAAATTTGATTTTTTAGATTTGAATTTGAAGGACTTGAAATGGGATGGGAGGTAAGGTTCCTTAAGAGGGTCTCCTGCAAAAAGAGGGAGCACAGCTGCTCCTCAGAGGAATTCTTTCTAATATTAAGTAAAAATAAAGGTAGAAAAAGTTTCTTGCAAAGCTTTATATAGGAGGCAGTGAATGATGTGGAATCCTCCGTCCCATGACAGCAGATGATGCTTGAACAGATTTTATTTGGCTATTTTTTGCAACATTCTTTAACTCTCAGTATACCACTGGGGTCTAGATTTTCAGTTTCCTTTAAGTTCTTTTTTGTTTGTTTGTTTGTCTTTATGTTTAATTGGATCCTGTTTGGAATTCAGAATTTTTCATTTTCTGCCCATAGTAACAAAGAGGAGGAAATTGCCAGAATAAGACCGTTTACAGTGATAAAACAAATTAGAAATAAATGTAAAGAGATGGCATGCTAAACTCCAATAATGATGATGAAATTGATAGTATAAGTGAAATTAAAGATTGAGTTTAAGCTGATATCCTAGGTAAATTTTTTCAAATTCATCAACTTGTGAGAAAGCAATTTATTTCCAAGGACAATAGGAAAATAAAGCGTTCTTATCCAGTCAGTAATTCCACAGGAAAAACTTCAAGTATTTTGTGACAGGAGTTTTGACTGAGTTGACAATATTCCTTTATTTCTTTTAATATTTGTGCTGCAGAATTTACTTATTGCAGTTTATAATAGCATTGGTGCTGAAAGCAGTATGTACAAAGGTGGAAATAATGGTGTAGAAAATAAATGATACAGAAATGAAAAAAAAATTGGTTGACTTGATCATTTTCATAAGTATTTGTAAATCTAAATGAATATGTTCTCGCATTTATGGAACCAAGAATATGGATAGCTGTCCTTCAAAAAATTATGAGTTATGAAAGTTTTCAAAAGTGTAATGCATTTTGATGATACCTGAGCAAGAAGAACCAGTGGTCCTCATTCGTAAGTTCTGTGTTTACAGCAAATTCTCCCCCTTGCTAAAACTGTATTGTAACCCCAAAATCAGCCCTTGTGACATTCTCATAATTCATGGACATGTACATGCAAAGATTTATGAAAAACAGGAATTGCATGACATGCTTATTCCCAGCTGAGGTCAAACAAGGCAAATGCTCTGCCTTCCTGTGTTAGCCTACATATTACAAACAAATTTTCCTGTTCTCTAGAGCTACATTTTTTGCATTTTTGTGTGAATTGGGGTTTTCTAAATTTTTCTCAAAAAATACTGAAGTTCTTGGGGCGCCTGGGTGGCTCAGTGGGTTGAGCCACTGCCTTCGGCTCAGGTCATGATCTCAGGGTCCTGGGATCGAGTCCCGCATCAGGCTCTCTGCTCAGCAGGGAGCCTGATTCCTCCTCTCTCTCTGGCTGCCTCTCTGCCTACTTGTGATCTCTCTCTGTCAAATGAATAAATAAAATCTTTAAAAAAAAAATACTGAAGTTCTTCCTGTGCAGTGACTGCCAGGATCATTTCACTATTTGAGATGGCCTCTGAGTGCTATGTTGAAGTGCTGCCTAGTGTTCCTGTGTGTAAGATGGCTGTGATGCCTTATGGAGCAGATACATGAATCAGATAAGTTTCATTCAGGCATGAGTTATAGTGGTGTTGATCACTAGTTCATTATTAGTAAATGAATGATGTATATTAAATAAGGTGTCTGTAAACAGAAAGACATAAAACTAAGTTATGCATAAGTTATGCACAGTTATGTATTGATCTGTTCACCTCGACGTGGTAGAAAAATGTAGTGATGGGAGAAGGACCCTAACCTGTTTACTAACTCAGCGTTTGTGGCATCTTTATAGAATATAAATACCACAGATAATAAGCAGTAACTGTTCATGAAATGAATAAGTTCCAGTTGGTTTCATTCAAAGGATTGCTCATTTTTGGTAAATATGCTTTTAGGGCCAGGTAAATATATAGTAAGAATTTGGGTTTGCTCTGTTTAAATCCTTATTAAATTATCTAATGACACTCTTTTCATTTTTTCCTTCATTCTTTTGTAAATTTTTCACAAAACGATTTAAAATTTTTATATATTTTAAAAGGTCCATTTTAAGGGTGCCTAGGTGGCATTAATTGGTTAAAGCGTCCAACTCTTGGTTTCAGCTCAGGACTGATCTCAGGGTCATGTGATCGAGCCCCATGTCAGGCTCTGCACTCAGTGCAAAATCCACTTGGTTTCTCTCTCCCTCTCTCTTTGCCCCTCCCTCCACTTGCACGCACATCTGTATTCATCTTCTCTCTCAAACAAATGAATCTTTAAAAATAACTAAGAGGTCCATTTTACCTAGAAAATGACTGGCTTTTTTGTTTTGTTTTTGTTTTGTTTTTAAATACACTGTGGGTAAATAAAAGCTGAAGGCATAAGAAAACAGTTTATCTGAAGTAGTTCCCGTAAGTGCTTAGGTACTATGATCTGGGGGCACAGGGTAATCTGGAATACTTGAAATAGATTTTCCATTACTTCCCTTTTTTAAGTCATTGGCAAATTGCTAGAATAACAGTTTGAGATGATTCTCTTTGGCAAAGGTTCCAGAGTTCTGTATTTGTAGGATGAATGCCTGTTTGCTTTAGAACCCAGAAAAGCCAAGTTTTAAATTAGACCTATTGACCTTCAGTATTCGTGGGTTCACTACCTAATATCAGAATACCAGAAACCTAGTAACAAAATGGTGAAAACCTTTTAAGTGAGTATATAGTTCAAAACTCTGTTCTTTTATTTATAACAAATTTCTTATGAGAGACACCATTGTTAAAAACTGACCCTAAAATGTGTGTTTATCCTTCATGGCCTTTAGTTATTTTTTGTTTGCTTTTTGCTCTTCCCCATTGGACTGAGTTTAAAAGCATTAAAGGGCACGTTATTTATGTTTCTGTACTAACCAGTAGTTGGTTGACACTAAGTGTTCCTTTCATTGAATTGTGCTAATCTAATGAGTTTGTGGGTGAAGAAATCAATACATAGGTAAATTATGTACCCATATTAGTAATTGATGGCAAAATTAGGATGTGGATTCTTACTAGAATGTGAAAAATGAAGTGATACGTTAAATGTTAAAGACTTTGGGCTCCATAGAGGTATCCTTAATCTCTACATATGGACTTCCTCCTCAATATGACAGAATACTTTACTGTGAAGTTCTTTTAGTTATACATGTTGTAAAACTTAATACCCAAGCCTGCATAATTGTTAGTACCATTCTATTCTACATTGCTTACTGTCCATTTGGCTTCGCCACTTACTTGTACTCACATACTTTGCTCATTCACTTGTACTCACATACTTTGCTTTTTGTGAGTCCGCAGGCTTCTGGTGTTCCTCCCACCTCAGCATCCTTTCTGGATTCCTTCCTGTGTAGGCCCTATCCTTGTTTTCCTTTTTTGTTCTAAAATGTTAGGGAATAGCTATGAAGTTCTCCCCACATATTCTTAAATATGCTGATTAAACCAGTCTGTTTTCATCATCCTTCACTTTTTCTAAAATCGTTGAAAGGTGTATATTAAGTACACATTTAGTATTTTTATTCTAACAGTTCTCTTGACTACAGAAAAATACTGTTTTAATTTTTACTTGCAAAGCACATGTTCCACAAAGTACTGAGCAGCTAGTCTTCTGAAAAGCATTAATTCCTTTGTGCCTGAGAATTCCTTAGATTAAGGGGCACTTGGGTGGCTTAGTGGGTTAAAACCTCTGCCTTCAGCTCAGGTCATGATCCCAGGGTCCTGGCATTGAGCCCTTCATCGGGCTCTCTGCTCAGCAGGGAGCCTGCTTCTTCCTCTCTCTCTCTGCCTGCCTCACTACCTGCTTGTGATCTCTGTCAAGTAAATAAATTAAATCTTTAAAAGAAAAAAATTTTTTAAAAATTTAAGAAAAGAATTACTTAGATTAAGTTATAAAGATTTTAGAAGGTTTAACAAAAAGCCTATACATTTTTATTGTAATGTTTGTTTAATTTTAAAATGGGCTCAGTTAGCTCTAGATTATTAAATAATTGGGAACCTTTGCTAAAGGAAAAATTCATTTATATGTATAACTCTGTAACTCATGTTATAATTCCCATCTTATTTCTCTGACCACCTGTTTTATGAGTGTTCTTTTCTCTTAGCTTGATAAAGATGACATGGTATACATGGAAGCATATGACAAATTGCTAGAGTCCTGGCTAACTTTGGTTCAAGACGACAAACATTTCCATAAAGGCTTTTTTACCCAACATGCTGTTCAAGTTTTCAATTCCTATATTCAGTGCCACCTCGCTGCTCCAGATGGCACAAGGAATTTGGTAAGTTTCAAGCTAGATTGTAAGTAAAAATCCATTTCATTATAATTCTGTTTTGTCTATTTTATCCTATTATACATTGTATAATACTAGATATTTAGGAAGAGCTTCTTAAGAAGATGTGCTGAGAACATTAGAACAAAAGTTATCCCATTTTCTAAATGAGTTCAGTGTTTTGTTTTCGTAGTTACCCCATTTTTCTTCAGTTTTCACTGAAAACCTGTGTCTTCCACCTGTCTTCCTAGTTGTCCAGTGATACTTCTGTATAAAGGACCAATATATCTTAAAGATTGTCGGATTTTTCAGTTACTGAAGTTAAATTCTCTGGTGTGGGGAAGTGGGTTGTGAGTGCATTTTACTGTTTATACATGTGCACCATGGTGGGGTAATACCCTCCATTTCTTTCTCTTCTGTGTCTCCCTTACCCCGTTCTTTTGTAACTGCTAGCATTATCAAGCATAGTTAGTAGGCCCTAGACCGCTGGGTTGGCTCTGTCCACCTCTCCTTTTCCTGTGATATGCTGAAGTTATTTTACAGTGCAACAGAAATGTATGATTCATTGAACAAAGGAATGCAGTTCCTCACTCTCTATTTCCTTCTTCAATAATAGACTGCCAATGGTGTGGCCTCTCGTGAGGAAGAAGAAATAAGTGAACTTCAAGAGGATGATCGAGACCAGTTTTCAGATCAACTAGCCAGTGTAGGAATGCTAGGAAGAATTGCTGCAGAACACTGTATACCTCTTCTGACAAGGTACACACAGTCCAAAGAAACCCCATGGAGCAAATATTCTCTATTCACAATTCCCTGGAGAGCACTTAAAGTGTTTAAAGACTTTAAACACCCCCACCCCGTATCCCAGCACACTGGAACAAATGGACAGAAACATACTCATGATTGCATTCCTTGGCTTGTACATTTGGAGCCCAGGCACTACAGCATAGATGGCAGAGAGATTGTGGAAAACATGGTATGAGAAATGATTTGACCCATATCAATATAAAAACTTGGAATAACCAGTTTTCAAATGCCTGTTGTAAACCTTGATTGTTTGTAAAGCAATGTTTTAATTCTATGTCATAAATAATAAATCACAATTCCTATACTGCTATGAGAACAGTTGTGTACTATAATATTTTCATATATGTGTTTTTGTGCTAACTTCTTAATTTATGATGTCTAATAAATGGATATTATGAGTTGTTCTAGATCTTTGTTTATTGAGTTTTATGAAGCTTTGGGTTTTTTTTCCCCTCTTTCAGTTTATTAGAAGAAAGAGTAACAAGGCTCCATGGTCAGTTACAACGACATCAGCAGCAATTACTTGCTTCACCTGGTTCAAGCACTATTGACAACAAAATGCTTGATGATCTGTATGAAGATATTCACTGGCTTATTTTAGTTACAGGTTGGTTGGTTGTTTCTTTTTAAAATGTAGTTGCCAACTGAGCAGTTTAAACTTCATATGTTAGAAGAAGCTTCATATGTTAAAAAAAATAAAAGTCCATACATGAATTGGATAAATTGGATGAAATTTGAATATAGCTTCTGTATATCACAGAGCTGTGGATGCATTTTTAAAAAATACTGGCTAACATGTATATTTAATGCCTTTTGCTTACCCAGTGACATGTGGAATTCATTGCAACCCACTGATTTAGTTCTATTTTTTTTCTGTTTAGTACTATTAGCAGGTTTTATTATTGTTACTGTTATTATCCCCATCTTATAAATGAAGAAGCTGAGAGAGAGTTTTACCACAGAGTAGCCTGTGGTCACACTGCTATTAATTTTTGGAGTCAGAATGCAAATCTAGGCAATCTGACTTTTAGGGTCTTATTTTATAAGCATATTATCAGTGTTTTTGTATTTTAAATAATCAAGAAAAAGAAATCTTACTTTTTGAAAAGGCATGCCCAAATACTGATTTTGATAGAGATAATAGTAGAATTCCTATTATGTTTATAGATATATTACTGAAAATTATTAAAAGGTAGATTAAAAAGCCTACATGTCAGTATGAATTATAAAATTGATGAATAAAACATTTGTCCTTTGTATTTTGAGAGTTAATTATCTGAGAAATAGAAAATTTCTCCTCAAACTTGAAATTGACATTTATAATTTATCTTCACATCAACTTAATATGATGTATGTAAATCAGATAAAATTGAAAACATTTATAGTACGATTTGATAAATGTAGATTTGTTAAGTGTTCATTTTTAATTTTTTTTAAACTGAAGGCTACCTCTTAGCTGATGATACTCAGGGAGAGACTCCGCTAATACCTCCAGAAATAATGGAATATTCCATTAAGCATTCATCTGAAGTTGACATTAATACAACACTTCAAATTTTGGGATCTCCAGGAGAAAAGGCTTCTTCCATCCCAGGGTACAACAGAACAGATTCTGTGATTAGGTAATATGAACTCTATAGCTGTGCTCTTGTAATTTATACTGTTTTATAAATTCTGAGTTGATGGGTAGATTACTTGAGTGTTAGGCACGTTGTAAATCTGATACATGAAAGAAAACTTGGAGAAGCCTTGAAATAAACAAGGATGGCAAGTACTCAGTATATATAAGTAATGCCAATCTGGTGAGAATTGACAGCTATATCCTGTACTGGGGAAAACAAATGTAAAATTATTCTGAATACAGTGAGACTTTGAAGGGACATTTGACCTAAAGTACTCTGAACATATCCCATGTCCATCAGAAAACAGTGCTAACACAGTACAGGCACCCTAAATGAATGAAACAAAGTATGTGAGATTTTTAGAAACCGGGGGAATATTAACAAGCATTTTTTTGTTGATAAAGCTAAAACTACATTTCAGTGGCTTTCTTAAGGAAAACCAAGATTCTTACTTTATAAAACAGAAATAGCTGTCCTGAATATGTGAAACTTGAGAGTCCTGTCAGGTGAAGTTAGAAGACAGTAGTGTGCCTAGATGAGAATTGACTTCGATCTTCCTATTAGTAGTGGCAAAATTTTCATTACTTTTTAATGGTGAAATTAAGGAGGGATACACCTAGACAAATATTCTCCTAAAAGGGGATTTGAAACAGCATTTTGGATTTCAGTATCTTTAAATTTAGGTTTCAGGCAGAAATATCAATAATGAAATAACATTGGTTTTTGCCAGTTGCAAAATCAGTAACTCAAGCAGGGTGCTGTCCCCCCTCATCTTTTTATTTTTAATGCAAAAATACATGGATATCATTTATGCCTGTGCAGTAGAAAGTGATTTTTTTTTAAAAATGAACTATTAAGTTAATATCAAGGAAATGTTTGAGAATTTATTTCCTTTATTGTTTTATTCTCTTGTTTGAAATAAAATATCAATGCTCTATGGAAAAAGTTTTATTCTTTATGGGATTACTATATGCATTAGATTAGGTGCTTGTGGAAATCATCACTTTTGCTTTGGCTTGATTCATGGCGAATGTTAATTTCAAAGGCAGTTCATTTCAGGGTGCTGTCATATTATATTCTTTGTCACATTTCTTGCCTCAGCAGTACCATCAGGAATGCTTTCCTTGTATTTTCAGTGCTTTTTCAATTTTTGCAAGTCTCAGGTATCAGTGTGGGAGCAAAACATTTTTGTATCTGAGAGCACAGACTATGGAGGGTTGAGATGAGGGTTGGAAACAAAAATTGTCTTCTCCAGTCCAAAGAATTAATTTGAAATTGAAGGCTATGTGAGAGAAACACTACTAGTTTGACTAAAAAAAGTTCACATTTCTTGAAGAATTTATCCTTTAACAAATAATTATTGATTACCTAATATGTACCAAGTACTGTTCTAGGCATTTGGGATACATTAGTGACCAAAACCGACAAAAATCAATCCCCTTCTAAAGCTCTTTATAGGGGAAAGATAATAAATAAATCATATGGTGTGTTAGAAGACCATAAGACTGTGGGATAAGAAACTGAACAGGGTTAGGAGAATCAGGAGTGCTGATTTCAGAGATTTCTATAATTTTTAATGTTGTGATCAGTATAGGCTTTATTTAGAAGGTGACTTGTGAGCAAAGACTTGAGGGTGGTAGGGATGAGGCCATGATGTCCTAGGGAAGAGCATTCCAGGCAGAGTGAACTAACTGCTAATACGAAGGCCCTGTGGCATGCCTGGCATAATCAGGCAACAGTTGGAACTGCCATTGTGGGTTGAGCAGAGTGAGATGGAATTTTGTCAGAAAATGGAAATAGAAGGGAAAATAGAGGGAAATCAGATAAAGTCTTTAGCCTTTGCTGTTGTAGGGTTTTGAACAGAGAACGTTTGAAAGGTTACTCTGCTACCTTGAGAGTAAACTACGAGTGACAAAAATGGAAGCAGGGGGACCAGTGAAGAGGCTAATTGAAGTAATCCAAGGCAAAGATGATGGTGATCCAGATTAGAGTAGATGTTGCAGGAAGTTAAAGAGAGCTTTCTTGGACCCATTTTGCTGACTTTTGGTTTATAAACTGAAAAGGTAATCCAAGATTAATTTGTAAAGTATTGGAAAGTGTGAGTGCTGTCTGAAATACAATGTTTAGATAGCTTACTTAAGAATTAAAGTAAGATTAGGAGTTTAAACTATCAACAGTGAAAAAATATTTGAGTGTAACATTGTGTGCCCACTATACTTTAATGAAAAAAATGTGACATTTTCATCAGTTCAACTCCCCTATGTGCCACGATCCAAGGATACAGTAGAAGTCTGATAAGAGTGATAGAGGAGCACCAAGGTTTACCTAACCTCTTACTAGGGGAAGAATTAAGGGGTGCTTTTGGGAAAGATGGCATTTAACCTGATAGTTGAGGGCTGAATAGGAGTGCAACATACAGTAGAAGGTGAAGAGTATTCCAGGCAGTGACAGTAGCCTAGGCAGAGACCTGGAAGTGAGAGTGTGGCGTGAAGCAGGAGGCATTTTGTTGTTGCTTACATGTAAACGTAGAGGGAAAAGGTCTTTGTGGAGATGAAGAAGTAGGGATGGTCTTTGTATTGCGTGAGAAAGATTGGAAATAGGGAGGTGAAGTGATCAAACCATAGTAGTAAGATTATACTGTGGAAAACGGATTTAAAGGATGACAAGGTAGGTTAGGCAGCATTTCCATTAGTAGGGTGAAAGAGGCAGATGGTTCTTTCAGAAGAAACCCTATGGGGTACAGTGGTGAGGATATAGGAAGGCTTCCAGGGGAGCCTCAGCGAACTGCCTGTGCTACTTTTCTTTACCTTGCTCCCGCTTTACAAAAGAAAGGCAAAAGCTCTTATTCATTCTGAATCTTATCATAATGGATAGGCAGATATGTAAAAATGTGCAGAGTGCCAAATAAAGGGACAGTTCCAAATAGTATGGTGTTGGGAGTGAATGACTGAGGAATAGAGAACCAGTAATTTTACAAGTCAGAAGGTTTTCAGCCCTTTGCATTAAATGACATTGAAGGAATCAGGTTGTCAGTTAACAGATTGTTAAAAGTAATTTTTGATGGTGGATTTCTGTGATTTTTGGCATATAACTTGGAAGAAGTTCAAATAATTAAGGAACCCTGTTATTTTAAAAATGCTTTCCATTTATGTGAATAGATTTTCCCACTGTTTCTATTTAAATGAAATCGGATTCAAATCAAATTATGTTCAGTTCTGTCTTATTCTAGCAAGACATAGTATTTTTTCAGATATATGGACTCATTTGGAAAAACAAAATCCTGCTACATTAATTTCAATTACAAATGCATAAAATTTTATTTTTACATTTAATAATTTGTTTAAATTTGTGTTGTACTTTGCTCAATTGTGTATTAGTATTACATCGATAGATAATTCAAAAGATGTTTTAAAAATAGTCTTATGATCACTGAGAATATTTTAAAATTCTATTTCAATAACCAGACATACTTGTTTCAGATAATTAAATGGTGTGAGCAGTAAATGAGTATAAAAATATATTAAGATAATCTGGGGAAATGAAATTGAAATGAAAATTTAAGGAGAAAAAAAATTTGAGGAAAAAGAAACAATGTAAAGTTTCCAACTGTTAAAGAAAAATGTGTTTATTTTTCAAATGGATGATGGTGGGTATCAGAAAGAACACTGATAAATAAATTCCTGTTTATAATTTAGAAAGTTACTGTAATTATTTAATTCAAATTCTGCTAGGCTGCAAGTTATATTATTTAAAACCATTCATTCTTATGAGAATAATCTGATACATTGACTTAAATGTCTTGTGAAGTCATGGGGTATTTTTGTTCATATCCACCCTAAATTGAAATTCTTGATATAGGGAGTAGGTAATATATAGGGGAAAAGATGTTCTGGGGGTAGAAACTTAAAAACTACTGGTTTGGTGCAAGGAAAGAAATTATATCAAAAGGATGGAGTGATAAATAGTAGCTAGTACTTTGGAGACATCCAGTTGGATAAAGAACTGAAATATAAGATTTCATTACAAGGAGATAATTTCAGTCATCTTGAGAAGAACAGTAAGGAAAAGTAGCAGAAGCCCTACTTCAGGTGATTAGAATCTCTGCTTTGGCACAGTCAGTCATAAAATGATTTTTAAATGGATTCTTTCAGTTACACCCTTTCCTTCTTTGTGTTTTAGCTAAAGTCAAGTTAAATATATATCACTTCTGATTATGTTCTCTCCTACTCCCACCTCCAGAACGAAGACTTTCCAACTTAACTGCAGATCATGCTCTTTTATTGAAACCATATAACCATATGAATTATGTAGTGTAGGAGATGACACTTTCTTAGAGCACATCATTACAGAGATAAATTTTTTTAGCAAGACTTTTTATTTTAAAATACCATTAAGAATCAAGTTTTTGTTAGGAAGTATTTAGGACTATCGGATTTAGAGACAAGATTCAGCATTCAAAGTGTTTTAGATAAGTCGATTTCCAGATCCTCTACCATAAAATGACAAATGTATAAAAACAGCGCTAACCCATGGGAGGTTTGAGTAGTGATAAAGTGCTGAAGAATTTAGCATTTACTCTGAACTTTTAATTTTATGTATTTCTCCATTTTGAATGTGAAAAACATCTTTAGATGGTAACACTGAGACTTGCACATGCAGTACCACTTGCACAGAAGGTTGTCTCTATCCATGACTCTTCACTTTGTCTTGTTTCTTGCTTCCTGAAAGGTCAGCAGTAAAACAGGGCCTTTATGTACAACACAGTTGACGAAAATTTCAAGTGTAGCCTGGCCTAAATTCAGAGAGTTGAGAAACAGAAAAAGGACTTTTAAGAAAAAAACAAGACTAGACAGTCAATAAATAAAAGAATAAATGACTTCTTTTTTATACCTACAGGCTGTTATCTGCTGTTCTGAGAGTTTCAGAAGTTGAATCTCGAGCAATAAGAGCAGATCTCACTCATCTACTAAGCCCTCAAATGGGCAAAGATATTGTTTGGTTTCTAAAACGCTGGGCAAAGACTTACCTCCTGGTGGATGAGAAACTATATGATCAGGTCAGAATGTAAAACTGACTTTGTTTGGATTTATGATGATAACAATTTTCTTGGTGATTTTCTCATCAACATAAAATTAAGAGCTGAACATCTTCCACATTGAAGAGAACCATATGAATGGCGTGCAATTTTAATAACTTTCTTAGAGCACATCATTTGATTCAGCTTATTTTAACTGTATTAATTTACAGATTACTATTGGGAATGGATTAATTTATGTTCTTTGTATTTGGTGTAAATATCATTTTGGTGTATTAATATGAAAGTAAAGTTGATGGGAAAATCACATTGGAAGATTAAGTGGATTGAGTATGTCTTTTTTGGATTTAATAGAAATGAATACATTTAAAATTGATATAAGTAGTACTTCAGATTTAGATGCTAATTTCAGTTTGACTTTTCAGTGGATTTCTTTTGAAGATGATCTTTCTTTCTGACTTTAAAAATTTTGTTTTCTCTCTTAAGATAAGTCTGCCATTCAGTACAGCATTTGGGGCAGATACAGAAGGTTCTCAGTGGATTATTGGCTACCTCTTACAAAAAGTCATCAGTAACCTCTCAGTGTGGAGTAGTGAGCAGGACCTTGCAAATGACACTGTGCAGCTCCTTGTCACTTTGGTGGAAAGAAGAGAAAGGTAAGCTGATTATAGGAGGAAGACTGTGTGTGTGTTGTCTGTAGTCTTTCAAGTGGCAGTTACCTGGTCCTAAAGTCCAGATAGGCCTTGCATTTTGGAGCAGTGTAATATATATATATATATATATATATATATATATATATATATATATATATTTTATTATTATTATTATTATTATTATTATTATTATTGCTGTAAGTACAAATACAGCTTTCGCATGTTACAGTTGAGGATTGTGTTGACTATTCAGGGATTTGGCATTAAAGAATCTTATGAGAAACATGTTTAATTCAGTAATTTATAGTTTTAAAAACACTAATACAGAATAATCTTGTTTAATTTTTTCAGGTATCCTGTTCCATTTTAAAGATAAGAAAAACTTGATAGTTTAATTATTTTGCAAGTTAAGAGCTTAGTGTTTTCTACAACTTGGAAGAGTTTCTCATTTTTCTTACTACATAAGAATGTGATTGTACTACTCCTGGCATTGACTAACTCTTACTTAATTGAGTTTCTTGTAATTTACTAGGTATTGTTCCAAGCATTTCAACTACAGTATTTTATTTAATTATTGTATTAGTCTCAACCATGAGAATTAGGTCTATTATTATTGTTATTCCTATGTCATAGATGTGGAAACTAAGGAGAGTAAATAAATTTTAGAGTATCAAATAACTAATGGGATTTGAGCGCAAAATTGTGTGACTCCAAATTCTATACCAAGTTTATTATACTGTACTTCAATAACTAATTAAATTTGGTTACCTTCCATTTTTGTTTGCTTAGTATAAATATGATGTAAGTAATGCGTCTTGTGTTTTGTTCTTTCTGCCTGTAGGGCAAACTTAGTAATTCAGTGTGAAAACTGGTGGAACTTAGCTAAGCAGTTTGCAAGCCGAAGCCCACCTCTGAATTTCTTGTCAAGTCCTGTGCAGAGGACATTAATGAAGGCTCTTGTTTTGGGAGGTTTTGCACATATGGACACAGAAACCAAACAGCAGTATTGGACAGAGGTAATAGTTCCCTTTATTTTGATAGCATCCTCTTATATCTTTCCCTGTGTGTTGCTGTAAAATACTCTGTGGGGACATAAATATGTCAGTTATACCTTTTTTTGATACTTTTCCCTTATAATGAATAGGTTAAAGGTTATTATTTTTACAAATATCATCTAACAATTTGTCCATATCTGCATTCATGAAAACTTTGAATAGTACTAAGTATTTTGTGGTTTGGGCACATTTAGCCCACAACTCAAATGAAAGCCTAAAAAATCCGTGAAATAGCCCCTTGTTTTGAATGTGGAGATGCAAATTAACCACATATTAGTTTGCTAGGACTGCCGCAACAAAATACCACAAATTTAGTGGTGTAAAAACAGAAATTTATTGTCTATAGACCAGAAATCCAAGATCAGGGTGTTGGTAGGATTGGTTCCTTTTGAAGGCTGTGAGGGAGAAGCTGTTCCAGGCCTCTCCCCAAATTTCTGGTGGTTTCTGGCCGTCTTTGGCATTCCTTACTTTGTAGAAGCATCATCATAATCTCTGTCTTCATCTTCACATGACATTCTCCATGTGTGCATGTCTGTGTAAAGATATCAGTCATACTGAATCAGAGGCCCACCCTAATCATCTCTTCTTAATTTACTTATATCTGCACCATCCCTGTTTCTAAATAAGGCCTCTTTTTGAGGTACTTGGGGTTTGGACTTCAACATGTCAGTTTGAGGGGGGTACATAATTCAACCAATAACCACTGTGGATACATTGCCTTATGTAAATTAGCTTTAAATCAGGAACCAAGAGTTAACCAGTTTATGTAGGTGGATGGCCTGTAGTCCTTGTGACTAGAATGCTCTTAATGTCTGAGAAGGGACACAGTAACAGAATTAGACTTCAGACCAGAATTTAAATAATTGTGCTCTCATATATATAGCTTTAAATAGAATTAAGATATCTTCCTAAATATACATTTTCACTCAGGACAGGACTGATTATCTGAAGTTATGTTCTCTGCTAAGAGGAGTTAGAAAAGAGAAAAACAGGCAAGAGGTGCATGTTGGATTTGACCTGTAAAACAGAGGCAAATTGGAACCCACCAAACCAGACCAAATCTGGCCTGCTTTCACTTTGTAAATAAAGTTTTATTGAAACTCAGTCATGTTCAATTGTTTACATTTGTATCTCCGGCTGCTTCTGTACTATTGTACAACTGTAATTGGATAATTGGGCCAGAGATGACATGTTCTGCGAAGTCTGTATTTACTCTCTGGCCCTTTGGAGACTTAAATTTAATCTTTGGGGGTGGGGGCAGTTAACGAATTAGAAAGAGATGATCGTGACAGAATTCTGTGAATGGCATTGACTAAGTCATGTTCTGTGATTGGTGGTTGTTGGAAACTAAATTACTTCAGGAAGTGGTTTGACTTACATATATTGTGAAGTAATTTCCATAAGAAGTTTAGTCAACACCCATCATCTCATATAGATACAATAAAAAGAAAAAACAAAAAAAAATTTTTTCTTGTGATGAGAACTCTTTTAAGAATTTTCATATATATCATACAGCATAATAATATGTATTAACTGTAGTCATCATGTTGTACATTACACTTCTAGTACTTACTTATTCTTAAAACTATTCCCCTCCACCTCCACCTCTAGTAACTACAAGTCTGTTTCTTTTTTACAGAACATTTTTTTTAACAAATCTTTTTCTGAAAGTTGGAATTTTTTGTTACTTTATTTTACTATTTTATTAAAATTCCTCATTTTAAGTAAGATCATATGGTATTTTCCTTTGTCTGAGTTACTTAAGATACACCCTCAAGGTTCATCCATATGGTTGCAAATGGTAGGATTTACCATTTTTTATGGCTCAGTATTCCGTTGCATATGTACCATAACTCTTTATCCATTCATCCATTGACGGACACTCAGGTTGTTTCCAGGTCTTGGGAATTGTAAATAATGCTACAGTGAACGTGGGGGTACAGATGTCTTCTCAAGTTGCTGTTTTTATTTCCTTTGGATACATATCCAGAAGTGAAATTACTGGGTCATGTAGTAATTCTGTTTTTAATTTTTTGAGGGTCCTCCATACTATTTGCCATAGTGGGCGGCACCAGTTTACCATCCCCATTAGTAGTGCCCTGGGATCCCCTTTTCTCCACATCCTTGCTGGCATTTATCTCTTGTCCTTTTGATGATGGCCATTCTAAAATGAACGAGGTGATATCATATTGTGGTTTTGATACCCATTTCCCTAATGACTAGTGCACTGTTACTTCTTTATGTAGGCCAGAATTTATGATGACCCTCAAAATGGGGAATGTTGGGATCCCTGAGTGCCTTAGTCAGTTGAGTATGTATCTTCATTTTGGCTCAGGTCATAATCTCACGGTCGTGTGATGAAGCCCCTTGTTGGGCTCTATGCTTAAGATTGTCTCCCTCTCCTCCCCTACCCCTACTTGCACATGCACACACATGCTCTCTTTCTCTGCAAAATAAATAAAGTCTTTTAAATGGAGAATGTAACATGGTACAGTTTGTAATGCTTTATAAAGTGAGTATTTATCCAAGTTGAGGAAATAAAGTTGAAATAAATGAAACATGTGAATTAAACTTTAGAAAATTGTGTTTTACTATCATTGATAGGTTCTTCAGCCACTTCAGCAGCGATTCTTAAGAGTGATAAATCAAGAAAACTTTCAGCAGATGTGTCAACAAGAGGAAGTCAAGCAGGAAATCACTGCCACACTGGAGGCCCTTTGTGGCATTGCTGAGGCTACCCAGATTGACAATGTAGCAATTCTTTTTAATTTTTTGATGGACTTCCTTACCAATTGCATTGGATTGATGGAAGTTTACAAAAATACCCCAGAGACTGTCAATCTCATAATAGAAGTTTTTGTTGAAGTTGCACATAAACAGATATGCTATCTTGGAGAGGTAAGTGCTTTCTAATTTTATCCCTTTAGGATTAGAACTCCTTAAAGTATAACAAAATAACAGATACTTTACTTTAAATTCAGTGAATACTATCTGAAATATTTTTGTGCCTCCAAAAGAGTTTTCAAAAAGACTTCAGAATTTTCCAGAAGAACTCAGAATTCAGAGGAAGGCTTATTGAAGGAATATAAATTACTGACCTAATACTGTTAGTAATAAGTAATTTTTTATATAATATGTTATTCTGTCAAACTCAACCAAATGAGGAATATTTGATAAGACAATAGTAGAAAAATTTAATCAGTTTCTGTCTGTTGAAACTCTAAAGCTTAAAATTTTAAGTGGCAATTTGTGTCTTTGCTTTATAAATCAAATGGATATTTAGACACTGAATTCTTTTATGATCAGTAAGCAAAGGTGCATTTTTTAATCCTTAGAAGTTATTTGGAAAGCTGTTTTAAAACTGTCTTAAAGGAATATATTTGTATTTGCCTGCAGATTAGTATAAATCTTGTTTTAAACTATTTCATAATGGGTTCCTGATTTGTACATTTTTTTGCTAGATCAAAGACACCTGCTCAAAAGTAAGATTTTATTTTATAAATATTACAAATCAGTCACAGATGCATGACTGAGAGGGCAGGCCATTGCCATTTATTCTGATGTTTAAGACCACTGTTTGGTACTCTCTGCTTTTGCAAGTTAAACAGTGTTAAATCTTAAAATAATAAATGTTATATAAGAAATTGAAACAGCAAAAGTACAGCAGTTCTGCTGCCAAAATATTATTATCTCTCTAGTATGTGTTATGAAATGAACAACAACAACAAAAAAAGATGTCAGATTTTGTTAGAAACTGCTAATTTTTAAAATACAACTGCAATCTTTAAGGTATGCTTTTTCATTTTTCTTAATGTTTTATAATAGTTTAAAACAAGTATTTGAGCTACTCTTGGGATTCAGAGTAAATTTGTTAGATTATAGTTTCTTTTAGGGCTTATATTTTTTCCAAACTAAGTTCTTCTTAGTAGTGTAATTTATGCACATTCTCTTACAGTCCAAAGCTATGAACCTATATGAAGCCTGCCTTACTTTGCTGCAAGTATATTCTAAGAATAACTTAGGGCGACAAAGAATAGATGTTACAGCAGAGGAAGAGCAATACCAAGACCTGCTTCTCATTATGGAACTTCTTACTAACCTTCTATCAAAAGAATTCATAGATTTCAGTGATACAGGTAAGATGCAGTGTAATGGTTTTAAATTTTTATTTTTTATTGTTTTTTTTTTTAAGCAAAGGAATATTTTTAAGTGAAATTTTATGAGAAAATTCAGTTTATAAAATCATGAAAGTTGGTCTTTTTGGTTGAAGCAAAGGGGTAGGACCAACATCCCTTCCTGCTTGGTGCTTCCCTTATAGGAATAATAGTAATCATCTTGTATTTATTAGGTTCTTAAAAATGCTAAGCACTGTTTATATCACAAAGGCAAGAAATAAGTATCATTGTTACACTCATTTTGTTGATGAGGAAACAGGCACAGAGAAAGTCATGTCATTTGCCTGCAGATCAATAGCTAGTAAGTTGCAGGACTGGGATTCACATCCTAGCATCTGAATGGGATGCCAGAGGCCAGTCTTTTCTGAGGTACGCTTTATTTATTTATTTTTTAAGATTTTATTTATTTGAGAGGGAGAGACTGTGTGTGTGAGTGAACATGAGCAGGGGTGAAGGGGGGCAGAGGTAGAAGATGACTTCCCACTAAGCAGGGAGCCTGATGTGGGGCTTGATCCCAGGACCCTGGGATCATGATCTGAGCCGAAGACAGCTGCTTAACCGACTGAGCCACACTAGTACTCTGGCGTTATATTTATTGACCAAATCACTCCCTTTTGGTAGCTATCAGCCAGAAGTGTAGCACTTTCCAGATTGCAGCTTGGTTTAGAATCCTTGTTGGGATGAGTAACACTGAATTCTGGAGCTGAAAGGCCATACTTGGAAGACTTAACTTAGGGTCTCACAGACAGCCTGACCTTGGGAAAGTCAATTAGCCTTCTTCATTTATTCTGCTAAAGTGGGTATGTGATAAATGCTTTTTGAAGTGTCTTCAAAAGCTGCAAAGTATCATGGTGCCTAGCATTGTTCCCCGCAACCAGAAGGTTAAGCAAGTTGTTATTACAGGGAAGAACTTCATTACTAATTGAAACATCACTTATTTACATAGTTTTCCTTCACTTGCCTCTTAACCCACTGCCAACCTTGCCCAAGGGATCTTGTTTTCTTAGAGAAAAATGAATCCTGTTTAGGGCCTTCTTTCATACTTTGTGCAGATATTCACAATTGTGGACACTTCTGATATCCTTGTAAGATTCTCTTTCTGAGTTGGGTGCTGTGACATTCCACTTTAACCCAGTACTTGAGATTCTTCCTTCTCTGTTTCCTTTATTAATTTATTTTCCTTATTCCCTGAACAATAGGTTTTTGTGATGTCTGCCCCTACCCTAAGCACTACCAGTTTTACAGTCCAGAGGGTTTACTCTCCTTCACAGTTAATAAGGCGTATCTAGGAAAGAAGCACTATCCTGCACTTCCCCTCAGTGAATTCTTTCTATACCAAAGCCTCAGCTGCCCGTCTGTGTCTAGGCCCAGCCTCTCACCAAGTGTCATTCCTATGTTTTCTGATTTGTTCAGGTTGACGCTTCTCCATCCAAGAGTTCTTAACCTTTTCTAGAGCACATGTTCCTTTAAAATCTGAAGTAGTTATTGAGCCTTTCCCTTAAAAAGTGTATGTTACATCAGCCTCAGAGCTTTACCGAAGGTTAATAGTTGGTTGTGAACTCTTAGGAACTAAGCTATAGACTTTCCAGGGCTATAAAGCCCTAGGTCAAGAACCCTGTGCTCTGAGGAGTCTGACTCAAAGTTAAGAGCTTGTATTGAAAGGGTGGAGAGGGAAAAGGCATCCCAGTTACCAGTTTGAGGTGCAGTCTGCCATTCTAAGAACATATTATATAGATGAATGGCAGATTTTCACAATAAAAAGTCAAAAAGATGAAAAGAAACAGCATTAGCCGATAAAATAGGTGACAAAAAGGAAAGTGATAATTTAAGTAATTATTTTAAAAATAAATATAATTGAGATAAAATAGAAAATACATTAAATATTATGAAATACAACTTATATTGTAGGTTGGAGATTAAAAGCATAAGTGGAAATGGGCTTCTGCTCTATATTCTTTAATCCTTAGGAAAGCTTGTGGCTGGAGAGCTGTGTCCCACCAAGCACAAAGCAGGATGTTTTATATAGTCCTGAGAGCCCTATCTTTTAGGAGCAAGCCCTGGGAGTTGGGTAGGAGTTTGAGGATCAGCTTCCCAGGGCTCCAGAGCAGGTACAGGTTTCCTGCTAGATGCAGTTGAGGTTCACCAGTGCCTGGCTTCAGAACATGCCATTTTTCCAACTGGAAAGGAGACTCCTAGGGAAGAAGGTCACAGGCTGGAAAAAGTCATTTTTAAGTAGAAATGCCTTTTTTTTTAAAAAACCTGACTTTACCCTTTTTTTTTTTTAATTAAAGATTTTATTTATTTATTCGACAGAGAGAGATCACAAGTAGGCAGAGAGGCAGGCAGAGAGAGAGGAGGAAGCAGGCTCCCCGCTGAGCAGAGAGCCCAATGCGGGACTCGATCCCAGGACCCTGGGATCATGACCTGAGCCGAAGGCAGCGGCTTAACCCACTGAGCCACCCAGGCGCCCGACTTTACCTTTTTTTTGTTTGTTATAAAGTAATTTGCTCTTAGTAGAAAATTTTGAAGTTCAGAGATAGAAAAATCATCCATTCTTTGACATAATCTAGAGTCAAATATAAATGGCATTGTGGTCATTGCCCTTTTAGTTATTTTGTATAATTTTGTGATCATACTCTAAATAGAATTTTATATTCTGCCCTTTTTTGTCAATGTGTTGTTAGCCTTTTTCTTGTCATTAAGATTTTTCATGGCTGCATGGTGTTCCACATTTTGGAATTTAACCTGATTTCCCTAATACTGGACATTTGGAATATGTATGATTTTGCTCTTATAACTGGTAATGCAGCAACCGCTTCTGTGGACAAATCTCTTTCTGAATTTCTGATTATATCTTTAGTATATACAGTGCTCAATAGGCTTTTAATGAATTACTTTTGAAGGTAACTGTTATACTGTATCCTCACCAACATTTAAATGTATTAACATTTAAAAGTCTTTTTAAGGGGGCGCCTAGGTGGCCCAGTGGATTAAGCCACTGCCTTCAGCTCAGGTCATGATCTCAGGGTCCTGGGATCAAATCCTGCATCAGGCTCTTGGGACACCTGGGTGGCTCAGTTGGTTAAGCAGCCGCCTTCGGCTCAGGTCATGATCCCAGCATCCTGGGATCGAGTCCCACGTAGGGCTCCTTGCTCAGCAGGGAGCCTCCTTCTCCCTCTGCCTCTGCCTGCCATTCTGTCTGCCTGTGCTCGCTCTCCCCCCCCACTCTCTGATAAATAAATAAAATCTTAAAAAAAAAAAAAGTCTTTTTAATGAATCAGAAGTAGTATCTTTTAAAAATTTGCATTGTTTCATTAATGAGTAGAATGAACTGGGTTTTTTTTTTTTCTTAAACTTTGTAAAAAGATATTATTTGTTTGTTTGAGAGAGTGTGAGTCTCAGAGCACAAGCAGGGGAGAGGGGTGGAGGGAGAGGGAGAAGCAGACTCCACCCTGAGCAGGGAGCCCAGTGTGGGGCTCTATCCCACGACCCTGGGATCACGACCTGAGCCAAAGGTAGACACTTACAAGCTTGAGGTACCCAGGCACCCGAATGAACTATTTTTCACTGGGCTTCTGGTTTTGTTAGGTGTTTGTGGATTTTGCTCACTTACTTATTTAGGTCTTAGGAGGATTCTTAATTTATATGCGTTTTTTTTTTAAAGCTTTTATTTATTAATTTGACAGAGAGAAATCACAAGTAGATGGAGAGGCAACCAGGGAGAGAGAGAGATAGGGAAGCAGGCTCCCTGCTGAGCAGAGAGCCCGATGCGGGACTCGATCCCAGGACCCCGAGATCATGACCTGAGCCGAAGGCAGCGGCTTAACCCACTGAGCCACCCAGGCGCCCCTATATGCGTATTTTTAATAGATTAAGGATAATAACCCTTTTTCATATCAGTAGTTATTTTTGACTGCTTTTTTTTTCATGTAACATTTTAATTTCTTTGTTTTCCCCCATAGCTTTATAGCATAGAAAAATTTCATACAGCTAGGAGATAAAATAAGTATTACTGTGGAACTTGTTTAACTTACGGTATAGTGTGTCAGTGGAATAGGTTTTACTTTACTTTTATCATTGTAGAATAATAACATAAACACAGAATATCCTCATATCCTCATCATGTACTCAGAGATCTTAAAAAGTAAAATATAAAAGGATGACCCAGGGCAAAGTAGGATAGAATATATCTAATTCTATTGGCTTATTGATGTTGCAATTCTAAGACAGCTTTTTTTTCCCCGCTCCCCCCATAGATGAAGTGTTCAGAGGACATGAGCCAGGGCAAGCAGCAAACAGGTCTGTGTCTGCAGCTGATGTTGTTTTATATGGAGTGAACCTAATTCTGCCTCTGATGTCACAGGATCTTTTGAAGGTAATTGAAGACAGTGAATGTGAACATCCAAAGTGTGTATGTTTGGAGTTAAGATGTTTTAGACAAGAATACACCTGATTTCATGAAGGGGGTATAAGTACCTGTTTATCTGTTAAGTACACATGAAAACTAGAATTTTAAGTTCCTATTGTGTGTCATTCACACTCCTGTATGCAGCTCAATGTGCAGTTTATGTCCTCATTTAATCATGGCCCAGAGTCCTGCATTCACTGATGATTAGTGACAGAAAAAAGTGGTTCTTTTAGAAACTTAGTTCTAATGTTGGCAGTTCTGATTCCCTCATCATTAAATTGTCATTAGACAACTTAAGTTATATGTTTGGGTGTATTCACTGATACTTCTGAACATTATTCTCAGATGTGAGGGATTGAGCTGTAGAAGGCATTTTCTATCCACCCCATGTAGAAGTGGGATGGTAAAAAACCAAGAGTACCACAGTTTTTAAATTTGTGTACGTTCTGATAACCGCATGTCTTGGTTTCAGCAGTCAATATCAGTGGTGATGAGTCCGTCTTTTCTTCTTCCTTTAAGTACCACAGGGGAGGAGAGTCTCTTTTGTGAGTTGTCATAGACGGTAAAGATGAGAACAAAGATGTGGATGGGAAGGAAATGGGAAGTGTGTGCATGTGCGCATGTTTGGAGCTCACACAAGCTGGAGTGGGAGAGGAAAAGAGAAGTCAGTCATGGGAAGGAAGAAGATAGAGGTTGAGAAGTGGTTGAAAGTTGGGGTTTAAGAATAGGAGGTTCTGCCAGATTCCCACAGTGGGCTGGGACCACATACTTCTTTCCTTGAGAAATGTTTTTAGGAGAGGATTCTGAAGCCCTGTTAGCCAAGTATTCATGTAGCTACTAGTAGTAGGGGGATGTTTAGTAAGTTCTGTATATTGCTTTTCTTTTAGGATTTTTGGTTTGGTTTTGAGAGTTTTTTCTCATCAAATAGACCGTTAAACAATTAGATGTGTATTAAGTGTACATTGCCTGCTTTTTACTTCAGTTTTCCAGGACTGTCAGCCAACTTTTGGAAGTGTGAAGGAGTGAATATTCTATTCTATACATAATCTTAACAATTTGTATTTCTCTAACATGCTGGAATGCAAATAAACACATTTGCAAAAGGGTTTTAATCATAGGTCATTTAATAATTTGAAATTTGGCTGTTTTGTCTACTTTTCAAGGTAAAGAGGCTATCTGCAGTTGGCTGTAGCTTTTATTAACTGTCCAGAAGATAATTGTTCCTACTATGTATTACTTTTGTATACTAAAATATTCCCTTTATTATAATTTATTTTTACATTTAATTTGATCTTCATGTTTTCTATATCTTGAATATGTTTTCAAGACATCATTGTACTTTAAAGTTTGTCAGTTATTACTTTATTTACTGCATTAATGAATATAGAAATTAGATACTAGTAAGCATCTAAATAATATTTCTTTTTCAGTTTCCAACCCTTTGTAATCAGTACTACAAATTAATCACATTTATCTGTGAGATTTTTCCTGAAAAAATACCACAGCTTCCTGAAGATCTTTTTAAAAGTCTGATGTACTCTTTAGAACTAGGAATGACATCATATCCTTTAACTGAGCGTCATTATCATTTGTCACTTGGGGAAAAAGATCTTACCTTAAAGAAGTTTTTTAAATTGGTGTTTTTTAAAAAATTTCTTTTGTGTTTTAGTTTTATTTCTTTAGAAAGCAGTCATCTCTCTAACTATCTTAGTTCTGTGTTTCTTTTGTTAGTTTGCCTCACCTTGTTCTCCTTTCACAGATCCCACAGGTGTTTGGTGCCTGATCCCAAAGTCACTCTTTTCGTTAAGAGCCCCAGTTAGTAATGTCATATACTGTTGCTGAGTCTCTGATCTTAGCTACCGGATAGGAGAGAAAAGTAAGACTTTTTATCAGTTGTGTCCTCTTGATCAGAAACACTAGAAATCTATAGTCCAGCTCCCACTCAGAACCACTGGAAACCTTTTCTCACATAATGGTGTATAGACATACTGCACGCTAACCTACTCCCTTATCTGTATTCAGTCCTAGAATTTGCTAATAGCTATAACTTTTTAATCTTTAATTAAAGTCAAATATATCTAGTTTGTCCTTGACCTTCATGATCAGAATGAGTTCGGAGGTTTGCCAGCTTTGCCTGGAAGCTTTGACACCGTTAGCTGAACAGTGTGCTAAAGCACAAGAAACAGATTCACCTCTTTTTTTAGCAACACGGCACTTTCTTAAGGTAAGAGGTTTGGGTGGCCTGTCGTGAAAAAATCTGCTTTAATAATTAAGGTCTTAATTTAATAATTATGGTCTTAATAAAGATAGGATTTTGAGGCCTTTCATGTTACTTAAAGACTCTATAGACTTCCTATGCGACCTGCACCCCAGAGTGCATGTAAATCTTCATTCAAATGAGGAAATGCTTACATCATTCATAAAGCAGGAAATCATTACTTTTTGTTCACTGTGCTTTCTGGCTATAATTCCCTGAATACATTATTCTCTGCTATTATTGTGTATTTTTGAAAATCAGAGTGGTTAAAAGTAACAGGGAATTTGGTCACTTGATGATTTCGTTTATCACAGCAAGAGGTAACAGCCCCTTTATGGTTGGATTTTTAAAAAACTTTTCTTTAATTTTCAGATTTATTTAATAAATAAGAACAACTACCACCCCTCTTTTTTTTTTTTTGGAATGGGGAGGGGCTGGAAGACTGTATGATAATCATGTGTTTTTATTTAGATGTTTTATGTTGTATACTTTCAGCTGGTTTTTGATATGCTGGTTTTGCAAAAGCACAACACAGAGATGACCACTGCAGCCGGTGAAGCTTTCTACACATTGGTGTGCTTGCATCAGGTACTGGACATAAGTGTTTTCATGGGACTCTTTAGCAAGGAGATTATTCATACAGACAGTGGGCCTTTAATACTTGTAGTTCTTAGAGAATCTGTGACTCATTGCTTCCGTTCTATTTCGGTGAGGCTGTATTTATTTCCTTGTTACTTCTGACTTTCTGTGTTTATTTGACAGTCTGTTTGTCAGTTACTAAGGACTTCTTTTCCTTTCTCCACTGTTGTGAATCATCCTTTGCATTGATTGCTGCCCTTAAGCTTTTCCTTAAACAAGTGCTAGAAACCAGGAATCAGCCTGAACGAATAGTAGTGACATGGTTTTTGTTCTTGAGGAACTCATAGTACAAGGGAGACCAGAGGAGTAAGACCATGGACGCAGAGGAGTCTGCCTTAGGAAAGCATGGAAATCAGCAGTGTGTATTTTCTGTCACAGTATTCAAAGTGTATTACTTCATATTACACTATGGAAAAGAATATATTGTTTCATTTTATTTTGTTCAGCCTTTAAAGACTCTGAAGTACTCATTCACTGGGGGTTAATATAATGGAAGAAAAGTTACGCTAGCTCACCTATCCCTTCCCTATTTCAGTATTCCAGTATTCCAATATTTCAGTCCCTTCCCTAGTCCCTTCAGGTATATGAGAAAAACTATATTGGGTCATCAGCTGCCTTAGTTACCCAACACTCCTTTCCCCTTTTTTGGTCTCCCCACCCCCACCACCAAGCACATGTAAATGTCCCTCATGACTAAGTGATTTACTTTATTATTGTTATTACAAAAAGGCTTTGGCTTTTTTTTTTCTTTCCTTCCTTGTTTAGAGTCCATAGTATTTGCTGTGAGTGGCACTTGGAGTTTGATTTTATTTACCTAATAAAGATAGGATTTTGAGGCCTTTCATGTTACTTAAAGACTCCTTATAGACTTCCTATGCGACCTGCACCCCAAGCTAAAGTTATTCTGGGACTTCAGGTCTTGTTGTGTTCTGTAGGTACTACTTTCTGCAGATGGTGCCTACCTCAGGTCTGTGGCCTTTTGCTGTCATCTTACTTCCGTATTGCTTAGTAAGAGGATAGGTGTCTTTTCCCTGTAGATATAAGCCATTGCATTTCAGTTGCCTTTAAAAAAAAAATTTACACATTGTAGAAAGGAGAGCAGGGCTTTAGGTTTGGCTAATATAAAATCTTGCTGGGTCTGGCCCTAGAAGGACTATCATTTTGGGAAATGATTTGAGTTTATACTTACTCCTCTGTGAGAGGCCTGTTCCTTGGATAGAGCACTTCAGGTGGCCATCCTGGTTTCATGCTTGTAGGTCAAGGATGGCTACTGTGCCTTACTCTTCCTTTCCAAACGTAATTAACATTTCATTTCATCATTTGGTCTATTATGATATCCCAAGGAGCTAATGAAAAGTAGTGTCAGGTCTACTTTTTTCTTGAAAAGCTATTTTGTTTGAATGTCCCTTAACCCCACACCTACTCCTCTATATAAGGCTTTATATAGAGGGCATTAGAACCAGAATCTCTACACGTACACCCCCACCCCACTCCCATGTTCCTGTGTTTCTTATGCTCTTTCTCCCAGAGCCATTGGGTCCATTACTGGTTTGGAGCCACATTTGGTCAAAGTGTCCTGCTTCCACCTTGAGAAAGGACTGAAATACAGTCCTCCCACTATGCCACCTCCTTACAAACAACTCCTGTCTGCCTTTGTGTGACTCTGCTGTCCTCAGAACTGAGTCAACAGGATGTCTATAGAAACCTCTGGAAAACTGTTGAAAGTCAGGTTGCAGACTTAGGTTATATATAAAATCCAAAATAAATATGAAAAATGTGCTTGGAAAACAGAGAAGAGGAACACAGCAACGTTGGTAATTGCATGACTTCTGGAGCCAAGCAGCCTGGATTCTTGCTGTAAAAGCAGTGCAATCAAAAAAAAGGGGGGGGATGCAGTGCAGTCTTGGACATATTACTTCTATCACTGTATGTAAGAACTTCATCTATGGAACAGAAGTATAAACAGTACTTACCTCATAGGATTGTTATAAAAAGTGATTTATGAATGTAAATGACTGGAACAGTACTTGAAATATAAACTTTCAGTAAATGTTAACTGTTAAAAAGAGTTGTCATGATCATTTCACGATGTATTTAAATATGGAGTTATTATGTACATAAACTAATATAATGTTATATGACAGTTATACTTTAATATAAGAGAAAAGATCTGTTATACCCTGCTTTCAGAATTCCACAAGGCAGTACCTGATGTGATTTATTGTGTGACATTTGAAGAAGATAAATGTTCTTATGTGTACTTTATCTCTTCAATAGGCTGAATACTCTGAATTGGTTGAAACATTACTGTCAAGTCAACAAGACCCAGTTATTTACCAGAGATTAGCAGATGCCTTCAACAAACTCACTGCAAGCAGCACTCCTCCTACGCTGGATCGGAAGCAGAAGATGGCCTTCCTAAAGAGTTTAGAAGAATTTATGGCAAATGTTGGTGGTCTCCTTTGTGTAAAATAAACAACAAAACTTTATGCATAATTTAGATCTTTCTGCAAAGTGCACTGAATTGCTAAAAGCTGACTTGAGTCTTGTCCTGTTCTTCAGTTCCTTGGCCATTTTGGATTTCAGAGAGCCTGAAAGTTTGATATTTAATGCAGTGAAACAGGAGAGGTCACTTTGAATCAGCTTCTGCTGTTGGGTGTTAGCCACAATATGTCATATATGTCTTGTAGATTTTGAATGGTGATTTAGGATTTTCAATTCCATATATGTGCAAACAGATATGGCACCATGAAATGCATATTCAGTGCCTTTCCCCCCTTATCAAAACATTAGGTGGCTAGCCAAAGTTTAGAATTTTTGTTAAATTAAATATTAGATGGACATATGCTCCCTGTTATTTCTCAAAATGTTGTCCATAGATCACCTGCATCACTCAAGGAGCTGGTTGAAAAGGTAGTTCTTGGGTCCAACTGTAGATCCTCAGAGTCATAATTTCTGTATGTTGGGCCTTGGATTCTTCATCTTAATAAGCCCCTCCCCTTTGCCACCCCAAAAGTTTTGAATCAATGCAGAAGACATTGGAAACTCCTAAGAGGTTTTGTGCTTTCACACTTTTCCTCCCTTTGATGATAAGGTTTATAATTGAGCAGGAAGAAGACACACCGGGTGTTTGTTGGCTTCTTATAGCACACGCTCTCGCTCTTTCTTTTTTGTAACATCCCTGGTGTCGCAGGTTTTGTATAATGCAGGTCTCTAATCATACTCTGATGCCTGAACTTAAGGAGGAAAATACATGTATATTTTTGTTCCATAAAAAGAACTTTAGGAACTGTAGCCATTTCATTGCCTTAATTTTAAAAAGAAAATACAAAAAAGAGCAGATTTGTTTTAGTAAGAAATCAAGTCTTGATGCTTCAGAGTTGGTTTAGGGTGTTAGCTGCTATGAACCTGGTGCCCTTTTGATCGTGTATTTATGTGGGTTTATGAGTGAAATGAAAGGCTCATTCATTTGTAGTCTAACTTTTTGAGTATGTATCTCTTCAGCCATGTAGCCATGGCTAATAATCTACTCTGAATGGCTTGCTTAAGCAATAACTATTTTAAAGGATGTGAATTACTGATTCATACAGACTATTATACATTGGGGCATTAGGGGCAATAATTATGCTAGAGTGGACATTCTCCTCATTTCACAGGAGCCATGTAAATTTAATTTAAGAGATTAAAAAATTCCTATTTAGATCCTCTAGTTCGACTTTTCTAATCAGGACTTTTGTACTGCTGCCATGCTCCACTTAATTCTATGTGCCAGCTTAAATTATGGAAATGTAAGCTAATTTATAAACTGCAGCATATGAAACTCTGCCTACTTCAGTGTCAGAAATCCCACAGCACAGTGACAGAGGACTGTGGTGCAGGCGCACTCTGCAGCTGTGCTTCCAAGGGGTGGGCTTTCTCCTTCTGTGTTCTTGAACACGCTCAACTGTCCTTCGAATGTAGTGTTGATATCTGAATTGCATATAGTATATGCACCTTCACATGAGATGCTGTGCAAAACTTTGTATGACTCTGTGCTACTAACAATTATAGTTAACAAAACTGGAGCATCAAAATTACACCTACCCAGTGCATGTGATGTTAGACACGAGTGAATGAAAAGCCTGGGGCCGTAACTTTGTAAGGAACATTACTCTTAATCCGATCACTGTTAAATAACAACTGAGGTGGAACAAAAATATCTTAAAAGACAGGTAGGAAAAAACTAACATCACTCTTCATGAAATACACATACTGTATTTTTTAAAATACTTCAAACAAGTGCATTTAATTTCTTCTTCTTTTCTCCCCTTAACGTGAAGTCTGATGTGGCAGTGTTCTTGGTGTTATATGTTTCCCAGCTCCCTAATGCTTTCTCAGTAGTTATATCTGTGTGTTAAGTAATATAGTCCCTTTGCCAAAGGATGCTGAAATATGCAACTAACTGGGTGGGTCTGCTGGCCATGACAAAATTATAATCAAATTGTTAAGAGTAAAGATGAGTAGGAAAGAAATGACTTGTTAAATAAAAAGGCATCAGTATTTAATAACTTTTCTATAGACAGAAATGTATCTGCTGAATTGGCCCAGGTGTTATTACAATACTGCAGTTTCATTAGATCAGTTTCAGTTAAAGTGAGATTTACTTCATATTGGACCAAATGATACTTCAGTATCTCCAGAATGTTGTTTAGTGGCAAATGGGAAAAACAGCCCCCACCATTTTCTAGGTAATGGGGGAGCAACTTTAATTGTAATGGCTAAGACTTCTTTTCAGGGTGTTTGTGTATGTTTGCCTGGTTGAATATTTGCTTAGTTTGGGTCCTTTGTTTTACTTTGTCCAGTTTTGTCTTTGGCTGTGTTTCCTGGCTCTGGTTTTGAGGGTTTTTTGTTTTAATGCTCTTGGCCCAGTGGATATAACGAACATTGGCTTAATTCCAGTAAATTGGTTCATAGTATTAAACTAAGTTGTTAAAAAGTTTTAAAAACAAAAATATTACTTTTGCCCCCCTTTTAATATGTTAAAGGGACACTGTTGAAGATATGATTTTTAGAATTTTGTGTTTTACAAAATTTCTGTTCATATATAGTATCCTTTAACTTACAGTTTTCAGTTTATTCTTTATTTGACTTATTTCTGTTTTTATTTTCCTTTCCCATTTGTTTCCCAAACAGAGTCTCTACAGAGTCCCGCCGCACAATCACTAGGGACTTGGTCCTTTCACAATTTGTATCCATGTAACAGCACCTGTAGCTGTGTTCTTTGTAGCTCTGTTAAAAAGATTAGTTTGTCTTTACAGTCCTTCTGGATAGGTGGCTGCCTGGGTAGCTAAACTATTTGGCAGTATTTGACAGTGTCCTTCTCAACACATTTATCCCGGTCTTTCTGCCTTGCTGTCTCTTAATCTCTTGGAAGACAGGGGGAGCATGTTAACATCACTGCATTGAGTTTT
This sequence comes from Mustela nigripes, assembly GCF_022355385.1. NCBI lineage: Eukaryota > Metazoa > Chordata > Mammalia > Carnivora > Mustelidae > Mustela > Mustela nigripes. The sequence continues at coordinate 2,079,658 of NC_081571.1, read as the reverse complement.
TTTGTCTGGTATAAAGTATGACATGTTAAAAAAAAAAACAACTTTGCAATAGTTTTCAAATTTTAAGAATTTAGTCTTATTTCATTGTAAACCATGTATCTAATTACATTACATTGCTCTGTTCAGATATGATGGTTACACCTCTTTTTTTTTTTTTTTTTTTTTTTTTTTTTTTAGTTTTTACTTCACAACCAAGCATCTCTATTATTATAACTCCCCCCTCCCCCGGCCAGCAATATTTAACACTACCCTTACAGTCTTTGATTGAATTTTCTCTTTTACCAAGACATCAAGTCTTTGTCTTTCTGATGTCACCATATTTCCCATTTCGGTTAATACTTATATGAATCCCTCAAGTATTGAAGAGAACTAGCTTTCAGTTTCAAGGATTTCAGGCTTGAGTATCCTAGTATTCACTGTCAGTTGAACCCTTAAAAAACCCTTTTAAAACAGTTTTACTTGTTTCTGTTTGCCACTTCCATCATTAGGGGTGGTTGTCATTAGACCTTATAAGTTAGCTGTCTCTGACAGATAATTATCATTATTGGTTCCTGAATAAAATATTAACTGTTAAAGCAGAAGGAACCTCAGAACTTCTTAGTGTTTGTGGTTTTTTTTTTTTTTTAACAGAATAAGGAACTGACTTGATGTAAGTTTTTTAACATAATTTTCTATAAATTCTAATACAAAACAGCATAGCTGATTTGAGGATATAATAATGTTTTAAATTATTTTAAAATACAAGTGGGTATTCTCTGATTTGGTAAAACACTACATTTAAGAATTCTTCAGAAGTTGATTTTCTAAAATTAAAAAATGTCCAAATTAGGTATGTTGCTGAGCTCAAATTAATTTGAAGTACCCTGGTGAAAGCTGAACTTTAAATACTTAAATTTAGATGTGAGAAGTATGAAATATTCCTCATTGATGATAATGGGAACCCATAACATACTTAGCCAAAGAATATATTTGGTTCAGGTAAAGATACCTAATAATGGGCATCCATTCTTTTTTAAAGAAGATGGATGAAGTAATCTGTTTCTGGCCTGTAACTCTCTCTACTTTGGATAGACTGAAATATTCCACAACCGCTTCAGTGGTGCTTGGGAGGTGCAGCTGGCGCGTTAGACTTCTTAGACTCACATCAGAAACCATCTTCATCCACCTCACCCACTGGGGTTTGTACTTCACTTATTCCCAGGCCTTTCCAACAGTAGAGAGAATTTGTTGTTTCTTTTTCAACATATATTCTTAGGCCTCTTAGCTATTAAGAGCTGTCAGATTTGTACTAATAGCATATTTTCCTAACCTGAAATTAAAAATACTGCATCTGCACCATGTACCTGATGGGGATCTGACCTTAAATGTGTTCTGAGCCTAGGCTTCCTGGCGTGGTGTCTTTTTTACCACATAAGATTATGACAGATTGCAAATACTGGTATTATGATTTGGTTCTCTGTACAAAGAAAGAAGCTCCATGCAGTGAGTTTGTGGTTTAATGGTCACAAAATGTTAGCACTGCTACCATTCAGCACGTGTAAAATTTTTTAAATTTATAAATATTAAAATTTTAAACTTCACTAAGACTTTTCAGTTTTTTTAAGAAACCCAGGGATGAGTATACTGTTTAAATATTTACCTCTATTAACATTACTGAAGGTATAAAGTTGCATTTAATTTTTCAAAAGATGCTACAGTATGATTTTAGGAAATAAATCAAGGCTATGTATTGAGTCAGTTACAAGCTGAATATCAAATTGATAAAATTTTATTTGTATTTTTAAAATCCATAAATGGGAGTTAAATGTGTCTTTTCACTAAATATTTTTATTACATTTTTGTTTTGACCATGTGTGTTTTGTTCATGGGTATTTAGCTAGACTGTTTTATGAAGCTTATTGAAATGGTGCTAGTTCATTTACAATCATAGGATGTTTGACACTGGGAACATTACACAGTCATAAGATAATTTTGAAAAAAAAACACGAGACATATCTGTATAGACAAAAATTTGCATTACCTTTTGGGAAAACACCCCAACCCTAATAGAGTATTCAGAATTCAGAAAGAAAAAGTTTTGTTTATATTCTGTAATATTGAGCATATTTATTTTTTTATTTCACTTCACAGTCTTACAAACATTTCCAGAGTTATTAGTCAAATCACTGGATTTGGGCATATTTGTAGTAAATATTATTAGTATTATTAGTAGTTTGGGTCATTCTTTCTGGGCTTTCAGGGAAAGTGGAGAATTACCATCCTGTTCTGTGTTAGACTTAACAGACTTTCACCCTTTCTCCAGTCTTAAGTCTTGTAAACATGTGCGGTGGAAAGTTAATTTTTTTAAAGAAAAGCAAATGCTTGAAATATATTGATTTTAAACTTGATTTTTCTTTGAATATTCATTGATTTATTATGGTATTTCTTAGATTATGTTGAAATTTGATTCTTCTCCAAGGGTAGATAAAGAAAAAGCAGGTTGTTTAAGGGACAGAGTAGGAGTACATGTTGAATTTTTGTTTCACCCTCTTTCATTATTAAGGAGGGACGTTAGGCACAGACTAATCACCTGTCATTTGAAGAGAGCCATAGGTGATATTTAAGGTCCCATATATAAAAATTAGTTTTTTAAAAAAATCATCTTTAATGATTCTCTCTAAAAATATTCATTTGTGAATAATGCCTCTGGTGCATTAATTAGATTATGTTACATTTTTCTTTATGTTTTAAGCATAGCTTCCCAGATTGGGTCTTTTTTTTTTTTTTTTAAAGATTTTATTTATTTATTTAACAGAGAGAGATCACAAGCAGGCAGAGAGAGAGGAGGAAGCAGGCTCCCTGCTGAGCAGAGAGCCCGATGCGGGCCTCGATCCCAGGACCCTGAGATCATGACCTGAGCCGAAGGCAGCGGCTTAACCCACTGAGCCACCCAGGCGCCCCCCAGATTGGGTCTTGTGCATTCTTTGTAATCTCAAATGGCAGTTCAGTTTGACTTTCTTTTAAAGCTAAGTGAAAGCAAAAACATGTTCAGTGAAACCAACGAGAAAATCTTTGGCTCAGAAATTCCATACAGTACTAATAGCGTTATGTCTCACCTCCTATTGACTTCTTTCCGGGTAAATTAGTTTTAATGACTAGCATGACTATGAACAGAGGTAAGTCACTGATGATTCCTGGAGTCGAATGAAAAAACTGAAGTGAAGCACACTTAAATAGGGATGTGCTAAATATTCTTTCCACAGTAGTCAGTGGTTTTAAGTTTTGATGGTTTTCATGTCTGTTTACTTTGCCAGGTGAATCTTCAAATATTCCTATTAGTAAGCCTAAGATCTTAGGCTGCAATACTCATTTGTACATCTGCTTATAACTGCATTGCCCTGGATGGTCCTTTCTGAGGACTCACCTGGTAAAGCCTTTTGAACTGATACAGTACAGGGGAGAGGCAGAGAGACTTAGATTCAATTCCTAACTAAGCTATTTAGGGTTTATGTTAATTTCCATGGGCCTATCACTTATATCATAGGACTATACGTGTTGTTAATTCTTCCCAATGGAAAAATTTTAAACATGGTAATGGATATAATAGTAGATGCTCAGCAGATTCCATTATATTTAAAGATTATTTCCAAGAACACATTTTGATCAATAAATGTGACCTAATACAAAGTCTAATACCTGATTGTCATTAATTACTTTCAAATACTGTGATACCTACACATCAATAAAATGTGACCTTCTAGCCCTAGCCAAACCACCATGTTGATACTGGGATAGAGTTCACCATAGTATTTACTGTTTCTTCTTTTCTATATGATAAAATCGATTAATTTAAGTCGGTGGTTTCATTTCTGTTGAATATTCAGCTTCTGTTCCTACAACAATAACAATCCTAAAGTGATTCCTAAAGTAAGTTTTACGAATCACTAATTCTTTATGACTTAGTGTTATCAAATAAATTGGAGAAATAAACCAAGTGGGTTTTTTTTTTTTTTTTTGGTTGGTTTTTTGTTTTACTATGTGAAGCTAAAGCTTTACTACACTAATGCACATTGGAAACTAGAAGATCTTAAAGAGATTTTCTTCAGCTTATTTAATGGTTTCTTCTCAAAGCATCTTATGGGACTAGAATTCTAGTGAACATCCTTTGCAACATGGTTAGGTTGAATAATCTGGTTATACAGTACTTGAATGGAAGAAAAAGACTGCGTTCTTGTAATTATGGGTAATTACTAGTTATTTTTTAGAAAGGGAAAAACGAAGCTAAAGTTTATCTTACAAAACATTTTCAAAGTAATCTTCATTCCTTTTATGTACCATTTCCGAAGAATAGCAAGATGAACAAAAATAGTTTCTGAATACACAAAGGAGTAATTCCTGGATTGAAACTGATTTGAAAGCATCTTTAAGTTTAGTTTAACTTGACAGATAATCTTCACTTTACTTCAATAATAAATTGCCTTTGATGTTTTACATTTCTTTTTTTTTTTTTTAATTTCATTTATTTATTTGACAGAGTGAGAGAGAACACAAGCAGGCAGAGCAGCAGGCAGAGGGAGAGGGAGAAACAGGCACCTTGCCAAGCAAGGAGCCCGACATGGGGTTTGATCCTAGGACCCTGGGATCATGACCTGAGCCGAAGGCAGTTGCCTAACCAACTGAGCCACCCAGGCACCCAGATGTTTTACATTTCTTAATGATTTTCAAAAACCATTAAATTACAATGCAAACATTTCACCAGGAAAATTCTGATCTTCATGTAGTAGAGATGTGCTGTCTGGGCAGTCAGCACTCTTGGTGAAGGTATAATTACATGAACTTCCTGACATATAGGTCACTTTATTTATAAAAATAACACGTACCTGTACACATCACATGAAGCTACCTTGTGTCTCGCAATTGAAACTTTGAAAGCTTAGAAAGATGTTTCTTTTCCTTTTTTTAAAAGATTTTATTTATGACAGATAGCAAGAGAGAGAACACAAGCACAGGGGAGCTGGAGAGGAAGAAGCCGGCTCCCACTGAGCAGAGAGCTTGATATGGCATTGGATCCCAGAACGCTGGGATCATGACCTGAGTCGAGGTCACTTAATGACTGAGCCACTCAGGAGCCCCTAAAAAGATGTTTCAAACCAAAAGTGATTTGCTTTAGCATAAATTTTCTGATAATTTACAAGCCAAGGCAGTCTCATATGTATGGACACTACCTCTAAAAATGTACTGCCATAAAAGTCGGTTATTGTTTCCTGGTTAATGTTACTGATTTCTTTTAGTTTTATATATTTTCTTTACAGCCTCTTTGTTAAGTTACAACTGATTTTGAAATATTTAGTAGATTTGTCTTAAGTTCGAAGCATTCAAAGTAAATAAAGCATGTTACAGACCTGCAAATAGTACTTAAAATTATGGTACTCAACAAAGTTGTAAACCTCTTTTATGAACTACTGAATGTCATCATTTGGCAGCTGAGCAATTTATTTATATCCTCATCCAAAAAAAAAAAAGGACTTAAAGCTATTTGGAAAATACATAACTTAGCAAGATCATAAAATTGATAAAGGAAGGTAGGAACATAACATTGATTGCCTTGGGGAATGGAAAATTATCTCCCTTGAGTTTCGGTGACAGTGAAGCTGGAAGGGAACCTCTTACACTATGTGTTATGTGGTAGGTACTGTATGCTAGATGTCTTACACATTGAAGGCACTCAACTCTGAAGGCTCTGAAGGACTGACAGGTCAGCTGACCAAAAAGTATCTGTTATTTTCATGGATAATGTTGTTGCCTCATAATTACATTGTTTGCCCAATTAGTAGCGGGTCTTATTTCAGCATGTCATCGTTCACCAATCAGATCTTGCGCTCATTTATATCTCTTGCATTCTATAGTTAACCCCCAAATGAAAAATGCCTCTAAATCTGTCAATATTACAAAGCCTCAATTTAATGTCTTAGTGCCTCTATTTTAAAATTTTTTTTTTAATTTCTGTATTAAGACTGGGTAAACTAGACAGGTTTGAATTTAATGTTTGTAAAACGGACATCTAGCTTCAAGGGCAAAATAAGCTACCTGGAATACGTTTAATTTGAAGGGAATCTAAAACCTTAAATCTTGTCTATTGCCACCATTCTTAGGTGTAATTTATAAGATAGAGAAACGAGAGGAAACAGTTCCATCAAGAGTCAGGACTTGTCTCGTAAAGCGGGACTTGGAAGGCCTGGAACAAACTGCGTTCACCCGCTTCCCGGAAGCGCCCTCGGGCGGGAGGCTGTGCGCGTGCGCGAATGCAGCACGGCCGCCCCGCCGGTCGCCCTATCCCGGAGTGACTGCGCACGTGTGGCCTGTGAGAGGAAGGTCCCGGTTGCCAAGGTGGGGTAGTCTCTGCGCTGTTCGGCGGCTTCGGAATCGATTGTGGTTCTTTTTCTCTTGTGGCTCTTTCCCCAGTGCAGTGGAGGAGGAGGGGTTTCAATTAGTGGTGTCTGGGGATGGCTGCCGCGCTGAGAGGGGAACCTGGTTGCTGCTGTATGAGACCCGGCCTCGTGGGCCCCGGCCCGGGAAGGTCCGCGCGGCTGGGCTTAGGCAGTCCAGGTGCGGGGAAGAGCCAACCCCCAGGCCAGGGCAGCACGAGAGCTCCCCTCCGGCCAGAAACGGAACTGGGCCTACTGCTCTTCACTCCTTTGTCCCGGACGTTCAAGCCTCCGCACCTGTCTCCTGGGGCCTTAGGAGGCAGGTCTGCTGGGCGCAGGGTGTTGAGTGGCGTAGACCAGGCCCCAGCTCCCCGGGACAGGCGGGAGCACGGGAAACTTACCGGTACTAAAGGGCAGTAGCGTCTCCTACAGGGATCCCAGTAAGGGACCTAGCTGGGATGGGGGACACTTTCCAGGGGAAAGAGGATGTGTAAGATCAGAAGGATATCTTGACGGGTGGTGATTTCGTGGAGGTACACACAGCAGTTCATCGTGTTGTACGTTTATGATCTGTATTAAACTGTAGGTAAATTTTACCTTTTTAAAAGTTAATTTCTTAAAATAACAGGATAAATAGAATTTTAGAAAATGAGAGGGAAGAAAGCATCTTAGGCAGGGTAACTACGTATACAAAGATGAAAATGAAAGATTTTGGCCCTTTTCTGACAGTAAATGGGATTAAGGATAGAGTCGTGGGGCAATATGCAAAACTATTTAGGAAACATCTAGGCCATTCTTACCCATTTTCAGAGGGAGCCTTACAGACTACCTCAGGTTTCCTTTCCCTCCCTCCAAACCCCCTACCCATTTACTCAGGCTCTGAGGTGAGCCCTAAACCTGGGGGTTTCTCCTAGTGCTCTTTCCACTGAATCACACTGCCTTGACTACAATAGCTTGCAGACGGCAATATGAAACTGTATGAATTTATACAGTGGGGGAGGGAGTGGCTTGCTTTAGTAAATTTAATATATGGAGATTGAATTTTATATATTTGAAGTGTAATTGGATTTACACATTACTTTTTAGGATTACATTAGTTACTTTGAGTTAAATACTATTTAAAGAAATAGAAAGAAACCACAGTCCATTAGGAGCCTGCTAATCCCTACTGATGCTGTAAGTTAATGTTTCCAGCCCTTTGTTCATGCTGTTCCTTCTGCAGTCCTCCCTCTTCATCTTTTCTTCTCCCTCAAGGCCAAGTTAAAGTGCCACCTGCTGTTTCACTTTTCTGTTCGCCCACTCATGCTCTTCATTCCCGTCGAATTTATTTCCTTTTTAAGGCTGAATAATATTCCTTTGTATATGTATCCATTCATCTGTTGATAGACACTTGGGTATTGATCTCTTAGATCATGTAGAAAACAAAAAGTAGAGTTATAAATTGACATTACAATAAAAGTAATAAAGTTACTTTCATAATTGCCCATATATTTACCTTTATGAGATCTTTATCTCTTCTACATACGGCTTTGAGTCACTGTCTAGAGTACTTTCTTTCTTTTTTTTTTTTTTTTAAGATTTTTCTATTTCTTTATTTAACAGAGAGATCACAAGTACGCAGAGAGGCAGACAGAGAGGGGGAAGCAGGCTCCCTGCTGAGCAGAGAGCCTGATGCGGGGCTCGATCCCAGGACCCTGAGATCATGACCTGAGCCGAAGGGTTAAGCAGAGGTTTCACCCACTGAGCCACCCAGGCGCCCTGTCTAGTGTACTTTCATTTTAACTAGAGGACTCGCTGTACCAGTTTTTGCAGGGGTAGTCTAGTGGTAACGAACTCCCTCAGCTATTGTTTATCTGTGAATGTCAGTTTCTCGCTCACTTTTTTTTTTTTAAGATTTTATTTATTTATTTGATAGAAATCACAAGTAGGCAGAGAGGCAGGCAGAGAGGAGGAAGGAGGCTCCCCACTGAGCAGATTGCCCGGTACAGGGCTCAATCCCAGGACCTTGAGACCATGACCTGAGCCGAAGGCAGAGACTTTAACCCACTGAGCCATGCAGGTGCCCCTCTCCCTCACTTCATCAGATAAGCGTTGTTGGCTGATTTTTTTTTTCCTATTCAGCACTTTTTAAGTATATCAGTCCACTCCTTTCTAGCCTCCAACATTTCTGATGAGAAATTTACTAATGATCCCTTTTGGTGATCCCTTTTATGTGACAAGTACCCTGTCTTGATGCTTTCAAGATTCTATTTTTGGCTTTCCATAGTTATTTTTATTATGTGTGGGTGTTTTGAGTTTATTCTACTAAAGAGGTCATTAAGCTTCTTGGATGTTTATAGTTCTGTCTTTCACCTAATTTGGGAAGTTTTCAGCCATTATTTCTTCAAATAATTGCTTTGTCCCTTTTTCCTCTCTTTCTGAGACTCCCACAGTGTGTATTTTGGTCTACTTGGTATATGCCCTTAAGTTCTGTTCACTTTTCTTTGTTCTTTTTTTTTTCTTTCTTTCTTTTCCTCAAACTTAGTAGTTCTAATTATCTTATCATCAGGTTTGCTGATTCTGTCTAATTTGCCTTCGAATTCCTCTAGTGAATTTTTCATTTCAGTAATTGTAATTCTTAGCTCTGGACCCTTTAAATTTCTTTTTATGTTTCCTGTCTCTATTGATATTCCCATTTTGTTCATACATCATTTTCTTAGCTTTTCCCACATCTTCCTTTAGTTTCTTTAACATGTTTTAAAGTCTTTCTCTAGTAGGTCCACCATCTGATCTTTCTCAGCGATGGTTTCTCTTGATTTACTTTTTCCCTTTGAATGGGCTATACTTTCCAATTTCTTTGTATGCCTTGTGATTTTTTGTTGTTGTTGTTGAAAACTGTTGGTAACTCTGGAAATTAGATTCTTCCCCTTCTCAAGGATTTGCTGATTTTATTGTTGTTCTGTTTATTGTTTTGGAGTTTTGATGTTGTAGGGCTGTCTGTGCTGAGTATCAGCCTGAGGTGTAAACTTAAGGTCTTCTCAGGTTTTTTTCTGTCTACCTCTTCCTGGGAAGATTTTAAGTGACTTTCTAAATTCCCCTGTATATGTAGTTCCTTTTTATAATGATCTTGTCCTTAAATGTTTGGCTTCCCAAAGGAGAACAAGAGAAAAATAAAGTGAAGAAAGAACTGCTGGCCCTTTAAATCCTCTCAAAGTTTCTTGAACTGGAGGTGGAACTAAGGACCACAGTAGGAGCCTTACCCTAATGGCTGCTTGACTGTGTCTGTGCCTCCATATGCAGAAGCAGCTGTTACTGATCAGTATACAGATCCCCAATATTTGAAGGACAGAGCCCTTATTCTCTACCTTGTTTCCCACAATTGCATACAAACTACTCCTGGGACTTTGTGTGCTCTTAAGCTTTGTATTTGTTCATTTGGCATCAGCTAGTTACAGGGCCAAACTAGTGGCCAGAGTTGTTTCCATCTTCCCTGCAAACCAGTTTTCATGGGCACATCAAGGTCATATCACAAACCTCCCAACCACACACTGTAAAATGTGTGTTTTTACTTTGTGCCCAACAGGGTACATCCCCACCTAATTTCTTCCCACCCACCTTAGCAGTAAAGACGAGTTCCAGGTCTCTCTCTGCTTCTTTGTCCCCACATGTGACAAGTTTTGTATGGCCCTTTATGGTGCACTATGCCTCTCATTTCTAGGGAAACTGAATAGTAAACACTTCTTGTAAGGACATTGATCTCTCTGTGCCCTCACTCAATCTCCTTGATATATTAGGACCAAACACAAAACAGAATCCTGTACACAGCTTCCTGACACAGGAATAAGGAGTGGGGGATGGGTGACCACCGCAGAGCTAAGTGCCAAAACTGACTGAAATTAATTGTACTTGAGCCTTCCTTTGGAAGTTGAAAGCCTTTAAATAAACTCTACAGTTCTAAAATAGTTACATCAGACAGATTGTACCAGTACAGTTGGTCTAGTCTTCCCAGAATCCTCTAATAACCTTTATACACACCCTTTTTCACCATTGATTCCCATGGATACCACTGGGACATTGTCAACTCTCAGAACAGTTTCATCTCTTTCTGACCACTTTATGTAGAGGATACAAAATGGTGGATCTGCTGCATGGATGATTCACTGTGTTGCCTACAGTTGTTACAGTGATAACTATATTTTATCAAATCTGAGATACCATGGATTATAAGAATACCATCACTTTAAGAAAACATGCCCACAGTTAAATTTATACACCATCATTTTTAAAGTCATGTCCTGATTTTAAGTTGTTAGAATGAGAAAAAAAATAGGTGAGGGATACTTGGACCTCAGTGTATTAGTTTTGCCACTTCCTCTGAATTTAAACATTTCAAAATATGAAGTTTAGAAATGAGAATTGGGTCAGAAAGTAGGAATATCCTTAAATGCAGAATATCTGATTCTTTCCAAATAGAGCTGATGCCAACTTAAATTATTAACCAGCTTAGAGTACCAATATCCCTACATTCTCATCAGCATTTCCATTCTTTCGATTTACTTCTTTTATCTGCCCAAGCTTATTTTGGCCATTTGTTTCTAATACTGAGGATATAGAAACTAATCAAAATATTGGTAAGTGGTTTAGTGCTATGATTTGTTTGATGTTCATATAAACAAAGCTTTAATCCAAAAAAAAAAAGTGTAATTGTACACAGATGTTTATAGTATTTTATTCACAATAGCCAAAAACTGGAAGCTATCTTAATTTCCTTCAATGAATGAATGTTTAAATAAATTTTAGGACCAGTATATCAATTTCTATTTTAAACTCATAAGTGCATGCAGGTGCATGCACACACACACACACACACACACACACCCTGCTGCTTGGATATTTTGAATGTATTGATAAATCTGGGGAGAATTTACACCTTAATAATACTAATTCTTCTAGTTCATGAGCGTGGTATGTCTCTCCTTTTACTTAGGTCTTCTCTAATTTCTTTCAACAGTGCTATGGAATTTTCAGTATCGAGGACTTAACAGTCTTTATGTTAAATATACTCTTAAGTATTTTTTATGCTATTTTATAGGAAATTGCTTTTAAGCTTAATTTCTATTTATTTGCTGTTAGAATACAGAAATGCAATTTACTTCTCTGTATTGATCGTATACTCTTAGACTTCGATAAACTCATTTATTAATTCTAGTAGTTTTTGTTGTTGAAGTTGGTTATGCTTCCTTAAAATTTTCTGAAAATAAACTTTGTCTTAGAATAGTTTTAAGTTTACAGAAAAATTGGGAAGATATCAGTGAGTTCCTATGTATCTATACCCAGTTTCCCCTATTATTAACATCTTCTACTAATAGGGTACGTTTGTCACACCTAATGAACAATATTGCTACATTATTACTAACCAAAGCCCATACTTTATTCTGATGTCCTTAGGTAATACATAGGCACTTCTTGGCAGTGACTGTTGTGTTTTTCTTGTTTTTGATGACTCTTAATCGGGGTTTGTCTGATTTTCGTTCATGCTTACACTGGGATTATGTGTTTTGTGGGGGGAAGACCATGAAGTACTGTTTTCATCACTGTATATCAAGGCTACAGGCCACTGATAATCAATTATCACCATTGATGTTGACCTTGATCACCTGGATGAGAGTAATGTTTCCTTAGGATTTTCTCTGTACATAATCATGTCTACAGATAGGGGCATTTCTTCCTTTCCAGTCTTGATGCTTGCTTGTTTTTGTTTTGTTTGTTTGCCTTCTGGAATTAATGAAAAGCCAGGATAATTTTAAATGAAAGTGGTGACAGTGAATATCCTTTCCCTTGTTCCTGAGCTTAGAGAGAAAGCATTTATTGTTTCACCACGAAGAAAAGTATGAAGCTTATGTGTTTTGTAGGGACTGCTTATCAGATTGAAGTTCCCTTTTATACCTAGTTTGTTCAGTTTTTAACATGAATGGGTGTTGAATTTTGTCAAAAGCTTTTGTAGTATCTATGCAAATGATCATATGGCTTTTCGCTTTTAAACTGTTAAACTAGGGGACGCCTGGGTGGCTCAGTGGGTTAAAGCCTCTGCCTTTGGCTCAGGTCATGATCTCAGGGTCCTGGGATCGAGCCCCACATCCGGCTCTCTGCTCAGCAGGAACCTGCTTCCTCCTCTATCTCTGCCTGCTTCTCTGTCTACTTGTGATCTCCCTCTGTCAAATAAATAAATCAAATCTTTTTAAAAATAAAATAAAAATTAATAAACTGTTAAATTAGGAGTCAGCACACTTTTTGTAAAAGACCAGGTAATAAATATTAAAATATTTACTAAAATAATAACTTCTTTTTTTTTTTAAGATTTTATTTATTTATTTGACAGAAATCACAAGTAGACAGAGAGGCAGGCAGAGAGAGAGAGAGAGGGAAGCAGGCTCCCCGTTGAGCAGAGAGCCCGATGCGGGACTCGATCCCAGGACCCCGAAATCATGACCCGAGCCGAAGGCAGTGGCTTAACCCACTGAGCCACCTAGGCGCCCTAAAATAATAACTTCTTATAATAACTTATGATAATAACTTATCATAAAAACAACTGTAAGACATATATCATAAAAACAACTGTAAGACATATATAAACCAAATGGTGTGGCTGTGTTCCCAGTAATCTGATTTGCAAAAAAAAGCCACAGGCCTGATTTGGACTGCAGTCCAGAGTTTCCTGTAGCTAAGATTGTTTGCTTGATCAAACTTGAGTCAGCCTCCTGAACCTTCTAGGCCCATCTGTGCACTTCTTTATAAAATCTCATTTTAGCAAGAAGTTTGCTAAATCACTTTCACCAGAAACCACCATCCCTCTCTGCCTCTGATATCTGATCACCCTCAATCAGGAATTGAACCTGGTTCTATACTGACATGTTTTTATGTTAGATTTAATCTGGCTTCATTAAACAAGTTGGGAAGTACTTCTTCTCCTCTGTTTTCTGGATGATAAAATTATCACCATTTCTTTTTAAACGTTTCTCATCAGTAAATTTTCTCAGCCTCGAGTCTTCTCTTTGGGAAGGTTTGGTAATAAAATTAGTCTATCTTTGATAAATATAGGTTGATATGCTTCTTGAAATAGTTTAATTTTACTTGTTTTTGAACTTTCTATAAATATGTTATAGTGTTTATACCTTTGCTTGGCTCCCTCTCTTCCTAGAGGGGTAACTGCTTGCTCATAGAGGGCTTATTTATGTTCCTAGATTAAATTGTGTGACCAGATGTTTTATTAACAAGACTTTACAGGTGAGTCTTTGATGAAGAAAGGAAAGAAGAAATCAATAAGCTATTTATACTTCATGAAAACACATTGGTTTGTCAGTAGTTGATACATACAAGGTTTTTGGTTTGGGTTTTTTGTTTATTTGTTTTGTTTTGTTTTTTTGTTTTTTTGGTTGTATTTTGGATCCTAGGTAGAATGGCTAGCTCTTTGATTTTGAAAAGTAGAACAAAAGCAGCATCTAGCAGGCATTTCTCCTTTAAAAAAAAAAAAAAAAAAATATATATATATATATATATATATATATATATTTAAAGAGGGAGCATGAGTGGAGAGGCAGAGGGAGAGAGAATCTCAAGCAGACTCCATACTGAGCCCATCAGGGGGCTGGATTCCAGAACCCCGAGATCATGACCTGAGCCGAAACCAGGAGTCATAGGTTTAACTGACTGCACCACTTAGGCATCTTGGCATTTTTCATTTTAAGTGGCTGCTCAGCATCTCTTGAACCCTTTTCCTAAGCCTGGTGAATTTGCCAGGTTCGAATGCTATTTTACCAGCTGCCCTTGGTGGCATAGGCAGGGGGCCAAGATTGTCAATCAGGTACACCTCCACAGGCCTTGGAGGAGGAAGGGAGCCATGTGACGAAGCTATTGAATAATCTTTGCTGATTTTCAACACATCACTTGCTGTACACTTTGGGCATATTTTAAAAAGCAAATAAGATGCTGTTTTTATGCTCTTAGAAAAAAAAAGTTATCTAACTTTTGGCTTAAAAATATGTTTGGTACTGTGTAGTAAAGAATTTGACCTCAAAGAGAGGTTTGAGCTTTGCCAAGGCTCTTGGGAGGTAACCTGTAAAAAGGTAGACTGTCCCAGGTTGTGGGAAAGTCTTTGTTATTTATCAGGGCCATGAGGCCTTATCAACCCTACCTCCTGGTTGGGACAGCTGGAAACTGACTTCATCCAGGTGGGCTATCATTCAGTCACTCATACCAACACAGTGAAACCTTAATAATAGCTGGACACTGAAACTCTGAAGAGCTTCCCTGGTTGGCAGGACTCCATGCATATGATCCCGTATCTGCGCCAGGAAGGTGATGCATCCTGAGGGCAATGGGAGCTTCCTGTTTGGAGCTCTTCTTGACGCTGCCCTGTGCATCTCTTCCTTTGGCTGGCTCTGATTTGTATCAACTGTGAGTACAGTTGTTCTCAGTGAGTTCTGTGAATCCATCTAACAAATTACTGGACGTGAGGGTGGTTTTGGGAACCCCCCTGAACTTGAAGTGGTCAGGAGTCTTGGGAAGACTTTTCTGTCTGGACCAGAGCTGTGCCTTAATCTCCCAGTCTGGCTAACTCCATTGGTACCACAAGAAGTGATTGGCCTGGCCATCAGTTCCTGCAAGACCCCTTCTTTTTCTCCCTCCCTGTGTTTTACTTCTTCCCCTTCTCCTTGTCATTCCTTTAAATTTCCATACCTCTTTCTATTCCCCTCCTTTATATGTCCTTCACTTACCCTATCAATAACACCCATGAGCCTTAGATCACCTGAACAGTGACATTCAAACTCAGAATGATTTCTGATTCGGGGATCTACTGTGAAATGTCCACATATGGCTATTGGGGTGCCAGAAGAAAGCAAAATGTCTTTCGATATTTATGGTAAAAAATTTCATTCTGCTAGGAGTCTTAAAAATGCAAGAATCTCATTTGTAAAAACTGAATATGGATAAAGGAAAAGCCTGCATTTGTTGAGCTGTATTTCAATAGGCGACTTCTGTAGATGTTTGATCTCAGAAATTTTAAATATGAGTTTCTCTTATAAAACCCACTTCCAGTTTGGACCTTTGCTGTGAGATAAAAAATTTCTAAATTGTTATTTGATGGGAGAGAGGAAAAATACCCCCACAATACCTTTGCTTATTTATTTGCAGATTATAGACGATTTGTGAAATGAGTGACTCTGATGATGAAGATATCCCCCAGCTGTCTTCCCATGCCTTAGCAGCCCTCCAGGAATTTTATGCTGAGCAGAAACAACAAAGTGACCCAGGCAGAGATGATAAATATAATATTGGAATAATAGAAGAGAACTGGGTAAGTAAATGCATTCCACATCCCTCCAAAACTGTGGGTGCGATGCCGATTCCGTACTTGTCCACACCTGTCGGTCCTGCCCTGAGTTTGTATCCTACTTCATATCAGTGTCTGTCTCACCTGCCCCTCAGAAGCTGATAGCCTGTCCTGGGAGCT
This sequence comes from Mustela nigripes, assembly GCF_022355385.1. Taxonomy (NCBI): domain Eukaryota; kingdom Metazoa; phylum Chordata; class Mammalia; order Carnivora; family Mustelidae; genus Mustela; species Mustela nigripes. Next base: position 2,063,764 of record NC_081571.1, on the reverse strand, counting down.
GAGACAGAGTTCAGTCCATGATCATCTAAGACAGCATAAATGCAGATTTTCCTGGGTCTGACCATCAGGCTAGTTGGTGGTCAGACGGGGACAGAATGTTCATTTGGGACCAACACAAACTTGTGCTTCCTTCTTGTACATGGATGGTTTCTATTGGTTTTTGTGGAACCCAGCATCCTAATAAAAGGGGTAAAATATATCATTGCAGTAAATAGGATAACTAAACATAAGCATGCAATGAAAAAAGATGAGAGGGAGTTCTATAGAAGATATTAATAATTTCTGGTGCATAGAATGTATTTTAATTATATATTTGTGGTCTAAATAAAAATAGGAATTAAAAGGAAAAAAAAAGTGAGTTGAGGGAAACCAAGCTAGGATGGAGCCTGGCAATTTAAATTTTTGAGGGAGATAGTTGAGAAATAGATGAAGCTTGTATTTTCTCTCTGTGCACACCCCTCAGTAATGGATTTGTGTGTCTCTCTCTCTGTCACTTTGGAACTAGAAGGAAGGTTTTGTATGCCTTTTTTTTAATAACCTTTTTATAACCTATACATTTTGTGTCAAGTTTGGATCTCTTAAGTTGTATAAAATTCTCCTATATTACCATCTGTTTGAAACTGACTGATAAAAATATTTCTACACTAAATTTTCTACCAACACAAAAGCCTTTTTCTCACAATTTCCCTTCTTTACGTGTCTTTGTCTTCTGGTTTGCTGCTTCTGTAAATGTCAGAGACTTGAAGTACCTCATTCTTTTCTTTTCTCCCTGCTTAATGTTTGAAACACTGTGTGTTTTTTTCTGATTTTAAAATTAATCCATGGTTGTTTTAGAAAATATATAAGGGGCGCCTGGGTGGCTCAGTGGGTTAAGCCGCTGCCTTCGGCTCAGGTCATGATCTCAGGGTCCTGGGATCAAGTCCCACATCGGGCTCTCTGCTCAGCAGGGAGCCTGCTTCCCTCTCTCTCTCTCTCTGCCTGCCTGTCTACTGTGATCTCTCTCTGTCAAATAAATAAATAAAATCTTTAAAAAAAAAAAAAAATATATATATATATAAAAATATGAACACAAAAGTAAGTTATTCCTAATCCCACTACTTAGAATTAAGTATTTTTATAATTTTGACTCTTTGGTTTGGTTTATCAAGTTGAGAAAATTTCTTAGGGACAAAAAAAAAAAAAGAGAAAGAATGATGCAAGTATTGGAAAGAAAACATTATAAAACTAGAGAATAAATTCAAGAGGCTCAATATTTAACTAATTGGAGTTAGAAATACTGAACTGAAAACAAAGGGGAGAGGAAATCTTCAAAGATTAACATTAGAAAATTTTCCAGAACTTCAGATCCTTACTAAGACACATGGTTACATGACTGAAAATTCTGTATGCAGGTTGACAAGATCTTAGAACCTTCCAGAGGAAAAGCAGACCACCTACAAAGACTCAGGATGAGTCACATTGCACTTTTTGATAGCTTTGTTAGAAAACTAGAAAAAAGTGGAGCAATGTCTTCAGTATTTGAAGTAAAATTGTATTCAGCCTAGAATTCTGTACTCAGCTGAGCTATCAAACATGAAGATAAACTAAAAAACATTTTAGAAATGACAAGTCTCATGGCATTGACCACCCATGCACTGCTTCTCCAAGGCTGCCAGAGGATGTGGAAGAATTAGAGGTGAGTTCAAAAAAACAAGCAAATGACACATGTATTGAGTCTAGGAAAAAGAAAAGGTAACATACTAGAAGGAAATGGTAGCAAAATATGTTACCTGCCCCCACGGTAAACACTGACTGTGATTTTAACCAAAACAGGTTATAATTAATATGGGGAGGTGAAGGGTAGGAGAGGGTGTGCATGACAGAGTGAAATTCTCATCTGCCATAATGTAAAGTGAATTAATCAAGAGATAGCATTTAGAGACACCTGGCTGGCTCAGTCAGAAAAGCATGGGACTCCTGATCTTGGGGTTGTGAGTTTGAGTCCCACACTGAGTGCAGAGATTACTTAAAAATAAATAAATAAACTTTAAAAAATAAAAAAGGAGCATTTAAAGCATAATATTTGGAAATGTGGGAACAAATGACAGAAGAGCCAACACTTCAGAAGATGCTTTTGAGGAGTGGGGGCAGGAACTCTTGTTTTTCTTTGTAAGTTTAGTAGTGCTTTTGACTTTTAAAGCTATCTTCATGCAGCACACTGAATAAGAGAAAGACTTTTATTTTTTAGAAGGGTATGAGGAGAGCCAAAATACACAGCTGTGCTCTGACAATGCTGGAGTAAGAGAGAAGGGCAGCTCGGTAGCCAACTGCCAGAAATAGTCACCCACCTCCCAGTGCAAGTCGAGCAGACCCCCTTGCATATCCTGTGTATTAGGGGCTTTCCTCCAGCTTCTTAAGCACCCACTGAGCCACCCAGGCACCGCACTTTTTCTTTTTAAAAAGTAATTATTCTTTGAAATTATTTTACAGAAGGCTCTAATTAAGCCCCTGAGCATCAGGGGCTGCTGACATCACAAAAGGAGACAACCAATCAGTGTTTCTACTGATGGAAGAACACACTTCCACCTTTGTGTGATTCTTGCCTAAAAACTAAATTTGAGTCTGATTAAGCTTCTAGGTTCAATTACCAATTAGCAGCATATGTTAACCAACACCACAGGGATGAGGACAGCAAAACCCAGTCTGTGATCCTTTTTCTCCCACGCCTGGCCTCAGCCTTTACCTTATGAATGTTTCTTAAGTTACTTGTTTTTTCCTCAAGGTGTAAGTTGTTTGTCATCTTGCTCTTTGTCTTTCTTTCTTTCTTTTTTTATAACAGCTGTCATCTATTCAGCATTCTTTGGTGCAGTCTTACAGGCTCAGTGGGTGCTGCTTAAGCAAAGAGAGGTGGAGCTTGGCATTTTCCTGCAGCTAAGAATGGTTAGACACAGACATAGTTCATTTATATCCAAATGAATAAGTACATTCTGTCTTTGGAAACATTTATCCACCTTGGTATTTTCTAGGTCAACAGTCACAAAATGTGCAGAATAAAACAGATGTCAGAGAAAAGTAACATAAAAAGTGTGTGGGGAGGTGCCTGGGTGGCTCAGTGGGTTGAGCCTCTGCCTTCTGCTCAGGTCATGATCCCAGGGTCCTGGGATCGAGCCCCACATCGGACTCTGCTCAGCTGGGGGCCTGCTTCCCTCTCTCTCTCTCTGCCTGCCTCTCTGCCTACTTGTGATCTCTGTCTGTCAAATAAATAAATAAAATCTTAAAAAGAAAAAGAAAAAAACCTGAAGAAAATGTGCACACTGATATGGTAGATATAAATTAAAGGACAGCATTTATGGTGGTTCTGAAATGACTTTGACTCATTGCTCTGTTCCAGCAGCTGAGCCAGTTTTGGTACAGTCAGGACACTGCTTTGCGACTTGCAACAGAAGCCGTTGCAGCTGCTGGAGAACGTGGCAGGTAAGATCCAGAGTTGGTCTCTCTTTTGCCTTCTGATCTAAAGTAATGTTTGAAATGGCCTTCCTTGTTGAGCAATAGTTTGGAAGAAGTCTGAACCCTAATCTGCAAAAGTGGTAAACCGTGGTTTGCAGAACATGACGAATTAAGAACTGCTCCAGGACTGAGTTTAGGGACACAGAAATCCACTCATAAGATATCCTACCTCTGATATTTATTTCAGTGTTCTGTAACCTGTTTCTTACATTTATACCCCTAAAGTTTGCTTTAAAAGAAAAAAAAAAATCTTTATGTTTGACTTTTGAAGTTTTAAGAATACAGGTTTTCAGGGTGCCTGGCTGGTTCATTCGGTGGAGCACGCAACTTTTTTTTTTTACCATTTGTATTTTTTTTTAAGGATTTTGTTTATTTATTTGACAGAGAGAGATCACCAGGAGGCAGAGAGGCAGGCAGAGGTTGGGTTGTGGGGGAATGCAGGCTCTCTACTGAGCAGAGAGCCTGAAATAGGGCTCGATCCCAGGACCCTGGGATCATGACCAGAGCCAAAGGCAGAGGCTTTAACCCATTGAGCCACCCAGGCACCGTGTATTTTTTTTTTTTTGCTTAGAATTGATACATTTATTTTTTATTTATTTTTAAATTTTTTAAATTAACATATAATGTATTATTAGCCCCAGTGGTACAGGTGTGTGAATCATCAGGCTTACACATTTCATAGCACTCACCATAGCACATACCCTCCCCAGTGTCCATAACCCCACCACCGTCTCCCTACCCCCTCCACCCCCCAGCAACCCTCAGTTTGTTTCATGAGATTAAGAGTCTCTTATAGTTTGTCACCCTCCCAATCCCATTTTGTTTCATTTTTTCCCTCCCTATCCACCATGACCCCCCTTCCTGCCTCTGAAATTCCTCATATCAGAGAGATCATATGATAATTGTCTTTCTCTCATTGACTTATTTCGCTCAGCACAATACCCTCTAGTTACCTCTACATCGTTGCAAGTGGCAGGATTTCATTTTTTGATGGCTGCATAGTATTCCACTGTATATCTATACCACATCTTTATCCATTCACCTGTTGATGAACATCTAGGTTCTTTCCATAGTTTGACTAAATTGTATACATTGCTGCTATAAACATTCAGGTGCAGGTGCCCTTTTGGATCACTACATTTGTATCTTTAGGATAAATAGCCAGTAGTGTGATTCTGGGTCATTGGGAAGCTCTCGTTTCAACTTTTTGAGGAACCTCCATGCTATTTTCCAAAGTGGCCGCACCAGCTTGCTTTCCCACCAAAAGTGTAGTAAGGTTCCCCTTTCACTGTATCCTCATCAACATCTGTCATTTCCTGAATTGTTAATTTTAGCCATTCTGACTGGTGTAGGGTGGTATCTCATTGTGGTTTTGATTTGTATTTCCCTGATGCCGAGTGATATGGAGCACTTTTTCATGTGTCTGTTGGCCATCTGGATGTCTTCTTTGCAGACATGTCTGTTCATTTCTTCTGCCCATTTCTTGATTGGATTCTTTGTTCTTTGGGTGTTGAGTTTGAAAAGTTCTTTATAGATTTTAGATACTAGCCCTTTATCTGATATGTCATTTGTGAATATCTTCTCTCATTCTGTCAGTTGTCTTTTGGTTTTGTTAACTGTTTCCTTTGCTGTGCAAAAGCTTTTGATCTTGATGAAATCCCAATAGTTCATTTTTGCCCTTGCTTCCCTTGCCTTTGGCGATGTTTCTAGGAACAAATTGCTGTGGCTGAGGTCGAAGAGGTTGCTGCCTGTGTTCTCCTCAAAGATTTTGATGGATTCCTGTCTCACACTGAGGTCTTTCATCCATTTTGAGTCTATTTTTGTGTGTGGTATAAGGAAATAGTCCAGTTTCATTCTTTTGCATGTGGCTGTCCAATTTTCCCAACACCATTTGTTGAAGAGACTGTCTTTTTTCCATTGGACATTCCTTCCTGCTTTGTTGAAGATTAGTTGACCATAGAGTTAAGGGTCCATTTCTGGGCTCTCTATTCCGTTCCTTTGATCTGTGTGTCTCTTTTGGTGCCAGTACCATACTGTCTTGATGACCAGAGCTTTGTAATAGAGTTTGAACTCTGGAATTGTGATGCTGCCAAATTTGGTTTTCTTTTTCAACATTCCTCTGGCTATTCGGGGTCTTTTCTGGTTCCATATAAATTTTAGGATTATTTTTTCTATGTCTTTGAAAAAAATTGATGGTATTTTGATAGGGATTGCATTAAATGTGTAGATTGCTTTAGATAGCATAGACGTTTTCACAATATTTGTTCTTCCAATCCATGAGCTTGAAACGTTTTTCCATTTCTTTGTGTCTCACTCACTTTCATGAATACTTTGTTTCCTGAGTACAGATTCTTTGCCTCTTTGGTTAGGTTTATTCCTAGGTATCTTATGGATTTGGGTGCCATTGTAAATGGGATCTACTCCTTAATTTCTCTCTCTTCCGTCTTCTTGTTGGTGTATAGAAATGCAACTGATTTCTGTGCATTGATTTTATATCCTGACACTTTACTGGATTCCTGTATGAGTTCTAGCAGTTTTGGAGTGGAGTCTTTTGGGTTTTTCACAAAAGTATCATCTGCAAAGAGTGAGAGTTTGACTTCTTATTTGCCATTTCGGATACCTTTTATTTCTTTTTGTTGTCTGATTGCTGAGGCTAGGACTTCTAGAAACATGTAGAATAGCTGTGGTATAGTGGACATCCCTGCCAGAGCATACAACTCTTGATCTCAGGGTTGTAAGTTCAAGCCCCGTGCTGGGTATAGAGATTACTTTTAAAAAAATTAATAAGAAAAAGAATACATGTTTTCTGTTTTGTTATTTCAGTTTTTATTTTCATCAGAATTTTGTATGTATATAATTTAAAGCCAAATGGTGCTGCAAGGCTTGCTCAAAAAAAAAAAAAAAAAGAATCAATTGCTTATTGCCCGCTGTGTGCTTCCTTCCCTCTGCTCCCTTTCCGTGGATGCATTAGATATTTACAGCCATATTTCTCAATACCTGTTTATATTGGCACTTCTTGATCTGTCACTTGTAGACATTATTTCTTGACTTCTTACTATGGAGTGTGACGATTTAGCTCTCTCTCAAACTCCACACATATGCATGCTTTCTGTCTATATTCCTGATTTATGTCTTAATTTTGGTGAGAACAGGGTTTATATTATGCCACCACAAATGTCCCTTAAAGCTGAGCCTTATACTCTTCCTTTTCTAGTATGATTTTTCATTTTCCTGAAGACAGTAATTCTTACATTTTATGTGTATCTGTATTCATATCATGAATTCATGCTCAGGCTCTCTTCCAGTTATGTGAGCCTCCTATCCATTAATGCAGACATGTTTCAACTCCATGAAAAAAGTCACTTCTGAGGCTTTACAAACTGCTCTTACCTAGACTAGTTGATTTCTAGCTTTGCTGTCGGTCTTACCTTGGTATCTTCCTTCACCAGAGCCCCTTTACTTCTCTTTTCCTCTGGATTCCTGTTTCCTGTACTCCAGTTCTTAGTGTACAGCCTTATCTAGGTTGGTACATCCTTCGATAGCTTCCACCAGAAAGGTACACTGGAGGAAAATGTTTAAACCTTTCATATATGTAAGCACTTTTATTCTGTCCTTCCTCTTGACTGTGTTGGTGTTGCTGGGTATCTCTTCTAGGTTTTGAGGGCATTGGCTCACTGCGTCTGGGTTTCTGTAGGTGCTGTGAGAAACCCAGTGCCATTCTGATTTCTTGTAGGAAACCTGTGTTTTCCTGTCTCTGTCCACAGCAAGCTTCAGGTTTTCTCTTATTCCCATCCTTGGTGCCTTGCTGTGGCGCTTTCACCTTCTGTACTTTTTATTTTCTTCTTTCCTTTTTTCTATTTTCTTAACTCAGGCCCTTCAGTTTGGGGAAAGGTTTCTGCCACAGTTTTGGAGGCGTGGGTTGGGGAAGAGAATCCTGGGAACGAGTTTCTTCTTTATTAAATAGACTTTCAGTGAATCTTCCTGTTTTTAGCCCCGCCTTCTCCCCCAGGTCTTCCCTGAGCCTTTGGGGGTGCCCTGATGTAAACCAGGATGCTTCTCAGCTTACCTGGCTGCCAGTTTAGGACTTGGCTTGTTGGGTCTGCTGAGCCAGATTCCACCTATCCATTTGCTTTTATGCTTCTTAAGGGGTTTTTGGTTGGTTGGTTGGTTGGTTGGTTTTTATAGTTTTAGGTCTTCTCTAGAGTTCTCTTTGCTCTTGGCAGTTCATGCTTAAGCAACAGGATGAACTTAAACTTATGTTTTATTTTGTAGGCTTTAATGAGGGGCAAATGTAAATGAGTGTGTTATATCTGCCATCTTTAACTGGAAGTCCTAAGTTTTTCATTTTGCTGCTCTTTTTCTTTTAAATTATATGTAGATGCTTATCAGCTTTTTCTTAATGACAGTGTTTTTACACATGCTTTCTTTTTCTCCATTAATGTATGGGCATTGGAGGAAGTTTTTTATTTGCTCTGAAAGGCATCTTCAGTATTTTTAGGAAGTGTCTCATAATATTCCAAATTAATAATAATGGTAACATTTATTGAGCTCTACTGTGTGCCCTGTCCACTATATACATGCTTTACAGGGGGTCATCCCTTTTGATGATCCATTATACTCTGCATTGTAAAGAGAGACTCTCAGGCTCCCCAGATGGTGTCTCCTGCGGAAGATCACCCACCAGCAAGTGGCAGAGCTGGGTCTGCTGCAGGATAAATGACATTGTCTCCCCCAAGTTTCTCACCATTCTACTCTCAGTCCCTCTTGCGCCTCAGACCACTTTCCTTTAGCCCTCAGTACAGCTCTGAAATTTCATGGTGGAGATCTGCTGCTGACAGACTCTCAGATTTCGATTGTCTGAAATTACCTGTCTCTCACCCTCTTTCTCAGAAGATACTTGCATTGTGTGTGTAAGCCAGGGCCACTGCGTGGTATCTTTGAGCACAATGAGGACACCATTCTATCCTCTGCCTCTCTCTGGCCCCAGAGCTCTGGCAGCAGTCTGAGCTGGGGGTTCTGATGGCCCTTGTCTGTTTGGGCTGGGACATGCGTGTTTCTCACAGAAGTATATGTGACATCAACAGGGTGTATCACACACTTCAAGTGCACTGGGGCTGAGAAGCCCTTTTAGGGAACCAATTGGTACATGGAACACGGGTCTCTGTTCAGAAATGCATTTCATGAGGTACCTGAGTGGCTTAGTCAGTTAAGTATCTCCCTTCAGCTCAGGTCATGATCCTGGAGCCCCACATTGGGATCCCAGCTCAGCGGGGAGTCTGCTTCTCCCTCTGCCCCTCACCCACTTGTGCTCTTTCTCTCTCTCTGTCTCTCTCACAAATAAAAAAATAGAATGTTTTTTAAAAATGCATTTCACAGTTTTAAAGCTGTGTCTACTTTTTAAAAGGAGTACTTTTTTGAATGATAATATAAATGATGAAAATCTAAAAGTTACAAAGAGGATCGAGGAAAAAGTCAACCTCCAGGGTCCTGGTTCTCCTCCATGTGGGGAGGTGGGGAGACCACCTCCAGTGGTCTCTGGCTCTATGCATCTCCCAGAGACCACCAGAGCAACTGTAAGCATATGTTCTTATACCCATGGAAGCTACAGCAACTTCTTGCTAGACATCTATCCAAAGGCAAGGGAAACAAAAGCAAACATGAACTACTGAGATTTCATCAAGATAAAAGGCTTTTGCACAGCAAAGGAAATAGTCAACAAAACTAAAAGGCAATCTATGGAATGGGAGAAGATATTTGCAAATGACATAACAGATAAAGGGCTAGTATCCAAAATCTATAAGGAACTTATCAAACTCAGCACCTAAAAAACAAAAATCCAGTCAAGAAATGGGCAGAAGACACAAACAGACATTTCTCCAAGAAAGACATCCAGATGGCCAACAGACACATAAAAAAATACTAACATCACTCGGCATCAGAGAAACAGATACTGTGAAGGTTGTGGAGAAAGGGGAACCCTCTCATACTGTTGGTGAGAATGCAAACTGGTGCAGTCACACTGGAAAACAGTATGAGGGTTCCTCAAAAAGTTGAAAATAGAGCTACCCTATGCCCCAGCAATTGCACTGGTAGGTATTTATCCAAAGGATACAAACAGTGATCCAAAGGGGCACCTGCACCCCAGTGTTTATAGAGCAATGTCCACAATAGCCAAACTATGGAAAGAAGCCAGATGCCCAACAGATGACATTCAAAAGAATGAAATCTTGCCATTTGCAATGATGTGGATGGAATTAGAGAGTAAAATACTAAGCAAAATAAGTCAGAGCAATACAAATACCATGTGATTTCACTCATATGTGGAATTTAAAAAACAACAGCTGAACATAGGGGAAGCGTGGGAAAAATCAAATAAGATGAAAATTGAGAGGGAGACAAACCATGAGACACTGGACTCTAGGAAACAAACTGAGCTTTGCTGGAGAGAAAGTGGGTGGAGGGACGGGGTAACTGAGTGATGGGCATTAAGGAGGCATGTGATGTGAGGAGCACTGGGTGTTCAATGAAACTGATGAATCACTAAATTCCACCTCTGAAACTAATAATAATAAAAACGTGGTTTACACTTATTCCTTCAGTATCTTGCAGGGTAATGATATGTACCATTCCATTTTATTAGATGTACCGCAGTCAACTCAGTAATTCATATTTAGGTTACTTTTAATTTTTTGAGTAGTTGGTTTTAAAGTTAAATGTTGGAGTACTACCCATTTGTAAACTAGGGACTGCTTATAATGAAACAAATTCTTTGATTTCCTTATATAAAAAAGAAACAGAAATTCAAAGTAGCTTTTTGGCACTGATGTTGAATTTTACGATATCTTATTGAGGCAACCGTTTGGGGTTTTTCTCTCTAGATTATGAATATTATAAATTAGCTTCAAAATATTTTAGACTTAAGGTATTGGAAATAAATATTAAAACAAGGACCAACGTGAAAATAACAAGCAAATTTAAGCCTTGGGCTATCTAACTTTCTTCCTAATGTGTTCCTAATGTTTTACATTTTTTACTATAAAAAAGCAGTTATTCTTTCACATACCTTAAAATTATGAGTTGCAGAATTTTTAAATACCAGATTCCTTAAAAGTGAGGTAGTATAGTTTTCTCTTGAAATTTACTGCCTTTACATTAACTTGGACTCCGATTAAAATCTGAATGCAAGGACCTGTATTCTCTTAGAGAAGTAGTTGTTACTTAACACCATAAGCTATGGATCTTTCAGGAGTTTTTTTCCTTTTCTTTTCTAGAATAGCCTGTGTGAGCGCCCCCAGTGTTTACCAGAACCTGAGATCGCTACACAGAGAAGACATTTCTGTATACATCTTTGAATATGACAAAAGATTTGCCATATATGGAGAGGAGTATATCTTCTATGATTACAATAATCCATTGGATTTACCTGAAAAAATTGCCACACACAGTTTTGACATCGTAATAGCGGATCCCCCCTACCTTTCCAAGGAGTGTCTCAGAAAAACGTCAGAAACCATCAAGTATCTGACTCAGGGCAAGATTCTGCTGTGCACAGGTAGGTACGTCTCTGGAACAACGACCAGATATTCCAGCCTTAGGTTTCAGGAGCTGGAAGAGATCTCAGAACTCAAAGCCTGAATCCATCTCCTGTGTAACCCTACACAAGTTGCATAGCCTCTCTGTGCCCGGATTTCCTTATCTGTAAACTGGGACTGGTAATATGTCCTGCCTTTCAGCATTGCTGGAATTAAGTGATATGATAAATGTGAGATGGGGTCTGGCACTTGGTGAGTGGACTATGTTTTTTTTACTCCTTCTCATCAGGAATCGTAGCAGTATTTGATCCAGCCTCTCCACTTGCTGAAAGAGAAACATGGAATCGATAACATTAAAATGAATTGCATAGGGTTACAGAACTAGGCATTGGATTAGATTTATTTAATCAGCAGATTTTCTTACTGGTGAGAGTCATGCATGTACTTTCTAAGGTGGATATACAGAGGGTTGGTGGAGAACTAGCATGTTAACTCCTGGTCAGTTACGTTGGGGGGCTGTTGTCCAGACCCCAGGGTGCCCTTGGGCTGCTGATGCCCCTCAGGCTGGGCAGGAAGCTGGAGCTGCAGGGAGTCTGTTTCCCATTGTGTTGGAGAATTGTCAAGAAGTGACTTTTTCTCCCAGCTCATGTTTACTTAAGGCTTATTACTTCAGTAGTTTGCTAGCCATCTGTGTTGGCTGACAGGCTGGCGCTCTGAGCTCATGGACCGTACCTTTTAGTTTTAGGGGATAGGTCAAAAACTAGCAAAACAGAAGAAATGAATGACCAGTTCTGGTAAGTGTAGTGAAAAAATGAAAGAATCAGAGAAGGGTGGGGCAGGCACTGAGACTGACCAGTGCCCTTAAGATGGGGCTGGGAGAGCGCTCCTGGAGGAGCAACATTCCAGTGGAGACCTCAAGGGGCACCCCCGCTGGGGTGGGAGTGGGGAGGAAAGAGATTATAATTCCAGGAACCAGTGTCAGAGCCCCCTGGAGTTTTCCTCCTCCCCCTGGTTCTTGGAAGGCTGTAGGGAGCACAACCCAGCACTGTGCAAGTGCAGGGAGCATCGCTGGAGTGGGGGGAGGGGCAAGAGGAGCCCTACAAGTGATGGACCCTGTTGGGGCTATCCTTTAAAGGCAGCAGCCCCCAATGGACAGGACCCAGTTGGCCTAAAGGAATGTGCTTTCACTTTGTGCTGAAAGGGATTGAAGGACAGAAGTAGAAGCAGGCCCCCCATTGAGGGTATGTCCAGCAGAGAAAAGACATGGTGGGGACCAGGTATGACAGTAGAAAGGAGGGCAGGGAATGGAGTAAAGATACACTTTGAGATCAAAGTGGAAGAACTCACTATGCTCAAGATGTGGTGGGAAGGGAAGAATCTAGGATGAGTCCTGGGTCTCGGGCCTGGGCTGGCTGGAGAAGTACTTCCTGCAATGGGGTGTTCCAGGAGAGGTGCTCCGAGGTCCCCGGGGCATGTCCACAATGGTGGCCACATGCCAGGCAGCAGGTGAGATACCGGAGCACTCAGCCAGAAGCTGGTGTGAATGTATTCCCCTGAGTTTGAATGTATTTCCCCAGGTATTACTGAGAAGGGGGGTTCTTGACTCAAAGTTGGAAAACACTAGTTCTTAGTAATTATTTTCACTTATGTTACTTTGTGGAATATAACTTCATTTCTAAATTTTTCTAAGTATCTCAGTTTTGCAGAAATATGAAGACCATTTATTAAATGAAAAAGGGAAAAAGTAGGTAATTTACAAATGTGTTGAAGTAAAAAGGGATATATCCAGAATTGACCTTCCCCTGTATTTGCTGAGCGATATTGTCAGCTTCACGTATTCTAGTCAAGAATCCCTTCACTGCTGGCGATGGCATTGTAGTTGGCATTTCAGACTCTGGGCTCACTGGGTTTTTTCCCTTCAGGTGCGGTCATGGAAGAAGAGGCAGCAAAACTTCTTGGCGTGAAGATGTGCAAGTTTATTCCAAAACACACCCGGACCTTGGGAAATGAATTTCGCTGTTATGTGAATTACGATTCTGGGCTAGACCGTGAAATCTAAATGCAGGTAGTAATATAATATGGTAAAGGATCCTGTATGACATTTCTCTCTTATTATTTCCTTGATAGACTGAAGTTATAACCTCCGCCCCTCCCCTGCGAAGTGGGGCTATCCCTGGCCTAATTTTCAAAATAAAGAATATAGGGTGCCTGGGTGGCTCAATGGGTTAAGCTGCTGCCTTCGGCTCAGGTCATGATCCTGGGATCAAGTCCCGCCTTGGGCTCTCTGCTCAGCAGGGAGCCTGCTTCCCTTTCTCTCTCTCTCTGCCTGCCTCTCTGCCTACTTGTGATCTCTCTCTGTCAAATAAGTAAATAAAAATATTTTAAATAAATAAAATAAAGAATATAACTTCTCACTATGACTTCCTGACTGCAGGTGCCTCTAGAGCTTGGGATGCTTTTGCCAACTTGAATCCATTGAATTAGAGTGGGAGAAATCTTAGAACCTATCTAAAGTCTGCTCTCCTCTCCTATGAATACGTAAAAAACTGAGGTACATACAGCTTAGCGGCTTGGCCAAGACCTGAATTAGGACCTAAGCCTCTGCCTCAGGCCATCTGCCCCCTTCAGATGGGCCCATTCTGACTCCACCTAACGGCCTGCCAGTTCTTCACAGCCGCTTTCCTGGGGTATCATAGGACTTGTGAAGGGTCCCATCATCTGCTCCAGCGCCTCAAGGAGGAACAGCTTGTCTCCATGAGAGAAGTTGGTAATCCTTAGAACTAGTATCTGAAAGCCTCCTGGATGTTTCCTCCTCTTCAAGGCCCAGGTGCCTTTTGCACACATAGCCCCTGCACCCTCAGCAAAGCCACAGCAAATGCTCCAAGCCCCTAAGAAACGGAAACTGCCATCTACAAACCAGACGCTACAGCAGAAGGAGGTGAGAAGCATGCTAGACTGTTAGATTTCAGAAATGAGACATCATTCATCCCCACCACAGAACAGTAATTACTGATACCTGCAACTTGGATTTCAAGACCTTGTCCTGAGTGACAGAAGCCAGTCCCCAAAGTTTCCATACTTCGTTTCCATCTATGTAATATTCTAGAATGGTGAACAGATTGGTGGTTGGCAGAGGTTAAGAGGCGGTCCGGTCCAGGGAGGAGGATGGGTGGGCCCAGGAAAGGGAGAGCTTAGGGAAGCTGGAACACGTCTGCATCTTGTTTGTGCAAAGCTTACACACAGCTCCACAGATGGCATTACTCAGCACACGCACTTGCACACACGTGTGAACTCTGAGTGAGGTCTTTGGGCAGTTTGCGATGTCCAGCTCCTGGTATTCTGTGCTTGGTTAAGATGTTCTCATTGTGGGCAAGTGGGTAAAAGACACACAAGACCTCTCTGTAGTGTTCTTGCAATTTCCTGTGAGTTTAGAATCATTTCAAAATAAAAACATAAAAAGGGGGGGGGAATAACACTTACCTACCTCAGATGACTTGCTTTGCTAACAAAACATGAAAGGAAGTGCCAAGTAGAGCTTTCATTTTCTGACATGACTGCCAACGATTTTCCACACACAAGCGCTCTGGCTGTCCAGGTGCTTGAGTGAACAGTGGGCCTGCAGTGGATGTGGGGAGGGAGCAGGAAGTCTGCTCTTGAAAATCAGAGACTGTGGGATAGTTACTGCAGTGAAAACCCAGCCTGTCCTGGAGAGTCTGGTACCCCGGCACCTGTGCTCAGGAAATGGGGGTAGGGGGAACCTGCTTACTGTCTGTTCGTTCTTACCCTCGATGGTCCTACTTTGGGATAATTTTCAATTTACTTTAAAAATCACTTGGTATTTTTATGAGACATTTATATTTTATCAGTATGTCAGCACCTGGCACATGTGAAGTATTCAATAAATGTTCTTTAAAAAATACCCCCTTATTATTTCTTCATGAAGTCAGTTCACTAAAAATTACTTAGGCCAGTAACAAATTTTAGTAACATGTATGGTAATGTCATGTGTAACTTAGGAACTGTGGGCAAGTAGCAGCCTAGAAACAGAAAATTGTAGTTACCTTAGAAGTCTAGCGTTTAGATGAGGAGAAACCTTATTTCTTCATGGAGGGTGGGGGAGGGAAGGACCAAGCTCAACTCATTAAATGTTTGTATAATAATAAGCAGCCAACATGTGTTTTATTACTTTGGACCCCTTGTGATTTTAGCAAACCCGTGTTCACATGTAATCCACTTCTGGGTCTCATAAAAGGTCTGCCACTCTGCCTCTGCAACCCTGAGGAACCGGAGTCACAGCTGAGGGGCTGCCCAGCCCGCCCAGGGAAGGCAGGTGTGTGCTGCATGGCGCGTTTGACGTAAGCTCCCTGACTTCTTAGGAGGCAGCCTCACCTCTTCCACTCGACCAAACCACTTCAAAAACTCAAAAGAATATTCTAAGAGACACCTTTTTAAAGTCCTTGCTAATGCAGAGATTTCCACTGAGGCACAAAATAACCATAGCATGAGTGGAAAGAGAAAGGATAATAATTTCCACGTTGCTGACAATTCAGAAGTCTATACAATGACTTAGTCGGGTTGTTTGGGGGTCATGGGGAACCCTGACAGCTGAACACATGAAATCCCAGAGTCAGTTGGAAACCCCATTTTCCATGGGAACATCATGCTCTTCCATTCCTCTCTCAAATCAGAGCAGACTAAGCAATGACCCCTTTCTCCCTTTGCCTTGCTAAGAGACCTACAGCAAACAAGAAGTTTGGGTAACTGGACCCTGAATGTGGAACTCTTGGCATTTGTGATGTGTTTTGGTTGATATTCCCAAATGATTGTTTTTATCAAACAGTAGACATACTGTCAGTTGGCTGGAGAAAAATCTTCAATAAGCAGCAAGGTATGCCCATCCCCAGGGCCACCTCAGAGCCCTCCAGACAGAGTTACTTGAAGGAAATGTTGGCAGCATGGCCTTTCTTGGAGAGGAGGGAAGAAGCTGTGAAGGTCCCACTAGCAAAGTGTGCCATTCCGTGAAGCCTGGGACTGAAATGGTCTGGTCAGCGTGGTGCCACTCCATTCACTGTGGGCGCCGGGGAGTGGGGTGACTAAGACCCGCATGGGAGGGGCTGATCCTCACCTTGGGGGGTGTGGGTGGGCAGAATTGCTGTAGCCAGCACATTTCCCCAGATGTTTGATAAAACACAGTAACTACCTCTCTCAGCTCTAAAACACCCCTTTAGTTTAAGAAGGGAACAAAATTCTGTCCCAATAAACTCTTTATTATTCCCTGAAACAGTATCTCCCTGGACTGCATCACCACCCTCTGCCTCCAACAAATATTTTTTTAAGTTATTTTAATTCCTGTTAACATTCACTCCAACATATTCTATCGGTTGCTGCTCTCTAGTGATAGATTTTTTTAAACTTTTATACAAAAAGTCATTATGATGATCAAAGCAATAAACATGAAAGAATAGCTTGATATTTATTTTCAACGTAGCTTATAAATTACCGAGGCCAATATGTTCTCCTACCTCCTATGTGTCAGGCACAGCATCCATGTATAAGTGAGGAAAATGCGGCTCCGATTCACAGGGCAGCATTTGTGAGAAGTGGCCTGCCAATGCCTGACTGCTCACCAGCCAGTGCAGGGTCTGCTTTTGGCTGAGGATGGCGACTGTGCCTGCTTCACATGTGGTTCCCAGGGGTTTGGTGCCTGGAACAGGGCAAGTGCTCAATACATATTAAGTGCATGAATATTCCATTCAGAGAAAAAAACAAAGGTTGCCTGTCTGGTTCTGTAGAATGGAAAGCTAAATTTCTTCCGCAGGGAATGTGCTAGCCTTTCACAAGCTAATTCGTTAAATAAAAATAAAACAGTGGTAGTTTCCTCAAATGTCTAATCTCTTTAAGTCTAGTCTTCTGTGATGTTTCCACTATTAGTATTTGAGGAGTAGCTGGAAAATGTTACCCAACAGTGGCAATGACTAGAACGATTATCCAAGCCACTGGTTTGACAGCAGTTTTTCTTTTTAATTTATGGATTTGATGTTATTTTTGAGCTAGCAATGAAAGATTGCTCTGGACAGGAATGTATTCCAGATATACTACCACTAGGGATACCTTTTTTCCCCCACACACACCACTCCCCCAGAAGTTGAATGCAGAAGTAAAATTTCTCAGATAGTACAGAACTATACATTGTACATAACTAGCATTTTCAATTCTGAATTTCTGAATTTATGGAAAATTCTGGATTTGGCTCAATAATGTATTTTTCACGTACAAACTTCCATCAGTACAAGTTGAAAATTCAGTGAACCCTCCAACTAGATCAAAGTAAGGCTGATACTTTGTAACTAGAGAGCTAAAGCCCTGTTATTGAGAGCTGAAGTTTGAGAGTGAAATACATATAAATAAGGTAGCCTTGGTGGCTCAGTCAGTTAGGCATCTGCCTTTGGCTGGGGTCATAATCTTAGGGTTCTGGGATCGAGTCCTGCACTGGACTCCTTGTTCTGCAGGGAGCCTGCTTTTCCATCTGCCTCTGGTCCCCCTGTTTATGCACATGCTGACAAATTTTTTTAAATCTATTTTTTTTTTTTTTTAAGATTTATTTGTCAATAAGAGGCAGATTGAGAGAGACCACAAGCAGGGGGAGCAGCAGAGAGAGAAAGAGAAACAAGCTCTCCACTGAGCAGGGAGACTGATGCGGGGTTTGATCCCAGGACCCTGGGATCATGACCTGAGCCAAAGGCAGACACTTAATGACTGAGTCACACAGGCACCCCTCAATTATAAAAAACAAACAAACAAACAAACAAAAAAACCCAGGGCGCCTGGGTGGCTCAGTGGGTTAAGCCGCTGCCTTTGGCTCAGGTCATGATCTCGGGGTCCTGGGATCGAGTCCCGCATCGGGCTCTCTGCTCAGCAGGGAGCCTGCTTCCCCCCACCACCCCCTCTCTCTGCCTGTCTCTCCATCTACTTGTGATTTCTCTCTGTCAATAAATAAATAAATAAATAAATCTTTAAAAAAAAAAAAAACCCAAAACATATAAAAAAGGGACACTTCTTGGCTTGGTTGGGGTGTCACACAAAAGAGACACTGACTTACAGGAGTAGTTGATCTTTCAAAGACCAAATCAGATCTTAATTTAAACTTCAACCATAAAATTAAGATAAAGTGAAAACTAAGATAGTTTCCTCTAAAAAGTCAAGTCCATCAAAGCCGAGTCCAGAGAGAAATGCACACGGCCAACATGCCCTTCACCTACAATTGCTTTAATGGTTTAAAAAGAACTTCTCACTTTTACAAATAATTGTGTTCATGGACAAACTTTCAGCCTACAGAAGGGAGTATGGTTTTAGCTCGCATTGCAGGATGTAAATAAAGAGGCCCCTGATACTGATTTCTGGACATTGTAAGCTGGCTGGCTTCTCATGTGGCTAGTTCTTGAAGCCCTTAAAACTAAGCTGAAACTTGGACTCTACTGAGAATTGGCAGAGATAGGACATTCCACCTCTAGCCTTATCCACCACATCTTATTTGGTCCCACTTACTTTCAAAAGTGAAAAAAATGTTTAATTATATACATCTGTGGCCCTTTATAGAGTCATGAACAAACCACATTTGAGGCTTCTGGAATCCCTGGCCAGTCTGGGGTGAGCTAAGCCTCCTGCACTTCCATTTTACTCATGTAGCAGCCTGTGAAGATCTTTACCGAAGGTCACATTCAGCCCTGTTTTGTTATGGTCAGCAACTGATGACAGGCTGAATTCCGGGACTCAGGCCCCAGTACCCGCTAAAGAGTTTATCTGAGGATTCCAGTTGTGCTTTTAAAAAACCTTGCCAGAGGAGGAAGGGAGAACAGAATGGTTATAAAATACTTATATGTCAAGTAAAAAATTTTTAATATATGCAAAATTCCTAATATAAAAATAGTTTCTGCGTCATTGAAAACATTGAACAACAAAAAAAGTAGGTATATATGCTACTTAAAAAAAAAAAAAAGATTTCTTTTAGAAGCACCCATCTACCCATCTGTCTGTAGAGGCTGGCACCTCTTCTGAGAGCGTCCTAAAAGCATGGCACTGTAGCGGGGGCGGGGGGGGGGGGGCTGAGCACTGAGGACCACGGAGGGAGGGCCACGGAGGGAGGACCACAGAGGGAGAGCCACAGAGGGAGGACTACGTAGAGAGGACTACGGGGGGAGGGCCTCGGAGAGAGGAACACGGAGAGAGGACTAAGGAGGGAGGGCCCCGAAGCCACTTGGCCACACACCAGGCTCCGGCTACATGCGGAAGGCCCTGGTGCTACGCTCCCGACCTGCGGCCGTGTACCGGGTAACTTGCCGGCAGCCTTCACCAGCCCCATGCCTTTGCCTAGAAGAAAACCAGGTGATGCTGTGTGAGAGCAAGCCGTCAAGCAGTCGGTCGGAAGCCCTCTGCCGTTGGGCCGTGTTTCCTTTACTGCTCTCCGTCGAGTCCGCTCGGGGGAGGCGGCTGAAGCAGCCCGCGCTCCAGGAGAGGGGCAGCAGCGCCTCAGGGCCGGCCTGGCTTGTCGCTGGGGCTGAGCAGGAGCTTGGCGCCCTGCTTGTCCATGCTGGAGTTGATGCTGTCCGCTTCCTTCTCCTGCTCGGGGACGCACGTGCAGCCCACCGGCACGGTGACGTACTCCTCGGCGTACACCGAGCGGCCGCCCGCGCACGCCGCGGTGCGCCGCAGGACGACCGTGGGCACGTACACCGGCGCGCTCCGGAATCGCAGGTCCTCCTCGCCGAACAGCCCGGTCAGGCAGCCCCTGCACAAGCAGTAGGCCTCGGGCAGGTACTTCGGGTACCTGGCAGGGTCGTAGGAAATTCTGCGGGGAAGAGAGCACAGCTTTAGTTCACGCTTTGCGGCAAGAGGAACGCACTGCGCGCTGAGAGGGCGGCCAACAAGGACTTCCACTCCTGGGTTCAGAAGGTGTTGAGACCATTGATTAATGGAGCAGGAAGAAAGGTGGGGCCGGACAGGTCATCCCGCAGTTAGCGTCCACGCAAGATCCCAATCTTAGACGCACCATGTGACTGCTGCATGTTAAATGCTGAAGACAGTTTATAACTGTCAGTACATTCCCTAAAAATGCTCTCAGAGTCTGTGCTAATATACACAGAAAAGTAAAATGTATCTATTCACGTTAATGACCGAAATTCGTTGGCAAAGTGAAGAGATGTACAATGAAGCAGGCTCAGAGCCTGGAGTTAGAGCCTGGCGGAGGCGGCTGTAATCTGGAGCAGCCTGTAAGCGAGCCACATGCACACTGATAGGCGGCCACAGGGCCACCAGAATGTGAGACGCCCTCCCTGCTTCCCAAGGAAACAACAGCCCTCAGCCCCAAAGCCCTAAGATCCCAGATCTGCCTCCCCTTCAGACACTAGGCTCTGTAGCCCCAGGGTACCACCCACATCCTTCCCCAGGAAGGTGCCACCTCTGCAAGAAGCTAGCTGGCCCAGGTGCCAGACGGTGCAGGCACCAGCCACATGGCCTCTAACACAGCTATCAGCAAAGGCAGCTGCAAGACACCTGTCCAGAAGGTCACAAGGAGGGCCCTGTGTCTGTCAGGGTCTGTGTGCCCTCCTCTGTGAAGGGGCCAAAGCCATGCTGGGGAGGGCAAGCTGGCCAGCCTGGGACATTTGAGAAACTAATGCTGGTTTAAATGTAATCACTTCCACCCTCCTCCAAGGCTATTTTCTGGTCAGATGCCAAGAACCAATGTCAACACCTACAAAACAGCCCACTGCCACAACGCCAAGGGAATCTAGGGCTTTCACTGGGCCGGATGGCTCCCTGGGAGGGGAAAAAAAAAGCACATTCTGGCAGGATTCTGCCCTCTGCCACCATCCCCTGCAATGAGCCAAGAGGTCAAAGCTGTGTTTGGTCACTAATGGAGATCCAGGGCTCTTCTGTAATGTCCCCTTGCACAGGGAAGGATGATCCCCATTCCTCATGGGACTGCCATTTCCCATGGCAATGGGAATTCTCATTTCCACGAATCTCCCCCACTTAAAACGTGTGCAATCCTCTTACAAATGTTTCTCTTGCTTCTGGAACTGAGTCTTAGGGACCCTAAACTCTCAGAGCCAGAAGTCAGGACTTCTGGCCTCTCAAGCAACACACACACACTTGTAGACCCACAATGTGCCAAGTCCAAGAAGGCCCCAAAATTGCTGTGCCAATGAGAGCTTATGAAATAAATTTTTTTTTAAGATTTTTATTTCTTTATTTATTTGACAGACAGAGATCACAAGTAGGCAGAGAGGCAGCCAGAGAGAGAGGAGGAAGCAGAGAGCCCAATGCGGGACTCAATCCCAGGACCCCGAGATCATGACCTGAGCCGAAGGCAGCGGCTCAACCCACTGAGCCACCCAGGCGCCCCATGAAATAAATTTTTAAAAATAAGACATTCCTAGAGGTCTTTACAGCCAAGAACTTGGGATGTATATGGTTTCTCATCCAGGTTTCTGGACAGCAGAGTGTGGCTCCATGGAGAGGAACAGCGGCCCAGGCTGGCCTTCACCCTCTACGGCTTGCACAAGTTTTATATCCTTCTGCAGAAAACCCCTCTTGACTGGTTTTCTTATATGTCCCCCTGCTAATGACTAAAGTTCATTCACAAAGTTAAGAAATTTCCAGTTAAGAAGCATGCTCAGACCATCCAGTTAATGGGGCAATGGGGGGTAGGAGGCTTTGGAAAGGTAAGGGACAGGTCAGCGAGCAGTGGGGTGTCCCAACAACAGAGCTGAGGATTTCTTGCAGAGAGGAGCTGAAAGGTGGACAGACCAGCGGTGCTTACTGGGGCATCTCAGGGGTAGGAAGCAGAAGCCTGAATGAACTTCAAGCATGGGAGGGACAGGGTTGTTACACTGATTGGCCAAGAGACTTCTCTACTGAGAGCTCATGTCAGAGGAAGTGTTAACTCTCAATGGCAGGGTGAGGGTGGGCGGTTCCAGGTATGTAGGGAAAGTACATGGGTCTCTTTTTCTGTTTGGATCCAACATCTTTAGACATTAGTAGACGGAAGCATGATTGGGTGGGAAAGAGTCTAGAAATTGTCATTTTCACACAGCACCAAATTTACTCACTGCGAACTACATGCCAGGGACCATGCCCCCTTGAGCCCGGAGCTGGGGGGCCCACCCAGGCACAGCGGTGGGGGAGCTGGGTAACACCTGCTGCACGCAGAAAGGCCAGTGAGGCCGGGAGCCAACAGTCAAACTAGAGGACCCAGCCCAGCCTGCCACTTGAGCATTCTAAAGCCAAGAGGGACATCTGCAGTACTTGGCCAGTCTGAATGTGGGGGATAAGGTCAGAGGAAAAGTCAGCAGTGATTCCACAGCTTCCTGTTGGGGTGACCAGAAAAATGGGAGTAGCAACAGGGGGAGGGGGAGCTAGGAGGCCTCAGGCCTGGCCATGCCTACTGGTGGTTGAACGCTGAGGCACAGATATCTTCACCTCCCTTCTCACTGTTATAAGGCAAAGGCAGAGTCAAGGGTGAAGGCTATGAAATCTGTTGTGTGCAAACAGGAAGAGGGAGGGGTGGGGACTGTCTACACAATGTAAGTCATCTCTGAAGCCAAAACATTGAAATTTATACTGATTTTGTCTATTCATCTTTCCCTCCAACAGAAACACAAAAATAGTGGTTGAAAAAATATTTTTTAAGCGTCTCATTACCACTTTTTCCTCAGATCTGCCATGAGGAGCTTTTGGAACAAATGAGCTCTATCCTTGCAAGGACTGACAAAGTTGACCACCCTTACCATTCCAACTTTTTCAACCTCCTCTGTAAAGACTTGTTCTTATCCCTCATCTGAGGTATGCAGAGGCACAACACTGGGAGGACAAGTCAGGACAAATCCAAACTCTTTGTTTTGCCTTCAGAGGCCTCTGCAGCATGGTCCCTACTCCATTCCTTTCCAGCATTGCCTCAAGGTCTCCTCCTTCACACATCCTAGCCTACAGTCATCCCAAAGAGGAATGCCCCTTGCATGTGCTACAGCTCAACTTTTACTCAAGATGCCCTCCCCCCAAAACCAATATTAAATCTTGCCATATTTTAAGGTCCAATTCAAATCATTATGAGTTTTCAAATTTCCTTAGTCAAATTCATTCTCTTTCTCCCCCAAGTCCTCACAACACTTGGTGCCTGTGAAACAAAGCTACACTTTTTCTATGTTTTCCCCTGGGAGGGAAGATTCAGAGCTGTACTCTTACTCATCCTTTCCCCTAACATGAGAGAAAGAGTTTGGTAGATGGTCAGCTGCTGATGGTGAGTCTGGACTGCAGAGCTCCCTGTCCTTCATACCCTTAGGTCCATATAAGGCCCTAACTTAAAGTTTGATGAAAAAGGAATTTATACTATCTCTGGTCACCTTCAATATTTATTCAGCAACATCTGAGTGTAAGTGTGATGTTTCAGCCAATGAGGATAGAGATGAAACACAGATCTACTAACCAAGGACTCACCATTTCTGGGGATAAACACTTAGAGAGTTCATCCAGCTGTGGCAGCTGGGAAGGCTTCCTAGCAAAGGTGGTTCCTGGGTGGATTCATCCAGATGAGGACGGGAGAAAGGGCAGTTAGGACAGAGGGCAGAGCCTAGAGCCCAGGGATCATGTCAGTATTAGGGAACTGCGGAACAGGAAGGCAAGTATGAGATGATGCAGGGGTAATCTGTGGAGGCTGGGTCATTTAGGGGCCTTAAATTCATAGGGAGGAATTTGGATTGGACCGTGAAGGCAAAGGGGAGGATGTTAAAAAGGGAAGTGACCCAATCAGATGGAATTTTAGATAGATCTTCCAGCCTACACAGTAGAATATGGTCTGGAGCCCAAGAGAGAGGTACTGGCTGAAGGTAGAGATTTTTTTTTTTTTTTAAGATTATTTATTTATTTGACAGAGAGACGATACAATGAGAGAGGGAGCATGAGCAGGGGGAGTGGGAGAGGAAGAAGCAGGCTTCCCACAGAGCCGGAAGCCTGATGCAGGGCTTGATCCCAGGACCCTGGAATCATGACCAGAGCCAAAGGCAGATGCTTAATGACTGAGCCACCCAGGCACCCCAAAGGTGGAGACTTTTAAATTATTAGCATATAGGGAGGCCTGGGTGGCTCAGTTGGTTGGACGACTGCTTTCGGCTCAGGTCATGATCCCGGAGTTCGGGGATCGAGTCCCGCATCGGGCTCCCAGCTCCACGGGGAGTCTGTTTCTCCCTCTGACCTTCTCCTCGCTCATGCTCTCTCTCACCTCCTCTCTCTCAAATAAATAAATAAAATCTTTAAAAAAAAATTATTAGCATATAGATGGTAGTTAAATAAGATAATTCAGGGAAGTATAGGGAGAGACACAAAATGAAAGACAGGGAAAAGCAAGGGGAGGGGCAGCGGGAAAGGGGTAGACAGGGAATCTTAAGCAGACTCCCCACAGAGTGTAGAGTCCGATGTGGGGCTCCATCCCACAACCCCAAGATCATGACCAGAGCTGAAATAAAAAGTCAGATGCGTAACCAAATGAGCCACCCAGGCTTCTGGGAAAACCAATTTTTAAGGGAGAATATGTCTTACTGTGAAGATTGACAGAATCAGGAGTGGCAATCCCTGAGCCAAGGAGGGTGACGCTAAAGAGGGGCTGGCCAAAAATTGGAACTGAGGGGGCCAGTTTACTGGAACTGGAGGGATGGAGGAACATGTTAAATGGCACTATGAGGATATGACCAACAGCATACAGAATGCTGGAAATTCAGCACATGTTTATTCCAAGGGAGAAAGGGAGGGAGGGAACCCCAAAGAACACTGAGGAGACTGACATGGATACAGGGGACATGGGGCACCGCTAGCTGCTTTACATCCACTGTTTCTGTGCAGTTGTGAATCGAGCAACTTTTTACTTGTAAGTGTCTCCGTTTGGATGAAAACTTATGATTGCTTAAAAAAAAAAAAAAAAAATCAGGGGCCCCTGGGTGGCTCTGTGGTTAAAGCCTCTGCCTTCGGCTCAGGTCATGATCCCGGGGTCCTGGGATCGAGCCCCGCATCGGGCTCTCTGCTCAGCAGGGAGCCTGCTTCCTCCTCTCTCTCTGCCTGCCTCTCTGCCTGCTTGTGATCTCTGTCAAATAAATAAATATCTTAAAAAAAAAAAATTAAACCCAAACTAAGGAACTTTCCAAAAAACAACTGAAGGTACTCTTTAAAAGTGTCACAGTCTCAAAAGACAAAGAACGAAAAACTGCCGCAGACTGAAGGCCGCTAATGGGTCTAACCACCAGAGGCTGCGTGTGAGCCCGGGTGAAGTGCTGGGGCAGACAAGGGACTTAGTGGACTGGCTCTGAGTAAGGACTCTGGATTCTAGGATTGTTATCAAGCATTTTCTGATCTTGATAATTCTACTGAGTTTTGATGCTGCCGTTTAGGGAATCTGGGTAAAGGGTACACAGAAATTCTTTGTACTAATTTCATAAAGGTTTTTGTTAGTTTGAAACTATTTCAAAATGTAGACTTAAATAATATAATAGAAAAAAAAGAGAAAAAATTTTAAGGTTCTAAAAAACCACTAATAAGGTAATTAGGGAACTATGAACCTGACTGAATATTTGAAGATATTTGGGAAGTATGAACTTCCAGGTGTGTTAATGGTATTGTGTGGTTTTATTTAACAGAGTCCTTATCTTTTAGAGATGCACACCAGATACAAGAGTGTACACAGACATACATACACAAACAGTGCTAAATGCTTGCGAAGTTACAAAGTGCCCTGGGAATTGGCCAACTGGAAAGTTAGTCGTGATCATTACTTTTCCAGCTCTCACGGTGGCCACTGGGCAAGGGTATGGCCCCTCCATGAACATTCATGCCAGACCATCAGGACAAAGTAACGCAAAGTATACACAAACCACTGCGAACACGTGGGTGCCTGGAGGCTACGGCCCCAGGAAAGTCTGAGGCAGGTTTAGAAAAGGAGTGCTGAGCAACCTACACCCAGGCAGGAAAGCAGCAACCACATGGGTAGGAAACTTCCAGCAGGTCACTGTAGCTGGAATGACATGAGTGCAAGCTCATGCGTACAGGGGGCAGAGATTTAGTAAGACGTATAAGAAGTGGACAGGATCTTTGAAGACCAGCGCAAAAAGTCTGGATTTTATCTTCCAGATCACGGGAAGCCATGTGAGGATGGTAAGCATGTAGAAACCCGATCAGTGGACGTTTAGAAAGACCATTTTGATAGTGGCGTAGACCCAACTACAGGCCAAAATCGGGGCTGGGGCAGGAAGGTCAGGCACAGCCTCTTCACACTCAGTTTCCTCCAATGCTAGTGTGACCTGGGGGCATCCAAGATCCCTTTCAATTCCAAGTAGTTGGGATTTATCTTTATCTATGCACTCCTGTATGCAGGTAACAATCTGTGTAACAATCCTCATACCATCTGTTAATGATAGGCAGAATGAATAGTCACTTAGATGCTGTGATCATCAGAAGGCTCATCATCTGACTAAAAATATCTACTCCACCCCTACCAGTCGGCCCCCCAGGACTGAAATTTCCACTGGCACAGTGACACTTCTGGGCTAAGGCATTATGACAAAGAGACATCTGCCTATCCCCACTTCTGCCCGGTACATGGAACATAATAACAAGGCATATGCATTGTGGCTTATGATCAAGAGGTTTCTCTTAAAATAGAAATGTGCTACCAAGGGGAGGGGTGCAGATACAATGCAAATCACATCCTAATACCCAGTATGGTGGGTATCAATCCCAGCAGGTACCATGGAAGAGAGAGAGCACAAAGACGGACATTCTGAAGGACACTAGTTGGGGGGAGGTGGGGAAGAGATCAGGAAGAAAGGTCTAGAAGCTTTGGAGACACAAAGTTAAAGCCTGTCACCCCAACCTCCTGGCTTAAGAGTCTGAGGAAATTATCAGCCTGGAGTGTTTTCTAGTTAAAGAAAGCTACCACGAAAACAAGACATCAAGAAACTCCAACACAGATCCTTTTCTCTTACCAAACATGGAAATGCAATTGAGTAAGAATCCTGCACGGCTGTCTTGCCTCCTTGTGAGCAATAATTCTTTTGTCTTTACATTTTCTGCATGCTACACTGTGGAAGCTTGGCACCGGAACATACTTGAAACAAATCAGGTTTTCCCCTCTGATGGGATCCAAAAGTGTCCCTGGGGCCACGTGTGAAGCCTGGCTTGAGTGAGTGACAGCTGGCCCAGCTTAATCCAAGAACAAAGGACAAGTCCTCCAGGGATGATTAGAGGTGATGGAAACTGAGCTTGGAGAGGAATGTGAGTGACAGCAGAGACAGAAAAGAGCACTGCCCCTGGGACCCTGAACTTGGTAGGAAACAATTCGAAGCTGTTCCCCAAAGACTGCCACCTGGAGAACAATGCGTACATTCCGGCAGACAGAACCGCAGCCACCCGATGTGCTCTCCATCCCATGCCCAAGTATAGCTTGGTATTTACTGGCACAAACTCACCAGCATGGCTCACCTTCCCACTTTGCAAAACATACAATTATTTTGATCTCAAGACAGCAGAGGCTAAGTATGATTGTTTCACAGCCATTCCAAGATCCCAAACTAATGGAACAAAGTTGGGGAAAATGCCTTCTCTGGTTCAGATTGGAGACCCACAAGGACTGAAATGGTCTAAGTGGAAACAAAATTGTCTCAAAATTGTCTTGCCAGATCTTAAGGTCAATGTGTTCAACTCATTGTCAATTACTTTTTTAAAAAGGGCAGGATGAAAAAAAGGTGGGGGGGGGCCCAGGATGGAGTCATAAGCCTAAAATTTCAGTCCTATTTAGTTACCAATATCATTGCCTCTGCCTGGTCTTTGCTGCAGAGAGGATGAAGCTGATGACTAGGCTACTTCCTCCAGCTTCTTGATGGCAGGACTGTTAATGTGGTATTTTTTAATCCATGTTTTTTGTTTACAAAGGACAGCTGTCATCTACTGAGTTTCTGAGATTCCCTAAATTAATCTATAAAGTACAGTTCTAAACAAAATCCCAGTAGAGTTTTTGTAGAACTTGGCAAGCTGATCCTAAAATTCATAGAAAGAGAAAAAGTCCAAGAATACACAAGATAATTTTGCAAAGGAAAGAGGGGGACTCACTTTACCAGAGATTAAGATCTTCTGAAACCATGGTAATACATGGCAGCCCTCTGGGGAAACTGAGGAGAACCAATTTCCCTTCCCAAGAGCTAAGATTCCTCTGCAGAATACCTGTCTTTTTGCCCAGCAGGTGGGCAATAACAAAAGGCAGAAACAAGATTTCCAAACTGTGGTTTTCCGACCACGTGCATAAGAACCACAGTGGGAGTTAAAAGCAGAGATTCTCACCCTTGACCCCCTGAGTCAGGATTTCTGCATACCAGCCAGCTGTGCATGTGACTTGTCTTGCTCACTTGAAGTGGGGAGTCACTGACGGTCAGCAGGAGCCTGTTCCACAGCACAGCCAGCAGTTTCTTCAAAAGGTAGCCACATATATATTGACTGCAGTTGATACAAGTAATTAAATGATTGCATTTTCCCCAATACACCCAATTTTCATGATCCTACCAGTGTAGCACTCCCTACACTGAGAAATCTAGCTAATGCAGAAGGTCAGTGTTAACCAAACAAGCAACTGGCATTGTAGAGAGGATGGTGTGCGGATCTCAACTGTGCTTCACTGGAGGCCCACAAAGGAGCTTTCAAAACTAGTGATAACTATTCCCCCCACCCCAGAGATTCAGAATTCATGGTTCTGGCATGGGGCCAAGGTATTGGGATTTTTTTTAAAGCTCCCCAGATTATTCCAACATGCGACCCTGGTAGAGGCTGGTAGGTCTCCAGATATGAGAGATAATGAGTCACTGAGATGGGGGTTTGTATAACCTTCCAATTTCTTTTTCCCTTTGGAACCAGCCCTGAAGCTAGGTGGTTATGAGACTATCGGGGAAAGAATGGTGCATGACGAGGCTCAGAGCTGCTATGAGAGGGCTCTGTTTGTAGGCCAGGGAGTAGCCAGGGTCATAAGGACCACAGTTTCCCTCTGCTGTAAAGCTGCGGCCAGCAGCTCCAACGGTTCCACCCTCTCTATTCCCTAAGGCCTGAGAGAGCCAAGATCTTCAATACATGCTGCCAAGGAGCTCTGAAAAAAGTTCTTCTGGCCCCTGCAAGAAAACAGCAGTTGTGCATTTCTCCTGAAAGAGGACATGGAAAAATCAGCCTGGGAGAGCAAAGTCTGAGCTGGCACTGATGCCCTGGAGTCAGAGCCCCAGTGTATTTCACCTGGCCCTCTTCACTGGCCAAGGAGAGCTAGGGGTCAGCCCTACCTCCCTGTGGGGACTGAAGTTGACTTTGGTATGATCCTGAACTTGGCATCAAGGTCAGTCCTGAAGCTGAGCCAGTGAGGCAGGCTCCAGAACTGACCAGGCTCTCCTGCCAACCAGGCTGGCTCTGGACTACTGGGAACCTGGAAGGACTCACAGCTTGTCCGTCCTTTCCCTTTCCTGAGAAGGAAACTGAGGCACTGATAAGGCGAGGGGCTTGTCCAAAGTCTTTCAGCTCACCTGGCTTCGTCCCATCCGCTGCCCCACCCACAAAGCCACGCCACGGTTGGGGTATTCAGCTGGTAGCCAGATGCTTCGTAAGTGCTAAATCTACAAGCAGGAAATCCACTGATGCCATGTAAAATCTGTTTTCTGGAAGATCAGGGAAGATGAGAGAGACTCATGGCTTGGAAAAGAATTTGGAAGATAATTTGGAAAAAAAGCTTTCCCAGAGGGAAAGAGAGAATGAGAAATTAGAATGAGGGCCAGAATTTCTCAAAGGGTTTTATTCTTTTGTCATGGCAAATGCCACACATTCACTGCAGCTGGGAAATATCTCTTCAAAGGAAAAACATAGCTCATGCCCACGGGGTGGCTTAACTATCTTTCCAGGGGAAGCTGCAGAATTTGGGTTCAAAGCCATCTTTGATGTGTCCGTCCTTGAGGCAGCCGGGTGAAGCACCTCCGTGCATTAAGGGTGGAGCCCACCTTGATCTGAAATGAACCAGCTGCTGCCTTACAGTGTTCAGGAGGAATAATTCATACCAAAACATTAGCCTAGGCTATTTAATTCTGGAAGAGTCCTTAGCAGATTATTTTCTCTTTGACCTCATTACTTCAGTGAGCAATGTACTCATTACCATCCTTCAAAATCTTCATGTGCCATTTCTGGAAGACAGGCACCATAAGGAATTTCACTTCGTGGTATGTGTGTTCCTTCCAGGACTTGGCCCAATTCTTCTGTTGGTATCAAGAGTACAAACATTCTATTCAGGTGAGGACATTTGGAAGAGGTGACGATGGATGAAATATTATCATTATCCCTGGTTGCTCTAACAATGCCAAAGTAAAACCCAGGCAGTTGAAGAAAATAACTATCAAAGCAAAATGAACATATCTGTTTTCAGAAAGAGAGACTTTAATCCCATGACAATGCTCTTATTTTTACTCTGTGAAACAATGATATGTGCAGTAGAGCCCGTTATACTGAGCAGCTCAGAGAAAAAAATCCACACAGTACTTCGGCCAATTAATTTCACTTATCCATAAAAAGTTTTCCAGGGTTGGGGCAAGGGGAGGGGCGGTGCTCTGCTGGTTAAGTGGTTAAAGGGCTGCCTTTGGCTCTGGTCATGATCCCAAGGTCCTGGGATCTAGCACGACCTCCCCCACCCTCCCCACAGTCAGGCTCCCTGCTCAGTGGGGAGTCTACTTCTCCCTTTCCCACTGCATTCCACCCCACCCCCACCCCCCACCCCCGCTGCCCCCGTGCTCTCCCTCTAATAAATAAATAAAATCTTAAAAAAGTATTTTGGGGTGAGGTGTATCAACATTTCATAAACAAGCTGCCTTGAACCATGAGTGTCTCCTTTTCTAGGACAATGGGTTTGGTTAGCAGTGCCCTCACCCTCCCTGCAAGCTGTAACTGGAGACTTCCCCAGCGGGCAATCGGATACTACTTCTGCTCCGTCCGCCCTCCTCTGTCCCTTTCCCCAGCCCTTCCTTTCTTGAACAGAGAGGTACCACAGTGAGCGGGCACAGAAAGGGCACAGCACCTGCGCTGCTACACCATATACAGATATTCCTTGAAGGCACGCACATTCCTAGTTTGTTCTTAAGCCGTTCGCAAAAGCTGTAGATTTGAATCAAGGACCGAGGAAAAAGTGCACTTGCTAAGGAGAATTATAAACAGGAAAGGACGCTTCTCCGTTCCAAAGATCACAGGGCCCGGCCTCCCCAGGAGGAAGCCAGGCAGGTCCGCCACGGCCGCCGGGGAGAAGGCGGGTTGCCGCGGTGCTGCCCCCTGTCGGTCACAGTGGACGCAGAGACCCCATTGAGGCCCCCTCCCTGGGAGAAGGATTGGAGCGGATGCACTCCTACAAGGCTTTGGGGTAAGGGAACCACTGTGCTTAATGCTGGGACACAAACATGCAAGTGCGTCAGGGGAAAGGGGGCATTTAAAAGGAAATATTTTTAAAGGGGGCTCAGTGCAGCAGAGAGAACTTCAACATTATACTAACTCCTCTCACTATCTCTGGTTAATGTTATATTCCCTTCACAATTTTACAAATGACATGATGAGGGGAAAGTGATGTGATCGTTGCCCTGAGAATGTGCGAGGAAAGCGGCAGGTCTGTGTTCTGAGCACTGCCCTGGCTCGGGCAGTATGTGGGGAGTGGACGCAGCTGTTTCTGCAGTGGTGAAAGGGAATAGGTGATGGACAGTCCCAGGGGAAACAGGATGTTTGGGTTAGCTGAACTGAAAGGTTAGAAGAGGGTGAAGCACAAATACCCTTTTTATTTCAACCTTTCCTGACGAAAACCTTTCTAAAGTGCAGTGTTGCTAAATATCCGATGATAGATTTATCATGAAGAACATGAAGTTCATCCCTGTAAATGGGCATCACTGGTCTGGCCCAGGGGACGGTGGTGACCTTGCCTGACTCACACATGAGCTGGAAGCCATTGCTGTTGCTGTGCCCCTCTTCCCCAAAAAAGTCACCTGTTGAAAGTTCTGGTAATAGGGAGTGGTGCCAATTTGGGTTCTGCATGGGAAAAAAATCAGCCTATCCAATCTGGTGATTGTACTATTGGACTCTCCTCCAGCCTGTCCCCCTGCTGAGACAGCTCCTCCTCCCCCAAGGCTCCTCTGCCCTGGGAGTATTTGCCCAGCTGTGGGTGGTCTCACCCCTCTTCCAACTCCCTGCTGGCAGCTGCCTTTATTTTTAAGTCCCTCACCCTCCCCATGCCCTTTCCTCTTTCTTCTCTCTTCTTCTCTGTTCTGTTACTTCTTCTTTCCATTTATTTCCCTTGCTGTGTTTGCTACCCATGAAGTTGTTTATTGCAAAATAAATTTAGGTATAGTCTCTTAAATTCACAGGAGGAAAGAGTTATATGGAAAAGTAGCAAAACCTAAAATTAAATTGTTGTGCATTAATCATAACCCAGAGAAAAGTTATCTTTAGACCACGACCCCAAATTGAGAAATATAAACAATTTAAAAATCAGAGTATTGGTAGGTGTTTATCTTTGGGGTTTCAACATCAATGAGTGATGTGTACCTTTAAACCTTAATGAACCTCAGTGTTCTTACAATGTATTTCTTACTATGTCAGTTTGGCTTAAAAAAGTTAATGTGCAATTACATTGATTTTATTCTTGGCATTTTGTTTCTAAAGCTAAAGAGAAACAAACATGATGCCACAAAGTAAATGAGAAAATATTTTTATATTCTGGAAGTTGAATGCTGCTTTTCTACTAGCACATTGGTCAGGAGCATGGGCCAGATGGAATTAAAGATCCAGGATGAGGTCCTGGCTCTACCATTTAATGCCTAAACTCTTGGCCCAATACCTTCATGTCTCCAGGCCAAGTTCCCCACCCATAGCAGCTTAGCTGTGGGGGCACAAGCGGCCCCAAAAAGTACAGTGTCTCTCCTGTCAGCCAGAACAAACAATTCTCTTCAGACCAATGCTCAGGGAAAATCAAGGCTGTAGTTACCTGTTAAGTTTTGTTTCTTCACTCTCTGCTTTGTCCTCATGGTTGGTGAATTTCCCTTTCTGCTCTCAATTTAAAAAGGAAGATGTTTTTGAAATCAGTAATACATGCACATAGTAGAAAATTCAAAAGATATGAAGGAGAAAAAGTAAGTCTACTTCCTCCTCCATCCCCAGCCTTCCAGTTCCCTTCCTGACAGGCACCATGATAACCATGTTCTAAAGCTGCCCCTAAGTGTG
The DNA here is from genome assembly GCF_022355385.1 of Mustela nigripes. NCBI lineage: Eukaryota > Metazoa > Chordata > Mammalia > Carnivora > Mustelidae > Mustela > Mustela nigripes. Next base: position 2,030,447 of record NC_081571.1, on the reverse strand, counting down.
TGGGGGTGGTGTGTGTGTGTTTGCGTGTGTGTGTACATTTAAAAATAACATATGTATGTGTTATATAATAGCTTCTCTTTAACATGCAAATAAAGCTATTACATAGCTTCTCTCTAACATATGACACTGTACTGCAACTTGCCGTGTTGCCCTCTATGTTGGTGATGGACTGGTCTCATTTCGCAGGTTTACAGCTGCCCCATATCTCTTTCTGGCTGTTTTATGACATTTTATTGACCTAGTTGCCTATTGGTGGGTGTTGGGATGGTTTCCAATGCCCTATTACCACCACGGACACGCTTGTACATACATCATTTGCTACACAGACAGGTGTGGCTGGTGGAGTAAACCGGTACCTAGAGCTGCTGGGTCAAAGAGCAAGTATATTTAAAATGTGAATGGCTAATACCTGGTTGTGTGGTTTCATACCCCCTGCTGTAATGAGACTGCCTTTTTCCTCACCCCTTTGCCAACAGAGCCAGGTTTCTCAGCCCTGTTTTAATATGCATTTCACTTTAGGTTGCCTGAGTTTCACATAACTGACTCCTTTACCAGGAACTACTCATGATCTTTGTTCCACCCTATATTACATCTTTTTCTTTCTTTCTTTCTTTCTTTTTTTTTTTAAGATTTTACTTATTTATTTGACAGACAGAGATCACAAGTAGGCAGGGAGGCAGGCAGAGAGAGAGGAAGGGACGTAGGCTCCCGGCTGAGCAGAGAGCCTGATGCGGGACTCGATGCTAGGACCCTGGGATCATGACCTGAGCTGAAGGCAGAGGCTTTAACCCACTGAGCCAACCAGGTGCCCTTCTAATTTTATTTTATTGTTTATTTTACCAAGAAGAAATGGCATATAACTGTGTAGGTGAATGTATCAGTCTTGTCTTTTATGGCTTTGGGGGAGTCTGTAAGCTACTAAATTGGCCTCTCCACTCCAAGACTGTAAATATAATTGATTGTGTTTTTTATGGGTTTGTGGTTTTATTTTTACATTTAAATCTTTCAGTCATTTGTTATTTATTTGTATATAGAAGTGAGATACAATCATGTTTTTCCAGTTGGTTACTCAGTTGTCCCAACACCATTTTGAATGATCCATCTCCCCCTTAAAAGTAGGAAAAGTCACCTTATAATCCAATTTCTATTTTAAATCCTATCTTATCCACCTAAGTCATCCTTTCCTTGCCTTCCTGTATTTCTTACTGGCAGTCTGTTTCCCCATCCTTCTTCCTTTGGTGTTCTGACTCGTTTTAGACTTAACACACTACTTCTAATTCTATACTTAGAGTTGCAGAGGCGAGCGTACTCTTCCCCCCAGGCTACACAGGTCCCACAGTGAAACCACTAAGAAACCAGTCCTGTCCTTCTACACACTGCTTTAGAAGAGGTTTTGAGCTTCTATGAGAAATTTTTTTTTTTCCAGTCTTCCAGTGACTCAGGAGCATTGAGAAGTGATCAGAGGTCAGGAGAGAAGAGAGGCCACCTCCTGGTGGGAGAAGGCAGGGCTTGCTTTAGCACCCAGCAGTTTGGAGTCCTGGCCCAGTTCCCATTCCTAAAAGACTGTCCTTCGTTCAGAGAGTGTAAGCCTCCATTGGCTCACAGGGGAGTAATGTCATCGGTATTTCTAAATAATAAGAAAACTAATGCAGATGATACCATCATCAGCCACCTGATACAGATATAGTTCCTGCTGCCAGGCTCCATACAGCACAACCTGGGCAGCTTAGACCCGGACTGCTCTATGCTGTGTGTTGTTCTTTTCCATGACCTACCTTAGCCACTCCCTCCTCCCTGCTGCTCTTAGAACTTTCCCAGGAGACACAGGTAAGGTAGTAAAGGCAACTCAACTTAACTTACTATGCAGAATTCTAGGGCTGACACCTCCTGATCTGTACTTCAGTCCCAATCTTTCTTCTGAGACCACATTTCCAAGTCAAGTTGGATATTCATATCTGTGTTCCTCTTAGGCATGTAAAACTAAACTCAACAGGTCTACTACTGAATTTACTTTCACCCAAAAAACTCTCCTCATTCATTTTCTCTGTTTTGCTTAAATACCATCAACAACGCAAGCCAGAAACACAAGAGATGCCCAAGGGTCTTGAAAGGTCACTGCTGTGTGTTACTCTTCTGCCTTTCAGACCACAGCCTAGCCTGGGAGACATCTATTTGCCAGGAGAGCTTAGAATTCATTAAAAATTCTCACTTTGCAACTTCTGCCTGAAGAAGACAAGCTCTTGTTTTGGGAGATCTTCCAAGCTTCTTTAATACTATTTAGCATATCAAGAGTGTGATATGAGGTTGGAGGAAAAAGGATAATATAAAAGCCCATCCTTTGGACTGTGGATATGATGGGAAGAAAGAGGAAAAGCAAGAGAATGAAGGCATCAAAAGGAATGCTTCAATATGTGTGTCCTGAGGGCATCAGACGAATGAAGAGTCAATTAGGGCAGGAGGGAGTTCTGGGCCTGACTTCCATGGTGGGAGGGAGCTCAGCCACAAGTGAACCTGATCCTCAGCAGAGCGGCCAGGAAGAGGGGAGGCCCCTGACTAGCAGGTGGGGGCTTGGAGAAGCCTGGATTGGTTTCAGACAAAATCATTACATTCTGCATATCTTAATAGCAGGATATGCACTTAAAGGCTTAAAGACACTTAAAGCCTCAAGCCATTACATGTTTTACACTCTCCCTCTCCCTCACTCCCACATACAATCATCATGCACCAAATCTTGTCACTTTAACTTCTTTAAGTAATACCTTTCAAGCTGACCCTAGTCTCACTTTTTCCACTGCCGCACTGCCTCAGTCCAGACCCTAACTACCTTTTGCCGGAAGTACTGTACTGTGTCCTGTGTCTCCCCTCAGATCCATCCCTCATCAGGGGTGCCTTACCAAAACACAAAGTAGTCACATGACTTCCTTCATCAAAAAACATCCTACAGGATACATATCAAACTTGTAGCATTGCTTTTTAATTTTTTTTAAATTAACACATAATGTATTATTTGTTTCAGGGGTACATGTCTGTGATTCATCGGTCTTACACAATTCACAACACTCACCATAGCACGTACCCTCCCCGATGTCCATCACCCAACCCCCCCCCCCCCCCCCCCCCCAGCATTGCTTTTAAGGCCAAATCTAGTTTCTGCTTCCTTCTGCAGCCTCCTCTCTTGCCACTCCCAGCCACACAGAAACACACATGCGCTTGCCATTCTTCCATCTCTTCCCTCTCGTCATAAGCACTCCCTGTGAACCACACTTGTCCTTGCTTTTTCACTGAGGGCTTTTCCAGGTCTGTGGCAATGTGAAGGCTCCCTCCTTGTACAGAGAACTTTGAGTCCTTGAGGACGGTGGTACTCAACAGTTAACAGCAGGGAAGGGGACAGTCATAAATGTGTGCTGGGGACATTCCTGCCACACTATACCCTACCCAAGCCCTAGAACACCCCAGCCTCACTACTTTGTATGTTATTCCTTTCTTCTGAGATGACCTCTTTACCAGGCCAATCTCCGAGTTATGCCCATTCTCCAAAACACATTTCAAATGCCATTTTGATCCCCCTCACCACTTCACACTATCACACTCTTAAGCTTTCCTGTCAAATAGTGTTCTGCCTTGTTTCTTTCCCAATTATCTCCACTTCTCCCTTAGACTATAAGCTCAGATGAAGGGCTTCTTAAGGTTTAATGCTCAACAAGTGTCTGGACCACCGCCACAGGCACTCAGAAAATGTCTGCAGACTGCCACACTAGAACTTCACAGGTCTCCTGTACAAAATTCTAATGACGGATCACTCGGGTTGGTCCCTTGCGGAATCTACTGAACTATATACCTGGCAAATAGGTACTCAAGAAACATCTGCTCCGTATTCACTAGTGAAAGGGTAAATAACGGGATGCAGGTTTCCTTCCAGCGAGAGGTGATGAGACCTTTGCGGGAATTATTTATTCCCAGCCCAGTCTCTGCACTTGGTCCGCCCGCCTCCCTACCTGCCCTGCCTCGCTACATCTGCCCATCCCCGTCCCTCTCCGCGACCCACCTAGCCACTCCCGACCGCCCCGCCCTGCCCCGCCGCACCTGCCCTGGCCACTCGCGCCCAGCCTGCCCCGCCCGGCCCCGCCCTCCTCACCACCCACCTCACTTTCGCAGGCCCCACCCGCCGCATCCCACCTGCCTCGCCTAGCCCCGCCCTGGCCGCCCCCCCCACGGCCCCGCGGCTCACCTGTAGGCCCACGGCGACACGCTGCGCAGGTTGGTGGGCGGCCGGAAGCGCCGGTCGCCCGGCCTGCCCCCTGCCGGGCAGCTCGCGTTACGCGCTTGCTCGCGCGGCCCCAGCTGCAGCGTGTGGTGGAAGGCGCCGAGCACGCCCGCCGCCAGCCGCCCGTACAGCTGCTCCAGGAGCTCCTCGGGCCGGTCGGCGCAGCCCCGTGGCCGCGCCGGGCGTCTGTTCGCCCTCAGGGCACCTGCGGCCCGGCCAGGCCCCAACGCCAGCAGGACGCCGACCACCAGCATCCAGACCTGCAAGACAGGCCGCGCTCAGCGTCCGCCCGCGGCGGAGGAGCCCGCGCCCGCCCGCGCCCGGCCCGCCGCGGTCTGGGAGCCGGTGGGCGCCCCCCGTCGCGCAGCGGACCGTGAGGCGGGCCCGGAGGATGGGTGCTGACCAAACGGGCCCCCGAGCGCCGCCCCCGCCCGCCCGCCGCCCTCGCGGGCCCCGGGACCCTGCCCTGCGCCGGCCCGCGCGCCCCGGGCCGCCGCCGCCGCCGCCGCCCCGAGCCGGGGGCCGCGGGGGAGACGGCTGCGGGGTGCGCGTGTGCGTGTGCCTGCCGGGCTGCTGCGCCCTGGGCTGCGAGTGCCTGTGACGGCCGTCCGCGCCACTTACCCCCGCACGCGCCATTCCCCCGCGGCGGCGACCTCGACGCTCCGCTTGCAGCGCCCGGCCGGTCAGCGACGGAGCCTGCCGAGCCGGCGCCCGCGCTTGAGACGCCGGAGCCCGCCGCCCTCAGACTCACGCCCCCACACCCTCGTCATCCGCCCGCCTCCCTCCCGCGGGGGCTGCGCGGCCGAGGAGGGGCCCGCGCGGGGTCTCGGCGTGGACAGCCCTGGGTGCCGGCCGTCTTAGCACCGGACTTGGCTTGAGTGAGTTCCCTCGGGCGATTCCTCCTCTGCGTCCGCGGGCGCGCACCGACGAGCCGGGGCCACGAGGTCGTTGCCCGGGTTCTCAGGAACAAGCCGGGGCTGCACCCTGTCCTTCTGGGACTGGAGCACATTTGCCCCCTGATGAAATGCACTCACCAGTAACCCCGGCATCCCCCCGGTTGTCAGGAGAGACCCGCGCCACCTGAGGGCTGGCCAGCCGCGTTGATTCGCGCCCGACGAAAGTGGCGCCTCCCGAGGCCCGGGGAAGAGCGAGCTCGGAACTGCGTGCTGCGCGGCAGACGGGGAGGACGAGCGAAGGTGCTGCGGCCCGGCCCTGGCGCGGGCCTGTCTGGCTGAAGAAGGCCTGGAAGGATCTGGGCAGATCTGCAGATCTCCAGAGTTCAAAAGTGGGGCCAGCTTTGTGAAGTTAGGGGAGACAGATTCTGGCTCAGGGCAAAAAGATTCTTCTAGTATTTAAAGCTCTCCGAGAATAGAACAGACCATCCGATCCGGAAAAAGCTAAAACCTAGAAGATTCTGTTCTTTAGGACGACTTCCTCTTCTGAGACTCCATAGTTCAAAGAAATAAATTTATTAGAGATTAAAACATTTCTTTTTAACAGGGTGAGAGGAGGTCGTTTCTCCTTTCCCCTCAACACTCACGAAACGAACCTTCTGTGCCTCTTCTAGCGACTCTAAAATCGAAGTACTAAAATCCCCCAACTTGCATTTTTACGTCTGTGAGTGGGCATCACTTGATCTATTACAGTGTTGGATAATTCCTACTCCATGATATCTGTAAGTGCAAGCAGTCTTGTAAAATAATATTCTGTGAATAAATTTAAAAATATATTTAAATGAAGGGACTCTATTATACTTCAAGAACACAAGAAAACGTGCTCATTTGTTCTACAAATTAATGCTTTTTAGATGGCAGGCTAATGAATATGGCCATTTTACAGCAGTCATTCTTTGAAAATGAAAATGAAAGACTGATACCTTGAAAGTGTAGAAAATAGGTAATTTATGCTTCTCTGAATGGTTTGAAGCTTTGATATTTGACTGCCTTGGTTGTCTACAAGGTATTGGTCTCCTTGATTAAATGACATTTCAGTTGTGCTGTGTAGAAAAAGCAACACTTTTACATGCCTTGAACATTATGTAACTGAAGAATTTCAGAATTACTGCTAAAAATCCACTGAAATCTCCAATTTAAGCAATTTACAGCTCTTGGTGAGTAAACGTTTGAGGTTATAAAACACTTCTTTTCTGACTAGTAGATAAATTGTTCATGTTCTTTGTTATCTTTCTGGTAAAATGGGAATAAAGATCAGTATTCTAAATACTGCTTATTTTGTATTTGATAAAAAGTGTGGGAGTCCTTTAGGAGAATGAGACCGTCATCACAAGACATACTCAGTATGTCTCATTACAATATCCTTTCATATGCAAGGGGACACAACTTAATTGTGCCAGGCTGTTAATTCTGTATGTTTTTCAAGAAAATACCTGTTGTTGTCTGGTAGCAATTTCTCTCTTCTTTCTTGGTTGGAAATAGAAAGTATTTCCTTCCCAACAGTTTCACCTGAAAATGCTTACCTATTTGATAGAACATAAAATTCATCTTTGTGAGTCTAGACAGAGTTGAGAAAATTTCTCAGAAACAGGTGCAAAGGAATGCCTGGGTGGCTCAGTCAGTTAAGCTTTTGCCTTTGGCTCAGATCATGATCTCAGGATCCTGGGATCCAGTCCCATATCAAGCTCTTTGTTCAGTGGGGAGCCTGCTTCTCCGTCTGCCTGCTGCTTCCCCTGCTTTGTGCTCTCTCTCTCTCTCTGACAAATAAATAAAATATTTTTTAAAAAGTGCAAAATGTTTTGTCTAATTTTTCATCAGTTACCCTCAAGTCTGAACATATGTATGCACATACGAAATAAACATGTTAATAATTAAATCCAAATTTAAGAAAAATGGGAAAAAGGCAACCAACTTCCTCATGTTCCCTTAGAAATTAATGCTTCTCTGGTGTTCTTTACTGAAGATGTCACCATCCTTGTAGTTACAAAATCTTGATCTCAAGTCATCCTCAGTTCTTCCCTCTCAACACCTCGTCCACTCAACCATTCCAGTTCCAGACACAACTTAAAACAGACCAAGCTGTTGGGAAAAATCTTTTAGGCACAATAACTCTGAAAGCCAGCACAAGGTTGATCACTCCTATAGTTAGCTTTTGGGTTACCCATGCTTCCTTCCTTCCTTTAAAGAACTGTCACATTTTTCCACCAGTAGTGCTTTTTATTACTACCACCTTCTTGGTTAGCACCTGGATCTACCATCACTCCTACTTATCATTCCTGGCACCTCTAACATCCACACAAATAATTTATTCAAATTAATTCTAAAGGACTACCTCCGTTCCAATTGTCTTTTCCATTTTATCTCAACTATCAAATCATATGGTTGTACTCCAGATATTATCATTACCAATAACTGCACTACATGCAAATATAGGATTTCAAATAGCTACTCCCTGATACAATCACTATTCTCTGATCTCATCAGTTCTTCTAATCTTACCACTTTTCTACTAAGCATCCCATTCTTGAGTCATTTCCTTCTTTGTCTACTTTAGAGTTCATGGCTCAGCACTATTACCACACCCTTGCAAACACCGTTAATCCCTTGTTCCTTTTTTCCTCTTAATATTTGCTCACAATAATCCCAACTCCATTAAAATCATACAACTTGGTTGATTAGACTCCATTCTAATTTCTGACCACAAATCTCAGATAAGCATTCAACATACACATCCATTACATTTTCCCAGTTCTATTCCCTTTTACCAAGATCATTAATTTACATTTCCTCTCTATCAAATCTCTACTACTCATTTCCCTCCTCACCAAATGTTCCATACCCACAGATGAAAGCTATTTTTTTCTACCACTGAATACTAACCTATTTTCATTCACTTTCATATATTCTGCCTTCTTTCCTGATACATTTGATAAACCCTTGACCCCAGTTCCCGCTCTAACAACCATCTAATTTCCTTACTTTTTAAAAATATTTATTTATTTGACACAGAGAGAGAGCACAAGTGGAGGTACAGCAGGCCAAAGGTGAGAGAGAAGGATCCCCGCTGAGCAGAGCGCCAGACTGATGTGGGGTCTAATCCCAAGACCTTGGGATCATAACTTGAGCCAAAGGCAGCCTCTTAACTGACTGAGCCACCCAGGTGCCCTTAATTTGCTTCCTTTTATAACAAAATGTTCTGAGTTGTGTCCCTTTTCTGGCTCCAAAACCTCATTTTTTACTTTCTGCTCAACCTCTCCTAGTTGGCTATTTATCCGCAACACTTCATTGCAATAACTTTTAACAAAGTTGAAGTGATATAATTATTGCCAAAGTCAATTGTGTTTATCTAATTATTAGATTTTTTTTTGCACACTTTCACATACTTAACCACTCCCTTAGTCCTTATTCCTTTTGATTAATATTTGTATAGTGTATCTTTTCCCATCTTTTCATTTTCAACCTGTCTGTGCCCTTATGCTTAAAATGTCTCTTGGGATGCCTGGGTGGCTTAGTTGGTTAAGCATCTGACTCTTTTTTTTTTTTTTTTTTAAAGATTTTATTTATTTGTTTGACAGAGAGAAAGAGAGATCACAAGGAGGCAGAGAGAAAGAGAGGAAGCAGGCCCCCCGCTGAGCAGAGAGCCCTATGCAGGGCTCGATCCCAGAACCCTGAGACCATGACCCAAGCCAAAGGCAGAGGCTTAACACATCGAGCTACCCAGGTGCCCCAGCATCTGACTCTTGATCTCAGGTCAAGTCTTGATCTCTAGGCCTTGAGTTCAAGTCCCACATTGGGCTCCAAACCCAGCATGGATGTGGACTTAAAAAAAATATATGTCTCTTCTAAGTAACATATAGTTTGATTTAATTTTTAATCCAGTCTGATAAGCTTTGTCATTTAACTGGAATATTTAATCTTTTTACATTTACTGTATTTAACAATATAACATAATTATTAATATAATTAGTACTTACTAATTATATAATTATTTATATAATTTGGTTTACTTTTTAATACTTACTAATATGTAAATACTAATATAATTGGGTTTACATAAGTTATATATAATAACTTAAAATGTGTTGGTATAATAAGTATTTACTTGTAAATTATGTAATTATTAATATAATTTGGCTTACTTTTTTATACTTACTAATGTGTAAATACTAATTGGGTTTAAGTCCTACTATCCTGTTACTTGTTTTCTATTTGTCCATCTGTTCTTTTTTCCTTTGTTTTTCCTTTCCTGCCTTTTTGAATGAATCAAGTACTTTTGTTATATATTATCCTTCATTAGCTTAAAAAACTTCTATTCTGAGATAATTTCAGATTTATAGAAAAGTTGTAAGAATAGAATAAATAACTCTATTTGCCCTTCACACAAATCCATCAATTGTTAACATTTTTCCACATTTATCATTACATTTTTTTTCTGACATCAGGATCCTTTGTTCCAAAATACTTTGGTAATGTATTACGGAAAAAGGGCATTCGGTTATGTAACCACAATGTGATTATCAAAATTAGGAAATTTTACAGCTAATAGTCAGATTGTCTAATAGACCTATTCATATATAAAGTCGTCCCTATAATGTCGTTTAGAACAAATTTCCTCCAATCTAGGATCTGAATGAGGATCATGCACTACATTTCATTGACATGTCTCTTTGTCTCCTTTAATCTAGAGCATTTTCTCTGATATTTTTTGTCTTTCATGATCTTAACTTTTTTTAAAGATTTCATTTATTTATTTTTGACAGAGAGAGACACAGGAAGACAGGGAACACAAGCAGCGGGGAGTCGGAGAGGAGCACAGGATTCCCACTGAGCAGGGAACCTGATGTGGGGCCTGATCCCAGGACCCCGAAATCATGACCTGAACTGAAGGCAGATGCTTAACCCACTGAACCACCCAGGCACCTTATGATCTTAACATTTTTGAAAAGTTCAGCCAGTGATGTTGTAGGATATTCCTCAATTTGGGATCCTTCTCATGATTAGGGATTGGGTTAGGTATTTTTGGCAGGAAGATCACCTAAGAAATCTTGGGCTCTCTCAGTGTATCCATCAGGAGGCACATGGTTTTAGTTTGTCCTATTATTCGTCATGTTAATTTTGGTCACAAATTAAGGTTGTGTCCAATGAATTTATCTTCTACGAATTGATCTTCTCTTTTGTAATTAATAAGTAATTTGAGAGGAAATACTTTGAGGCTGTGTAAATATACTACTCTCATCAAACTTTCCTCCACTTGCTTTAGAACAACAGATTCTTGAATCAGTTACTGCCGTGGTTGCAAGATGGTGATGTTCTCAGTCTTTTTGTGTTTGTTAGTTATTCTATTAGATTTTTAATCATATATTCTTTTATTTCAGTTGTTACTCTAGAGACTTCAATATGCATCTTTGACATTATGGTCTGCTACTATCTGAACGATATAGTAACCTTAGAACAACTTAATACTTCTTCCCAGTTTTTGGGTTACTATTGTTATATATTTTATTTCTAGATATGTTAAAAATCCCACAAATCATTACTATTGTTGTTTTAAGTAGTCATTATTCTTTTATATATCCCCCTACCTCTTTGGTGTTTTTCACCGTCTTTCATGGTTTCCAGGATAATTTTCCTTTAGACTATAGAAATACTTTTAGTATTTTCTGTAGAGCTAGTCTATGGTAATCCATTTTCTCAAATTTTATTTGTCTTAGAAGTCTTTAACCTTAAAGATATATTGAAACGATATATTGAAAGATATATTCACTGGAATAGAATTCTAGGTTGGCAGGGTTTTTGTTTTCTTTTAGCACTTTTAAAGATGTTATTCTATTGTCTTCTGGTTCCATAATTTCTATGGAGAAGTCAATCCTAAGTAATATTATTGTTCCTCTGGAGGTACTGTGTCCTTTTTTATTCTAAAGCAGTTCTTTGTCTTTGTTTTTCAACATTTAAACATATTTTTAGGGTGTAGTTTTCTTTGAATCTACTCTCATTGTGTTCACTGAGCTTCCTGCATCTGTGGGTTGATACCTTTCATCAATTTGGGATAATTTTAGACACTGTCTATTCAAATGTTACTTTTACTCCATTCTCTTTCTTTTCTGAGAGCCCTATTATGTTTATTTAAATTTTCTGCTTTTTAAAAAAGATTTTATTCATTCATTTGAAAGAGAGAGAGAGCATGAGCAGGGGGTGGGGGAGAAGCAGACTCCCCTGCTGAGCAGGAAGCCAGAGGTGGGGCTCGATCTCAGGCTCTGGGATTATGACCTGAGCTGAAGGCAGACACTTAATAGACTGAGTCACTAAGGCTCCCCTGCCTTTTTTTTTTTTTTTTTAAAGATTTTATTTGTTTATTTGAGACAGAGAGAGAGAGTACAAGTGGAGAGGAGTTCTAGAGGGAGCCCGATGAGCATGGAGCCTGATGGGTGGCTCAATCCCAGGACCCTGACATCATAACCTGAGCTGAAAACAGACGCTTAACCTCTAAGCCACCCAGCTTAAATAATGATGATAAAGCTTAAATAAGGTGATAAAGCAGATGATTATCTTACATTTTTTATTCTTATGATATTATTCTTATCATTTTTTATTTTTATTTTTTATTCTTATCTGCTCTTACCATCTGCTTTATTCTTTTTTCTAATTTTTCTAATTGTATTTAAATTCAATTAATTAACATATATTACTCATTTCAGAGGTAGAGTTCAGTGATTTATCAGTTGCATATAACACCCAGTGCTCATTACATCACGTACCCTCCTTAATGCCCATCACCTAGTTATCCCATTCCCCCATCTACCTCACCTCCAGCAACCCTGTTTGTTTCCTGTAGTTAAGAGTCTCTTATGGGTTATCTCCCTCTCTGATTTCATCTTATTTGTCCCTCCCTTCCCCTATGATCCACTGTTTTGTTCCTTAAATTACACATATGAATAAAATCATATGATAATTGTCTTTCTCTGATTAACTTACCGTAATACCCTCTAGTTCTATCAACATCATTGCAAAAGGTAAGATTTCATTTTTTTAATGGCTGAGTAATAGTCCATTGTGTGTGTGTGTGTGTGTGTGTGTGTGTGTGTGTATCTATCACATCTTCTTTATTCATTCATCTGTCAATGGACATTTTAGCTCTTTCCACGGTTTGGCTGTTGTGGACATTGCTGCTATAAACATTGGGTGCAGTTGCCCTTTTGGATCACTGCATTTGTATCTTTGGATAAATACCTAGCATTGCAATTTCAGAGTCATAGGGTAGCTCTATTTTGACTTTGACAGAACTTCCATACTGTTTTCCAGAGTGGCTGTACCAGCCTGCATTCCCACCAATAGTGTAAGAGGTTCCCCTTTCTCTGCATCCTTGCCAACATTTAGTGTTTCCTGACTTGTTAATTTTTATCATTCTGACTGGTGTGAGGTGGTATCTCATTCTGGTTTTGATTTGTATTTCCCTGACACACATGTGTTTGTCGGCCATTTTTATGTCTCCTTTGGAGAAATGTCTGTTCATGTCTTCTGCCCATTTCTTGACTGGATTTTTTGTTCATCTACTTTATTCTTTCCATTCTTATTTCATTTGTGCTTCAATTTTGATGTTTTCTAATGATGGCTTCACTAATTCTGACTTAAGCTGTGTCCAGTACTTTGTTAAATCCATCCAAATAAGTTAATTTCAAACGTTGTATTTTTCAGTTCTAGGTTATCCTTGATTCTTGTTCATAGATTCCAGTATCCTGATGAAATTCTCTTTTCACCCATTGTGTCCATCTTTCTCTATTTTATTTAATATAATAATCATATTGTAAAGCCTGTTAGATCTATTATCTGGATTATCTAAGGGCCTTCTTCTTTTCTTTTGTTTATTGGCTATTTTCTTACTCTTTATTTCTTACTGTATGCCTAATGTTATATATATAAGAACCATGGGAACTACAAATGATATTGTTACCTGAGGAAGTTATTCTTTCTTCTGCTAGTCAGAGATGATTTGGTACTAATGATGTCAGTCCAATCAGGGATTGAGCTGGGTTGGGGCTGGTTGCAGTTTTTGTAAGTCAGTCCACCCCTGGTTCATGTCTATCCTTCCAGGCTTTTGATCAAGAGCCTGGCAGATCTATCTCCTCAACTGTGAAAGACAGCAAGAGAGTCAAATCAGCCCCTGGAGGTTTTGAATTTAGACCATTAGCCTCCTACCCCACACAGCTCACAAAATAGCAAATGTCTTGAGGGTGGACAAATTGTGTTATTTGTGGAAAGCCCTTCTCTTTAGTGGAACTTTGTCCCCTAAGCACTCTAAGATTGTGGGAGATTTAACTTTAAATCTCTTTCTCAGACTTTTAAAACTTTAAAACCCTATAGCTTCCAGTACAATCACAAAGTTCAGCAAATGCCCATGGTGGAAAAATGGTCAGAAATTTGGGATTTCTTGAAGTTTTTAGTATGTTGTGCCAACCACAACCACATAACTACAAGTTCTGCTAGTTTCTTTTTTTCCTAGAAGACTCCCTTTTTCTGGCCAACCCCAATTTCAGCCCATGCTCAAAATTGACAAATGTCTCTAGAGATGAAGACAGCCAGATCATCAACTCATCTAGAATGAACTCTTTCCAGTCTGGAATTTTAGTTTAATCTTTTTGCTCCCATAGCTTTCCAGTAATTTTTGCAATGATTTGTTGCCCCCCCCCCCACTTGTTATAGTAGGAGCATTGGCCTAATATGACCTATTGCATCCTCCTTCCAGTGGGACTGGAAGTCCCACTCCCCTCAAATGTGAAACTTCCTACATCACTTACTGCTCCTTTCAGTCTTTTTTTTTTTTTTTTTTTACCCCCTGACCTCATCTTTCCTGACCTCCAGGGCTGGTTGCTTAGACTTCTCCATCCTCACTTTCTCTAAGTGGCCTCATTCAATGGCAGTGGTGTTGAATACTATCCCTACACTGAGAGTTCCCTACCTTGCATCTCCAGCCCCTTACCTCTTCCAGTTTCCAAGTTTTGTAAATCTAACTGCACTATTTGTATCTCCAGTTGGATGCTGAAGAGACATCTTGAATTTAGGATGGTTAAATCATGGCTGATGCCTCCCCCCATCCCCCATCCACACCTCCCGGTTCCTCATAGTTGCTCATCCTTTCTTCTCTTTCCCATATCCCCATATTCAATTCATTAGTAAATATTTCTGATGTCTGCCTTCAAAATGGATGCTGAATTAACCAATTCTCATGTCTATTGCTAAAAACCTGGTCTCGGGGTGCCTGGGTGGCTCATTTGGTTAAGCATCTGCCTTCAGCTGAGGTCATGATCCTGCAGTCCCAGGATTGAGCCCCTGCATAGGGCTCCCTGCTCAGCTGGGGAGTCGCTTCTCCCTCTCCCTCTGTCTGTCTCCATGTTTGTGCTCTCATCCTGTCAAATAAATAAAAATCTTTTAAAAAATAAAAAATAAAGGATGCCGGGGTGGCTCAGTCAGTTAATCATCTTCCTTTGGCAATAGTCATGATCCTAGGGTCCTGGGATTGAGTCCTGCATTGGGCTTCTTGCTCAGTAGAGAGCCTTTCTCTTCCTCTGCCTGCTGCTCCCCTGCTCGTGCCCGCTCTCGCTCTCTCTCGTAAATAAATAAATAAAATCTCTAAAAATAAAATAATAAAAAGAAAAAAGTAAAACTTGGTTTCGTCACCTTCATCTCTTGCCCAGGCTACTAGTAGTTCCAACCATTTCCTTCCCTTCCAACCTGCCCACCTGTTAATTCATCTTCATGGCAACTGGTGTGATTGTCAGTCTCTAAAGTTTAGTCAAA
The DNA here is from genome assembly GCF_022355385.1 of Mustela nigripes. Taxonomy (NCBI): domain Eukaryota; kingdom Metazoa; phylum Chordata; class Mammalia; order Carnivora; family Mustelidae; genus Mustela; species Mustela nigripes. The sequence continues at coordinate 2,015,438 of NC_081571.1, read as the reverse complement.
TCCTATCACTCCCCTTCCTTGCGCAAAACTTTCTAAGGGCTTCTCTATTATTGTTGTTAGAGTAAGACCCAAACTGTATAGGTTCTATGTGATCTGGCCCTTGCCTACCTCTTGGTCCTCACCTCCTTTCACTTTCTTGCTTATCTTGTATACATCACCCACCATGGTGGGCCCCAAGTCCTCTTACTATCACTCTAACGGAAATAACCTCTAACATAGACAAATCATTCTAATTTCAGTGTTCGTCATTTCATCATTCTTGTGTTAATACAAATGCCACCTGCTTGAAAGGTCTTCCCTGACTCATCCATCTAAATGAGCTCCTCCCTCTACTACCATCACTCCCTATTCCATTATTCCAGTTAATTAACTGCACTTAGCAACATCTAAAGTCTTTGAAAAAATATATTTATTGTCTGTCTTCCTCACAGGATTTAAGCTCTTTGAGGGCAGAGTCTTGTTCTGTCTTGTTCACGGCCGTATCCACAGAATCTTGCACATAGTAGATGTTTAGTGCCCTTGTTGAATGCCTCCCCCATTAGATCATAACCATCTTTTTTTTTCTTTTAAAGATTTTATTTATTTGACAGACAGAGAACACAAGTAGGCAGAGAGGCAGGCAGAGAGAGGGAGAGAGAGAAGCAGGCTCTGCACTGAGCAGACAGCCTGATGCAGGGCTCGATCCCAGGACCCGGGGATCATGACCTGAGCCGAAGGTAGAGGTTTTAACCCACTGAGCCACCCAAGCGCCCCAGATCATAACCATCTTGAGAGCAGGGACTGTGATCTAATTTTGGTTTTCCTCTTCCTGCACCTAACAGTATCATGCACATTGTGGAGACAATGTTAAGATGGGTGGGACCACCCTCTAGTGAGGTGTTAAAGTAAGCCTCTTCTGATTGCCCCATCATTGCAATTCCTCTGACCATTAATGATCAGCCAAACACATTGCTAAAGAAAAATGCAGACAGTCCTGACTTCCATCCCATACCCCAAGTCATGAATGGGAAAAGCCTTCTTAGAGCTGTCATTGCTCAGTGCTATTGGTACATGCCCCTGGACTGAAGGAAGAAAGGAAATACAGAAAAGAGCAATAGGGTTATGGTTTGGTATTTTCTCTTACTATAGTATCCAAAACATAACTGTTTTAATGGTATTATATCCCTATGAGGCACACCTTTTAGAGTCTTAACATTTTCTAAACTCTAAGTAATTAAGCTTAACTACAGATCCATCAATGATATGTACTAACACCGTATTTTAAACAAGCTGTGAACCATAAAATCAATGTAGTGTTTTCATTCTAAAACCTTGTTTTAATGAAATCACAGAAAATACCAGCTGCACTACAGTACTGTAGGGTAAATTTTTGTGAGCACACCCACATACTTATACATATGTGTAGGTACTGGTCAGTGCTACAAAATGTATTTCTTACTGTGGTCAATATTTTCAAGAGTAAGGAAGTCACTAACGTATTAGTTTCACAAATCTTTATTCCATACAAAACAAAACTTTAGACCCATCTCATAAAACAGAATACACTTATTTAAGGTTTTGACAGTGTACAAAATTAAAATTTGGGTCCTTAATCCAAAGTTTCACATAAGTATTTCTTGTAAGGTAATTTCTTTCCCTTGATAAGTAAAATTTATGTTATATATTATTCGGGAAGCAAATCATCTCCTAATTCTTCATCAGCAAAATCATCCTCATCAATTCTTTTTTTGGCTGCAGTTTTTGGTCTTTCTATTTGAGGGCCAAGTGGATCCACATAGGAGGCATCTAGGTTTCAAAATAGATTGTTGTATTAGAATAATAAAGAAAAACAACAAATGTGAAAACAATTTGTCTCATAAGCTAAACTGAACTGAGTGAACAGAAATGCTCTCCCAAGTCATTTAAAATGTTGTCTGTAAATAAAAAATTCTTAATGCCCAATTATACATTTTTGCCGTCTTACCAAATCTTCTTCAGACCTGTTATGCCTGTAGGAACTGGGTGGGGAATACCAACACTTGCCTATTTCTTTGTTACTGCTACTTTCATAAGGTTCATTTGTCCCAGGTAAAGCTCTGAGTTTGGCACTTAGTCGTTCACCTTTACTACTGGCACTACAGTTCTGGCCACTATCTGAAAACACAAAGATAAAAATACATTTGTTTAATATACTGAGAAAACATAACAATATGAATCTTAAAGTACACTTATTTGCCAAGAAACAGATTGTTTTATTTGGAAGCCAACTTCTGAGGGATATAATTCTTGTTTCCTGAAACTCCAAAGAAACCTCTTGTTGAGAATCTGTAACATAGATAAAACATCATTTAAAAGTAGTCTTTATATGTAGTCTTTCACATGTATGCTTAGTTATAGGTTTCAATTTTGTCGATTCACTGGTGAGAAGTTAGAGACCATGTTGATGAGTATAACCTAGCAAAGAATAAAGAGCAATCGGAGAAACAAATAGGAAGTCATAAGACAGTATGAGCTGTATCATCAACCTCATTAACAAGGCTGGTGAGTGGCCCTAAAATCAATCAAATGAAAAACAGCAGAAGAGGGTAGGAGAGGACCTGGATCATATAATTACTTTCTTTAAACATTAGGAAAATGTTCATGTAGGAAAGGATTAGATTTGCCCTCTATAATAGATTTTGGCTCAGTATAAGGAAAATCTTTAAAAGGATTATAGCATCCAAATATGGACTGGCTACCACGGGAAATATTGCAATCCATATCACTGAAGATTTTCAGATAGGGCTGAAGACTCACATTAGCAGGAAATACTAGTAGTGCTTCTCAACCTTAAATTTCCATTATATTTTTTAAAGAAATACTCCTCTAGCTCCACAGTTTTTAATTCATTCCTTGAGGGTATGTGATTTGGTGAGTGCTGTGAAGTGTGTAAACCTGGTGATTCACAGACCTGTACCCCTGGGGATAAAAATATATGTTTATAAAAAATAAAAAATTAAAAAAAAAAAATAAAATTCCCACAATGTCATTTTTTCCTATTATGGGAGCTTCACTTTTAACAAGAATTGTCTATCAACATTTACTGATCATTTTTTTTTCTGAGTATACTTTATATTTCAGTTTATTGATAATGTCTCTAGGAATAAACCAAATAAAATCCCCACGTTTCAATGGTGGCCAACTGTGTAAAAATTATAAGTCTTCTCTAAGTTCTTATAAAAAATGACCATTTCCCCCCAATAATATCCTTAGATTTAGGCTCTGAATGGGTCCACATATTTTGGTGTATTTTTTATTTTTTTGCTCCTGTCTAATTTTTTGTTACATTTAGGCCCATCTTTTCCATCTGTAAGTGTAAATGCATATTTTTCAAGGGGCTTAAGTGAGCTCAGGTCAAAAAGTTTGAAAACCATTGCTCTAGGCAGTATTTCTTTTTTCACTTTTCATATAGATATGGGTTACCTATGTGAATAAAAGAAAACTCTGACATCTCCCTCAGGCAACCATTGCCCTTCTGAAATTCTAACATAGCAAAGGATTCCACTCTTGTAGAACAAGCAAACTTCAAAAAATAAAAACTGACCTTCCTAGAAAAACTTCAAATGTCCAACTGAAAAGCCATGAATATAGTTTTTGAACATTTTTCTATTATAAACACCAGTGAAGGTATATTGTGAATATCCTCATTTCATCATTTTCAATCAACTTTCATGGAGTAACACTGCCATACATGGGCAGGTGTAAATGGATCAATAAGCATTTGTAAGTCTGGGTGGGTTTTATCCCTAAATAATGAAACAAGTCATTATATTCATTTCATTGTAACAACAAACAACAATTACTATATCCTAGAGAAAAGTTAAAATATCAAGTAACTTCTAAAACCAAGAATCTGGAGATCAATTTATTATCTGAATTATCAATCAATGAACACTAAAACTTATAAATGATACTTTTATAAGAGAAAAGTCTTAGAATCATAGAATTTATAGAGTAATAAGGATTCTTGAAACTTACCTATACCAGAAAAAACAGAATATCCCTATGAAATGGACAATGTATATAGATAATTCCCAAAGTAAACAATACAATTGGTCAATTAAACATAGAAGTATTTAAACTTACTTAGCCTTACAGTAAGTGAAAAAAAGTCAAAACACTACATACTAAGTGATACCATTTAGAAAGCTTAAAAACAAGCAAAATTAAAAACAGTGTTTGCATGCATTGTATGTGAAAAGGCGAGAAACTAAAAAAATATAAACTGAAATATATATAAAACATAAAAAAGAAATCTCACAGTGGTTACCTGTGAAGAAGGGAGGAGATGGGGTGGGAAAAAGCACATAGGTAGGCATAACAGTAATGTTCTGGTTCCAATGTCTTATGATGTTTGTTTATGTTTTATGATAGCTTCATTAATATGAACTTTATATGCTTTGTAACTTAGGAGTGCTACATTGATTCTTTTGTAGGTATCAAGTATTATATAATTTAAACCTTCACATAATTCAACACTATTAAAATGGCTAAGATTTTAAAAATATCAGGTTAGTAAGTGAAATGAACAAAATTTCTGAGATTAATATGGTAGTATATATCAACACTTAATTTTATGGTCACCAAGATAGCAGAATAGGAAACCCCAGATCTTTTTTCCTCACAAAGACACCAACTTGACAATATACAGTCCAAAAAACCTTCATGAGAACTCCAGAAACCAGTTGGAAGTTGCAGTACCCCAGATAAACTCAAATCGAAGAACAATTGCACTGAAACAGGTAAGAAAAGCCTTTTGATTTCAACTGTGTCAGCCCCTATTACAAGCCAGAAGAACTCATGATTGGGAAAAATAAAGCCCATGCAGATTCTCCCTTTGGAATGAAAAAGAAGAGTGGAATATACATCCAACATTTTGGTTTTTCAGGGAACTGCGTGAAAGACTGGTTTGTCCTGCCTGACCTGGAGTGATGAGGAAGCAAAATACCTGGCTGGTGGTTTGTTGCACTGCCAGAGTACCTTCCCTCATTGCACATAGTAGCTTCTATGTGATCAGGGGAAAGTATCTAGCTCATGGCTTCTTCTTGAGCAAGGGTGATGATTAGAGTGGAATGTACATCCAATAGTCCAGCTTTTGGTGGTGGTGGTGGTGGGGATTTCCAAGGGCCTGGTCTCACCTGACTCACAGCACTAATGGGGAACTGGCACATCTTGGATGCATGGGGTCACCGAGAACAAAAGAGGGCTCAGTAGCCTTTGCAGTGCTAGAGATCCTGCAGCACCACAGACGTCAGAGGATGTCTATTTAGGAAATTACATGTAGAAGCTGAGAGAAGATTCATACCAATAAAAACTCTTGAGAAATTCCCATAGTCTCTATTGGGGCTGATTTATGACAGCTTCTCTTGTACAAATCCAGCCCCCTAAAACCAGAGAAAAGCGGCTGTTTTTTCAAATGAAGAAATCACAAGAAACATGAAAACACAGCCCAATGACAGAAACAAAACAAATCTTCAGAAACTGATCCTGAGGAAACGGAGGCCTATTGATTACCTGACAAAAAATTCAAAATAATTTTCTTAAATAAGTTCAATGTGCTACAAGAGAACACAGACAATAAAATCAGTAAAATGAAGCATGAATAAAAGTAAACTATCAACAGAGATAGAAACTAAAAAAGGACTAAAGAGAAATTCTGAGGCTAAAGAATACAGTAACAATAACTGGATTGAAGAATTCACTACAAGTACTCAAAACCAGACAGATGTGATTAGGCAGAATAAAGGATCTGTGAACTCAGATATAGGTAATTTGAAATTACTGTATCAGAAGAACAAAAAGAAAACAGAATGAAGAAAAGTAAAGAAAGCCTAAAAGAATTATGAGACTTAATTCTGATTTTGGGACTAAACATATCAATATACATATTATAGGAATCTCAGAAAGAGAGAAATAATGGATGAAAACTTCCCATATATGAGAAAGGAAATGAATATCCAAATTTAACAACTCAAGGAACTCCAAATAGGATGGACCTAAAAAGATGCACATTGAGACACATTATAATCAAACTGAAAATTCAGACAAAGAATCTTAAGCAAGAGAAAAGCTAATTCATAAAAGGAGCTAGCACACAATGATGAAATTTCACAACAGAAACATTACAGGCTATAAGAGAGCAGGATAGTATCTTCAAAGTGCTAGAAGAAAACTGGCAACCAAGAATATTATATTTGGCAAAACTGTCCTTCAAAAAGGATTGAGAAGTAGACTTTCCTGGATAAACAAAAGCTGGGGGAGTTTATCACCACTAGAGCTACCCTGAAAGAACTGCTATCCTTTTGTTGATACAAAAGGATACTATACTGTAAGAGAATATCATATGAAAATATTAAGTGGGGTGCCTGGGTGGCCCAGGCATTAAGCGTCTGCCTTCAGCTCAGGTTATGATCCCAGGGTCCTGGGATCGAGCCCTACATTGGGCTCCCTGCTCTGCGGGAAGCCTGCTTCTCCCTCTCCCACTCCCCCTCTTGTGTTCCCTCTCTTGCTGTGTCTCTCTCTAATAAATAAATAAAATTCTTTAAAAAAAGAGAAAATATAAAGCTCTCTGTAAAGGTAAATGTAGAGATAAATACAGAATCTAGTAATATTGTCATGGTAGTACATAAATCACTTTTAATTCAGGTATAGAATATAAATGATAAAAGCATAAAATATAACCATTAAATTATTTTAATGAATATAAATTATAAAAAGATACAATTTGTAACATTGATAACATAGTGTTGGGGCAATGTAAAGGAGCGAAGTTTTTGTATGTGATTTAAATTATCATTAGTTTAAAATAGATTGTTTTACCTATGGGATCTTTTATATAATTCTCTCAGTAACCACAAAGAAAATACCTACAGAAGATGCACAGAAAATGAGGAAGGGTTCAAAGTATGTTGTTAGAAAAAAAACAAAAGAAATGAAAAAAAATGACACACAAAAGGCAGCAAGATAGGAAGAGGACAAAATAACTAAAGGCATACAAAATAATTAACAAAATGGCAACAGTAAATACTTCCCTATCTGTAATTATTTTAAATATGAATGGATTAAAATCCCCAATAAAAAGACCTAGAGCAGCTGATGGGTTAAAAAAAAATCCAGCTATATGCTACCTAGGAGAGACTAACTTTAGATATAATGACATACACAGGCTGAAAAGTGAAATGGTGAAAAAAGATATTCCATGTAAATGGTAACCGAAAGAGAGCAGGAATGCCCATACTTACTTCAAGCAAAATAGATTTTAAGTCAAAAACTGTCACAGAGACAAAGAAGGACATTATATAATGATCAAAGGACCAATTCACCAGGAAGACATAACAACTATATATGCAACTAAACAGCAGAGCACTCAATATATGAAGCAAATATTGACAGAACTAAAAGAAGAAAAGATAGTAACACAGTAATAGTAAGAGATTTCAGTATCTTACTTTCCATATGGCTCAACCAGCCAGAAGATCAAAAGGAAACAGAGGACTTGAACAACACTATAGATCAATTAGACTGAATAGATATTCACAGAACACATTATCCAACAACAAGGAAAATCCTGCTTCAGACAACTGTCGAATGGCAATTTTTAACCCTGAGCTTGTGCTTAAAGCTTTTTATCAATATGACTGACAAGTTTAAAATGTCTCAAGTCTTCATTTGTGCATCACTTTACAGATACTGGTCTGTAAGTATTTATCTGTCTGAAACGTCAATATTCAATAATTACTTAGTCATAAATGTAGTTAATAATTAGATATAAAAATTATTTATACATTACTATAAATCTCTTAAAAAGATCAAGTTTTGACACACACACACACACAGAGGAAAAAGAAATTGCTTAGAAAATTGCAGGAAGCCCCAAGAATTTCAGTATTGGTGAAAGCAGGTACAATAAAACCAGTTTCAGACTTTCATTTTAGCCCTAAAAGTAGCTTAAAATGATCTCAGAATGAATAACTGATAATTGGTAAAGTTAGTTTAAAATTACATTAAGTCCTAAGGCCCCAGTATACATAAGAATTCCTTGGAAGAGTTCCGTAAGAGGGAAAACGTTGCAAAGAAAAAAAGTAAAAGTAAGTAATTAGTCAATGTGTTTTTAACCCTCATGCTGCAGCTGTGCTGTTTGAGCCAACCGTATGCTTCAATCTTTTTAAACTCCTATTGATTAGAAATTCCAGTCTACATCAACTGGTTAACACTGTTTTCAAACTGGCAGATCATATGAAAAACAGAAATGAATGGTAGTATCTTCAGAGGTCAAGCATTATACAACGAGAAGTGATTGATTTGATAAACACCAGACCCCCCTCCTCTCTCCACACCGTTTTCAGAATAACCTAACTTCATTTCTTTTTTTTTTTTAAAGATTTTATTTATTTATTTGACAGACTTCACAAGTAGGCAGAGAGGCAGGCAAAGAGAGGGGCAGGGAAGCAGGCCCCCTGTTGAGTAGAGCGCCCGATGCGGGACTCGATCCCAGGACCCTGAGATCATGACCTGAGCCAAAGGCAGTGGCTTAACCCACTGAGCCACCCAGGCGCCCCCTAACTTCATTTCTAATAAGATGCTCTGTCATCTCTGAACTACCCCCTCGTAATTACAGTGACCTCTATGGACAAAATTCCCCATTTCTGTGGTGTTGGCAAGTCTAGCCAAGGCCACACCTCTTTTTCTGAAGATCACTAAACTAGACATTTCTTTTCTGGATTCATGTATGAATTCTTGTGAGAGGCCTCTGAAAACTCAGGGGGAGTTCTGCAAAGTTCCAATAATCCTGAAATTCCCTGGACTGTGAACATCTGTTTTAACAGCATTGACAGCATATTCTGGCACATAGGTACCACACCACACCTGGGTAAAGTTCAAGAATAGTTGTTTGTGATTTAGTTCAAGTCCAGGAAGTAATTTTTCTTCAACATTCTTTTTAACATAATTTTGATAGGCTCTGTATACTTGGCCAATACCTCCATCATCAGCAATATTTTCTCCCATGTATTAATTCCATTGAGATACTGTCCACCCGCTAGGTCCCAGAGTTTCCATACTGGTACACCATGCACTGGGATTGGTCTTTAAAATTATTTGCTGACTGTTGAGTCCACCAGTCAACAAGGTCTCCATCCTTGTTAAAATTTCTGCCATTGTCATCGAAGCCATGGGTGATTTTGTGTCCTATGACTGTGCCAATACCCCGGTAGTTCAATGAGTTAGACTGCTGGGCACTGAAGGAGGGGAGCTGCAGAATGCCTGCTGGGAAGACTATCTGATCTCTGCCTAAAGAATAAAATGCATTGATTACAGCTGCTGTGCTTATCCACTCATCCTTGTCCACTTTTTCTCAGAGCTTCTTTAGTTGTTTGTTTTGGCTGAACTTCAAATTTTGAATTATGTTTTCAAAGTATTCATCTTTCCTGTATTCCAACTTGAAGTATTCATTATTCAGTTATTATCGTTTGAAATAATGTCATCAGGATAGCTAATTCTTCCTTTAATGGCTAAGGCCTTTTCCTCAGCTTACTTTTTCATTTCGGTATCCATCCTAGTGAGGTCATCTGAAGTCTGCATAAAAAACCTCATGGGTCTGTGTAATCAAATCCTCAACCCTATGTTTACTTTCTCCATCAAGTGCTGCTTCCACGTACAGCCTTCCCACAGCATTCTCCATATTCTCATTGACATTGCTTATGACAATGACATTCTCATGACATTGCTATTTCTGACGTTGTGCCATAAAGGGCCTTGTTGAAACAATTTCTGGACTCCTTGTAGGTTCTGCTGAGGCTGCTTACAAGATCCATTATGAATTTTTGAAGTTAAGAGAGTTCATTGGAGAGAGCAATGTGATGCTTTACGGTCCTAGCAAACTCTTTTAAAAAGTAGTTTGACAGTTTCTTTTAAGGTTAGACATATACTTACCATACAACCTAGCTATTCTACTCCTAGGAATTTATTCAAAAGAAATGAAAGTATGTGTCCATGTAAAGACTTGTACAAAAATATTCATAGCTGCTTTATTTCAAATGCCCCGAAACTGGAAACAACAAAAAAGGTCAACAACAAGGGAATAAATTGTGGCATGTCTATGCAATGACTCTGCAATTAAATGGAAGGACACTGTTTTTCACCAAAACAGTGAAAGAAGCCAGTTTAAAAAAAAAAAAAGCACGTACTAAAATACAGTTATGGAAAACATCAGTAGTTAACTGAAGATTGGGGTGGATGAATGGGGCAGAGGGTGGGAATGAGGAGTTTCAAAGGGAAAAGAAGAAACTTTGGAGGGTGATAGATTTGATCCTAATCCTGATTATAGTGACTGTTTTATGAGACTCCTCAATCTACACATTAAGTACGTGCTATTTTTTGAATGTCAATTCGAACTCCAGGTAACTGGGAGTTAGAGGATCACAAGGATGATCCTCTCCCTTCTGCTTCATAGTATAAGGAAGAGGTTTCTGTGTGAGAAACATGAATCAAATCTATTCCTGTACCATTTTATATTCCTATCAACACTGAATGAGATTAACCATTGCTCCACATCCTCTCCATTACTTGGTATCCTCAGTCTTTTTTAGTCATTCTACTGGGTATCTAATTGTGGTTTTAATTTACATTTCCCCAATGACTAATGAGTGACCATATTTTCATGTGCTTTTCATTTGTATACCTTCTTCATTAAAATTTTTTGATGACTTAGTTTAAGTAACAAATATGGTGTATAGCTCCAAGAATGTTGAGGACACATGTTTACCTTTCCTAAATCCCTGTGAATAACAGTAAATCTTTATTAAATCTATAGCAAAGCAGAGAAGGAGTGTATGTGTGCTGTGGCAGTAATGGCAGGGGAGATACCAACATAATAGATTTGGGAGAATCACTCCCCACCACAGCTTTATTGAAGTGTTAACTGACATATAGCATTGTGTAAGTTTATGGTGTACAATGTGATGATCTGATGCACATATACATTACAATATGATTACTACCATAGCACTAGTTAACACTTCTAGCATATCACAGTTACTTTTTTTTTTTTTTGCGATGAGAACATTTAAGTTCTTAGTAACTTTCAAGTATATAAGACAGTATTTTTAACTATAATCACAATGCTGTACATTGGATCTCCAGAACTTGTTTACCTTCTTAACTTCACCCCTGGGAACCACGGTAACCATGATTCTACTCTGTTCCTACAAGTTTGTTTTTTTTTTATTTCCATATGTAAGTGGTATCAAACAGTATTTGCCTTTTTCTGTTGGACTTATCTCATTTAGCACATTGCCCTCAAGATTCATTCACGTTGTTGCAAATGGCAGGATTTCTTTATTTCTCATGGCTGATTAATATTCTATTGCATATATATACATCACATCTTCTTTATCTTTTCATCTGTGGACAGATACTTAGGTGTCTTGGCTATTGTGAATAATACTGCAATGAACATGGGAGTGCAGATATCTCTTTAATATCCTGTTTTCATTTCCTCTGTATACAAACCCAGAAGTGGGATTGTTGGACCATATGATAGCTCTGTTTTTAATATTTTAAAGTGTCTCCATACTGTTTTCCATGGTGGTTGCACCAATTTATATTCCCATCAATAGTGCACAAGGATTTCCTTTTTTCCACATCCATGTCAATACTTATTATCTCTTACCATTTAGATGACATTCTAACAGGTGAGAGGTGATAATGTCATCATGATTTTGATTGCGTTTCCCTGATTAGTGATGTTGAACAAATTTTCATGTGTCTGTTAACCACCTACATGCATCCTGTGGAAAAATGTCTATTTAGTTGTGCCTCTGCCTATTTGAAAATATTTTTTTGTCATTGAGTTGTAGGCATTCTTATATATTTTGGAGATTAATCCTTATCAGGTATGTGCTCATTCATATATTTTTCCTCATGAAGTGCTTGTTCAAATATTTTCCTGATTAAAAAGAGACAACAAATAATTGGGCTGTTTTCCTACTTAGTATTGAATTGTAGAGTTCTTTTTGTATTTTAGATACAAGTCCTTAGTCAGATATGTGTTTTGCAAGTATATTCTCCTATTTTGGCTTCCCTTTTCCCTTTGATAGGATTATCTTTTGAGAAGTAGAAGTTAATTTTAATGAAGTTCAATTTATCCATATTTAAAAATTTTACGGATCATATGCTTTTAATGTCACAGCTAAGAAATCTCTGGCTAACCAAAAGTCACAAAGATTTTCTCCTGCAAGTTTATACTTTGCAGTTTTATAGTTAGTAATATGATCCATTTGGGTATTTTCCCCCCAATTAATTAACATGTAGTGTATTAGTTTCAGAAGTAGAGTTCAGTGATTCAACAGTCTTATATAATACCCAGTACTCATTACAACACACACCTTCCTTAATGATCCATTTTTTTAAAAAATTTTTGTTTATTTGACAGACAGAGATCACAAGTAGGCAGAGAGGCAGGCAGAGAGAGAGAGAGGGAAGCAGGCTTCCTGCTGAGCAGAGAACCCAATGCGGGACTTGACCCCAGGACCCTGAGATCATGACCTGAGCCGAAGGCAGCGGCTTAACCCACTGAGCCACCCAGGCGCCCCCTTAATGATCCATTTTGAGTTAATTTTTAATATGGTGCATGGTGTAGATCAATGCTAATTTTTTTGCATGTGGATTTCCAATTATTCCAGCACAGCTTGTTGAAAGGACTATCCTCTTTCTACACAACTGCTTTTTGCACTTTTGTTAAAGGTTAATTGACTATGTATGTTTGGGTCTTTTTGCAGACACTATATTTTATTCCATTGCTACATATGTATCAAAAGAAAAACTTTTGATGTCCACCTTTCTGGAGTCACAAATAACATCTGTTTTACCTGTTCATCCTCTACTAGAGTTTGGAAGTTATACATCACATTTCAATTATTTTTATATTTACTAGATATATTTAGGTGTATTTTAATATGTACATTTAACAGAGTCTAAAATTAATCAGTATCTTCACCTTCTTCCCAAACAAGTGGAGATCTTTGAATACTTTATTCTATTACAACTTACATCCCTGCCTTAAATGTTACTTCAGTCTAGGAATTTAGTTTTACCTTAATTTTAAAAAATTTGACAACATAGAGTATTTCCATTTTTTTAAGTATTCAAAATGTAATTAGATTTAATAGCCTATTTACCATCATATTTGCTTTTTTTTTTTCTTTTTTGTACTTCTGGCTTTTCCCTCCTCAGCCTGAAGTACCCTCTTTGCAATTTCTTTTTAATAAAAACCTATTGGTTAAAAATGCTCTAAAATGACTTTATATTGTGTTCATTCTTGAACTATACACTCAATGGCATACAATTTCAAGTTGATAGTTATTCTGTCTTCACACACTGATGATGTTCCAATATTTCTGGTTTTCTTTTTAGACTGAGAAAACTGAAACAGTTTTCCTGCCTTTCATATACCGTAACTTGGCCATGATATACGTATTATTTATCCTATTTGAGCATTATTTCACTTTGATAATTTGAGGAACTCATTAATACTAGGAAATTCTCTGCCATTATTTCCTTTTCCTCATTCTGTCTTTCTAACCCAATTATACGTAGGCTAGACCTTTTTTCACTACATCCTTCATGTCCCTCAATTTCTATTTTCCATAACCATGACCCTCTCTCCTTCATTTTGGGTAATTCCTTCAGCTCTATCTTCCAGGTCATACATTCTCTCTTCATCTGATCTAATCTGGGATACATTCAGAATGTATGATTCTCTCTAATCTAATCTAATCTATTCGGGACCAGCAAATCTTTTCTGTAGAGGGCCAGATAAGTATCTTAGGCTTTGTGTGCCATATGGTTTCTGTTGCAGCATGAAGGCAGACTGAGCATGGCTGTGCTCCAGGAAAACTTCACTGAAAAAAACAGATGGTAGCTCAAGCCAGATCTGATCTGTAAACTGTAGTTTTCCAACCCTTTATTTAACCATAAATTTTCTAATAGGTGAGTTTCTAATTTCAATTCTATTTTTCATTTCTGAAAGTTGTATTTTTGTTCTTTTCAATCTGCTTAGTAACTTTTATATTCTCTTACCCCTTTGTCATACTTAAAATACACAAGTATTGCCCACTATCTTGATCTGATTCCTATGTGTCTATAGTGAGAGTTTGGACAGTGAGGGATTCTGTGCTAATTCTTAAATTTTAGATAGCAAGTGTTTAAGAGCTCAGGTACCAAAGGATAACCACCACATTGTCAAAAAAATTTATCTGAATTATTCAGTTCTTGAATTCATATATCAAGGGATAATCTATATTCTCACTTTTTAAAAAAGATACTTTTAAAATTTGTCAGAGAGAGAGAGAGAGAGAGTACAAGGAGGGGGAACAGCAAGCAGAGGGAGAAGCAAGCTCCCTGCTGAGTAGGGAGCCCAATGTGGGCTCATCCCAGGACTCTGGGATCATGACCTGAGCCAAAGGCAGGCACTTAACCAATGGAGCCACCCAGGCATCCCTCTGTACTCTCACTTTCAAAAAATATTTTTACCTAATTAAAACATCTGTAGTCTTTTAAAATGGATTCTACAGTTTCTGTTGTTCATTCATTGTGCCTTTTCCTCATGTGTTCAGACTTTTAAAAATTGTACATTCCTATTCTTTGTAACTTTACTTGAAGTATTTGAGTCTTATTTATAGTATGTTCCTTCAGGATAGATTTAAACTTGTTTCTCCTAGGTACTTGGGAGCAGCACCAACTCACCTCTACTTTATGCCAAATTTTCAGTGTGGGGTTCCTTTAGGATCCATATTACACAGGTAATATATATTCTAGCTACAAAACTCTGTGATTGATGGTTTATGGTTAGGAAATTTCCAGGGAGCTTTTCCCTTTTTTTTTTTTTTTTAAATATTCCAGTAGTACCAAGGTGGAAATCCATCCTTTGTGGGGGAGATCCTTTTCTAGTTTACCCACTACCAGTATTTCCTGTTAAGGATCCTGTCTTTATAAAGGGATTCTTTGAACTGACCTCTTTTTGGTGGCCCCCACTGTATTTCTTGTTCCCCATGAATGGTCTATAAACCTAGGCTCTAGGTCACCAGGTATTAGCTAGGACAAATGCCAGCTTCTGCACTTATTCCTTTGGACTTTATTTTTTTTTTTGAAGTAGGCTCCACACCCAGCATGGATTCTAAATCAGGGCTTAAACTCACAACCCTGAGATCAAGACCTGAGCGGAGATCAAGAGGTCATATGCTTAATCGACTGGGCCACCCAAGTGCCCCTCTACTCATTTTTAACCTCCAAAGAATCTCCCTTTTTCTTGCCAACTCAGCCATGCATTTAAAAAAAAAATTATTTTCTTATTTTCTTTTTTCCTTCCTCTTTCACCAAGTATTCACCATTTTTAGGGAATGCTATTCCTGGAGGCATTTCCCTGAACATTCTGTCCATCTTACTGTCAGAAATAGAAGTAATAATTTCGGAGTCAGCAGGAACATACATAAATGTTACTAAAAAGGTTAAGTCTAATATCTTTATTTTTCAGGTGAGAAAATAGGCCTAAGGAGGTAAAGTCACTTGTTCAAGAGTTCACAGTTAGTGGTAAGGCCATCAGCAAAACCAAGGTTTCCTGATTGCCAATCTATACCTTGCCCATTCTACAATTATGGCTTTTTGGCAAAGTGTGCAAAGTGTAAAGTGTGGCACCTTCCATACAGTTGTGAAAAGTTTATATGAGTAAGTATGGCCTTATTCGTATATACATTCCTACTATATGGTATTCCAAAATATGGCTGTCTTAATAATGATAAATACCCAAAGTAAACTCACAATCTCTTTTCATAGCCTTATGTTTTAGACACTTTTCCTATCCCCAGAATAGCCTACACCTTCCTGTCTTTAAAGCCCCTTGCAATCTTGAGATTTGGGGGAAAATCTCATGATATTTCCGCTAGAGGAGAAACTATATCCTGCCTTGACCAATGTTTTTAAAAGGCAACTCATACCAAGAAGGCAAACTATTTGCAACATTTTAGAAAGTTAAGGTTTTAAAATATGAGTTCTTTTTTTGGTGAGAAAGTGAGTTTTATAACATAGGCACTATTCATGGAACAAATTAAGTAAAGTTAAGAGGCTGACTACATAAATTTTTACCATTCTCTTCAAATAAAAATGAACACACTTTCCAAGGGAAGACAGTCTTTACTTATTTAGAAAGAGAACAGTTTGTTTCCTCTTCTCCACCTTCCTGCATCCCATATACTCCTTAAATGAATCTGGTTTTTGCCCAACAGTGTACTGAGACCTCTCTCTTTAGGTTTACCATCATTATCTTAACTGAAAAATCTAATAGCCTTCTTTAGTTTTCAAGGTCCAATTAACCAATATCTGATAATTCTCCAATATCTAACCCCCTTCCCTTAAGCTAGGACTCCTATCAACCATCCCTGATTTCTTATTTTTTGAAAGTGCTATCTAAAATGAAACCTTCTAAAAGATTCTTCCTATTCCTCTGAATATGTTACAAACACAGTGCCCCTTACTCTTTTCAATCTCTTTTTAAATGATGCTCTTGGTGAGCTGTTAACTCTAATTTCACTATCCATTAGACATTAAAAAATACCTTTGATCTCTCTCCTCCCATCTCTAAGATGGCACCTACAAAGATGCAATCACTATGGAAGATCTTCTCTCATTAAGTATAAATAAATTTTTGTTTGTATCTAGAAATACTGAAGAATATCACACAGCACTTTTGAGACCTTCAGCATGAATCTACTATCTGGTTTACATCTATGTACTTTGCAGCACGACTTGCAAATGATCTATTCTCTTGTTATGACAAAGCTGATCTTCCTTTGCCTCTGCCACTTTTGAAAGTTAAGGGGCAGTGTACCATAGCTATGGATCCAAAGTACCCTTCCAACCCCTACTGTCTAGAAAGTAATGGCATTGTCAGCTCAGATGATATAATCCTCATAATTTTAGGAGGCCCATTGCTTGAACCTAGTTTTACTGTAAAAACTTCAGATCCTTTTTACATTGTTAAAGTTGCAATTCTCAGTTTAACTTCACCCCTTACTCCTTACTCCTATTGACCTAATTGTATTATTACCCAATAAAACAGCTAACAGGGGCATATCAAAATTGGAAAAGTTGACTGTGATAGCTACTATAATAGGCAGTACTCAGGTGAAGAAGCTGTGGAGGGAATCAGTAAAGATGTATGCAAAGTAGATAACTGATTTATCACACTTTTTAAAAGCTCATTTGGGCTGAGCATGGAGCCTAATGCAGGGCTTGAACTCTCATGACTGTGAGATTGAGACCTGAGCTGAGATCAAGAGTTGGACACTTAACCAAATGAGCCACCCAAGCACCCCAAATTATTGATTTTTGAGTTATATTTTGTATATCTTAAATGCTTAACTCAGTACCTGGTATATAAATGTATGGGAGAGGGAGAAGTTGAAAGGGAATTGGCACTTATTAAATATCCGCTATGGTCGGGAACTTGACAAATGCTTATTTATTGATAAACAAAAAGACATAAAAGGAAAAAAGAACTGATAGAATATGTGTGTATGTGTATATGTATGTGTGTGTGCTCATGTATATATAAAATGTGTACATATATTTTACAGATATATGTAATATACGTGTGTTTTACATATTTCATCAGATTTAAATACATATATTACATATATCAGTAAAATGTCTAGAGAGGATTTCCTGGGCTTTTTGTAATTTGCTTCTGATGGAAATACCAAAAGAGGAGTTTCACAAATGTTTTGACTAACAGCATTATTGGAATAAATATCCAGCTTTCCAAAGTGTTAACTTCAAAATACAATACTCATTTGCATATACAATTTCTAGAATTTTGTTTTAAAAAAAACCCTTTTACAAACTTTGTAAGTAAAGTCTGTAGTAAGAGAGAGGTACGCTTGACATTTACCTTTATGCATTGATAAATGTAACCCTGTGGTAGGAAAAACTCTGAGAGTAACAAACTCCAAGGTCATACATCCAGGAGAGCAAAGAACATGGATCCTCACTATACCCACATGTGGATACCAGAATTTCAGGTACTGCCCCCGTTCTCCTGGGTCAAATAGGAATCACCCTTATCAGGTGCTTGCCTGTGTCAGACACTCTCTTAAGTGTTTTCTATGTATTAACCTATCTCCTCCTCTCAACAACCCTATTAGGTAGATCCTATTTTCACTTCCATTTGACTGACAAGGAATCTGTGACAAAGAGATAAAGTGGGGGTGCCTGGGTGGCTCAGTGGGTTAAAGCCTCTGCCTTCGGCTCAGGGTCCTGGGATCGAGCCCCTCATTGGGCTCTCTGCTCAGCAGGGAGCCTGCTTCCCCCCCTTCCTCTCTCTCTACCTGCCTCTCTGCCTACTTGTGATCTCTATCTGTCAAATAAATAAATAAAATCTTTAAAAAAAATTCTTAAAAAAAAAAAAAAAAGAGATAAAGTGACTTGCCCAAGGTCATGTACAATATGGTGACTTAGAAAAAGAGGTCCACAGATGTTGAATGAATACCTGGATTGAGAAATTAATTACAATGACCTCAAATGCAGGGCAATAAGCCAAGGGCCAAAGGGAAGGAGCATGTTCTGTTGAAGACACAAAACCTCACACACTCTGTTATTATGTGTATGACGTATTTGGAGGTGGCTGGGATGTAAACAGCTAAGACAGTTTTAAGAGGAAAAGGTCAGTGATAAAGAATCTTATTGCACAAGCTATGTGCATGGATTAGACAGCTGAAATCAGTGCTTTAAAAGAGGATAACCTGAAGGCCCCCCACCTTTCACACCCAGGAATTATTTATGGAGAACTTGGCCTAGAGCAGGAATTAGCAAATTATAATCTGGGAGCCAAACCTGGCCTACCCCCTTTTTAAACATCTAGTGAGCTAAGCATGGTTCAGACATTTTTAAAGCTTGGGGAAAAAAGCAAAAGGATAACAATATTTGTGACACATGAAATTTATACGCCATTCAAATTTCAGTGTCAAACATGATGTTTTAGAAAGCCCAGCTATAGCCACTTGCTTACATGCTGTCAGTGCCTGCCTTTGTGACACCACAAGTATGTGTATGGCCCTGGAGCCTCAACTGTCTACTACCTTGTTCTTTACATAAGTGTGCTGACCCCCTGGCTCAGAGAAAACTATACCAGAAAAACAGGTGACATGTTAGGAGATGAGACCAGCAAAACACAAGAGAAACTTCTTCAGAATCTGTGGCACAGAGCATACTTTGGTGCCACAGTGAGTACTATCAGTTCTCTTCTAATACTTATTACTAATAAAGTTCCCTTGTATATACTAGCTTCCAAATGCTTAGATACTAAGGGCATTCAGCACATTTCCTCTTTGGCTTTCTGAGGTGAAGAGGGCACTTACCCTGGAACTTAAGCAGAAAGGAGTGACACACTGGTGAAATGAGTCCTCAGTCCCTCTGGCCTTCTCCAGGCTTTTTTTGCCCCATTCATACTCACTCCCTTTCTTCTTAGAGGTCAGCTACATTTAATTGATGTGATTCTTTGAATTTAGATATATTTACATGTGCTTTTCCTATCCTACCTCCTTAGGCTGTAATCTTTTGTCCGTCCATAGGTGGTGGTCACTAAGCATGAGTTGTTCACTCTGCCTGGGACATCACTGAGGTCCCCAAAACTGTGAGAAGGTATTCTAGTTAAAAAAAAAACAAAAACAAAACCCAAAAAACTTACCCTTGGACTATAGTCTTACAACAAAATTCCAAATTTAAAAAACAAAACATGGTTACAATGTATTTTATAAAAGACATGTTCGTCAAAACATTGTTTATAAAAGTTAATTTCTGCTCACTGAATCATATTACCCTCTTTACTTTCATTATAAAATCATTTTAGTGTAAAACTAAGAGATACACTGTCACGGAAAAGTTCGCAACCAAGACATAATACAAACTAAAAAATGCAGCAAACTACTAAGTAGCACACAGAGTAAATAAAAACAATTTTAAAATGAAACATTCATAACATAGCACTCAAGTCACAAAATGCAACCATCATGCTAAAACATAAAATGTAAGATGTAAAGTGCTTTACAAGAAGGCACTCTTGTTTCTTGAGGACAGATACCCATGAGAAGCAGATGTGTTCTGCAGATTTCTTGGTCTTTTAACTCAAGGCAACACATTAGGCAGGAATATGATTGCTCCTCTCACCTGGCTTATCCATGTAGACCATACATAGGCTGACTATGGAGACTTGGAACTTGCAGAATATAGCTCTCCTTGTGGAAGCTGACTTTCAGTGTGACTTAACTTTTTTCTGAATTGTTTGATGTTTTTGTACTGAGCAGCTGAAATCTTAACCCCAAATGTGGGTCTTAAAAGAGTTATGTGTTTCTACTTCAAGGAGTTAAAACATGTTCATTTCATTTTAAGTTAACTCTACAAAAACAAACTAAAGTACTGAAAATCCTGGAATGGATAGTCAATATTCTTAACCTAACATTATGGCTTTTTAACAGTTTGTATCAAGTTAATAATAGTAATAGCTACTCAGCATTGGAGTGTGTGTCAGGCATTGCACTGAGCCCCCTTCCATGAATCAAGCATGTAATTTTAAGTTAGTTTCAAGCTCACACCACCTCCCAGGGTAATATACTCAGGAGTGAGAGAGCTAGGGCATGAGGCCAGAGGCTGGATGACTGCTGCTACTGTGAATTTATATTTGGTGGTAATAGTAGCAGCAACCTTTCTATACACACTATATCACATTTACTCTTGTAATATGTCATTTAAGATCCATCAGCATCAGCTGGGACCTCGTCAGAAATGCAAATTCCTGGGCGTGGCCCAGACTGGCTCATAAATGCTGGACTAGGGGTGCCTGGGTGGCTCAGTCAGTTAAACATCTGCCTTGGGCTCAGGTCATCATCCTGGGTCCTGGGATCAAGCCCCACATCAGGCTCCCTGCTCAGCAGGAAGACTGCTTCTCTCTTTCCCACTCCCCCTGCTTGTGCTAGACCTCACTTTCTCTCTCTGTGTCAAATAAATGAATAAAATTTTAAAAAAATGCTGGACTAGCAGCTCAGCAGGCTGTTGTCACAAGACTTCCAGGTGATTTTGCCACAGGCTAAAATTGGGGAGACCCACTGAAGAGGACAGAAGCTGAGGCTTATTAAATAAACTAAGCAAAAATAAGGCTGTAGTAGGACTAGACTGATCCACAAAAAAAAAAGTGGACGATTTTCAAGGGCCCTCAAGATTTCATTTTATATGAACTAGTAATTCTGATATTTAAGTTCCCTATGATCCTCGCTCCTGGGCAATACTCTAATACTCTAAAAATCTAGTTGTAGGCATTGCATTTATTTTAACAGCTTAAGGCTGGCCTCTTTTGGATGCATTTGGAAAATCAACCCTTTCCACTATCTGACCTGTGGATCTAATCCAGACAGAAGTGTCAAGTATTTCCACATAAAGATGTAAATGTGCATCTCTAGGTTTCACAGGTAGAAGTGGATGATGGGTAAGATTGGGGCCTGTCGCATGTGGGTTTGTACTGGGAAGTCCTAGCTGAGGCATAATAAGGGGGCCAGTGGCCACTCTGCAGACAGTGACTGGGACTGGTGGAGTGGCAGCAAGACTGCTGGTGAGGAAGGCACACCCACAGTGTGCTGCAGGGTGCTTTGGGAGGGCCCTATGAGGTGAAAGGGAAGAGAAAGCGAGAGAGGCATCCACAGCATGGTTTATTCAGCCTATCCTGTGGCCTGTGCAAAGAGCTAAAGAAAAAAAAGGCAAAAAATATGATTCTTGAAAAAGTGTCAGGGTGGAACCAGTAAGGTCACTGAAAGAAGCATTCCAGCTTGGGTTGCAGGAGGAAATGAAGTCTGGGACTCCCTGTAACTGAAGGGATAAGGAAATAAGGAACAAAAAGGCAAATGGCAGGAGAAAAAAAGCAAATAAGAACCCTGAAAAGGAAGTAGCTAATGCTTTAAACTTGTGCCAAAAGAACCAAGCAACATGAAGCCCAGCTTGTAAAAATGCCCTAATAACACAGAATTTCCACTCCAAAATTTCTTCCTGTGAGAATAAAGCTTATTTGTACACTAGAACTGAGTGTGTTGGGCTGAAATGGACTGGATGAGAGAAAAGAAAATGTATTAAAAAGAGAAACCAGGAGCAGGAGGTGTATTTGTAATAGAAAGGCCTCTCCTTCCCTGCCCTCAGGTATCAGATCTGGAGCAGCCACACCTTTCTTCACTGAACTAACCCTGACCAAGGTGGAGGTCCCAGGCCCAGGTGAGGTATTTCATTTTGTTCTGAGACATAGCATGATTTAAGGAGTATTACAGAGAGGTCATCTTGCAGGGAGCGGGAGCTGAACCACTCTTCATGTTGAAGGATCTGGCACCTCAGTGGCCTCTGAAGCACACTTTGATCTTTCTGATGTTTCTAAAGAGGCAGACATTAGTCTCTGGACCAGTGTCGTCTGGGATCTGGCTCAGCACCAACGGATTCAAGGTTCTTAGAGCATGCCCTGGCCCCGATGTTTCTAAAGCAGGTTTTCAAACATTCCAGACATCTGGGTAACTCAGGCTCAGGTTTAGGCTTTAACACTGGTTACATTTTGCAAGCTTATGAATTACCAGAGAAGGCTCTGAGAACTTAACATAGGCTATTGGGGGCTGTTCTAGAAGGAACTGGTTGGTTACCCTGAACTTAAGATTTTTAGAGGAAGTATAGAAAACTTAGAAGATGGTGACCTGGTCCTAGAATTCTGATAAATACGTAATATTTCCCTAGGGGTGACTCAAGATAATTATTTCTTGAAGGACATTCAATTTCAAAAAGCTTGTATCACAAACTGCTTGCCTCCTAAGAGCAACGATGAACAGGGAGCAGCAAGTTGGTCTGTTGAACCTAAGCTCCTTTTAACTAAGGCACAAAGCCTTGTGTGCTGACTCCTTGCCCATTAGGGACATTTTTGGTACATACAGGTCCCTGATCCCTCATCTACAATTTCAAATTCAAAAGCTTATGAAAGCCAAGTTTTTAGGTAGCAATAGGTAAACTTCATGGGCATAAAGCCTGACTTGACCTGTTTTTTTTTTTTAAGATTTTTTTTTTTTTAATGTATTTATTTGACAGAGAGATATCACAAGTAGATGGAGAGGCAGGCAGAGAGAGAGAGAGGGAAGCAGGCTCCCTGCTGAGCAGAGAGCCCGATGCAGGACTCGATCCCAGGACCCTGAGATCATGACCTGAGCCGAAGGCAGCGGCCCAACCCACTGAGCCAACCAGGCGCCCGACCTGAAGTTATTTTTAACCACCATTTTAACCATCGTTTATCTTAAATGTTAACCATCATATATCATAAATATTTTAACCATCATATATCATAAATGTTGTTAACATTTATGTGTTATTATTAACATATTTTGCCAAATTAGTAATAGTTATATTTGACTGAGATGATCTCCATGGGTATTATATATGGCTAATGCATGATAATACTTCTCTAAACTTCAAAAAATGCTGAATTCCACAACGCACTTGACACAACAGGCTTTGGATAACAAGTTGTAGGCCTGTAGCTCTCCAGCTTACCAGAACTGTTGGGACAGATCTCTCAGACCCAAGACTCAGTTAAGTTCAAGCCCGGAGGGTTATGTGAACACATGAAAGCAGGAATGGGGCCAGGTTAACAGAACTGAGGTGACATCTGAGGGTCAGGGGACACTATGGAGATGTCAACACCCAGTATGACCATGGAGGGCTGACCAGATTGTAAATGGTTACTCCCTGCTGTGGCAGACTGCTCTTGGCATTCCTGGGACTCAAGCTGAAAGCTACTTCTACCAATTTCTGAAACTCTGAGTAAAGACTCCTGTGACTCACGGGTAAAAAGGCAAGGACTGTGAGGTTCAGCTGGAGAAGCTGGACTGCTCCTTAGAGAATCAAATTGTCTTGCTAGAACTAGATGCTACTGGTGACTGTAACTGCTTAAACCTATCTGGCAAAGCAGAGCTTAGAACTCAGGAAAGAATCTTTATCCCTGCTGCAGCTTCTATCCTCAGGAAATTTAGAATACACACATGCATTTCTTCCAGCACAGCAGCAGTCTTAGCAGCACCTGAAACTTGTGTCTTTCCAACTAGATGTTAATTTCCCTGGACCCAGGGACCATGTCTTACTCATCCACATGTCCTCAGCACTTAGCACAGTATCTATCTGGCACCTGGTATGCACCCAATAAATGTTTGTGAATGAATGAAAGACCCACCTGAACTAAGGGTCCCCATTTGTCTTTGTCCTGACTTCTAGATCAAGAGATGGAAGAATGAAGTTGAGCAGTAGCATGGACTTGGGTCACTTATGCATGAGAGTGCTGAGTATGGATATAAGAGAATATATGTGTATCTCTAGGTCCCAATTTCACATTTATTTTTCCAATTAGCTTCTTTCAAACCACCAAATTTCTATGAAGTTTAACTTTTACTACCCACTGATGTAGACAGAGGAGGTAGATTTTATTGAGGAAGAAAGAGAAAAGGAAAACTTAACAATCTTCTTATTAAATAATGGTGTGACAAGCAATCAAATTCAAGGAGCTGAGAGATGCAAACAAATTTAGAAATCACTTAAAGCCTCCAGCATTTACATGGTTGGTCCAAAGATAAAAGGCTGTAATGAACCATGTCTCCTAATTCCAAGACTCACACTATTTCTACAAGAAAAGTGTAAAGACTCAGGACTGCCAGTGTTCTTTAAGATTATCTTACTACTCATGGTACTACCTTAAAATGTAAATTTAAAAAATATAATACAGTAAAACCTCATTAGTATGGACATCCATGTTCATATATGCAGCATGAACCTATTTAATTATCACTTAGTAGAAACAGGTATGGTTAGTTAAGAAGTAATATCCACTAACATTTACAGTCATTTACATAGCAGACTGCTTACAAAATTAATTACACTAAGTGACTTTTATTGTGTATAGAACAAGCAAACAAAGGACTTTTTTTTTTTTTTTTTAAATTCAAGGTGTTTCTAGTAGCCCATGTACTACCCACTTGTCAAAACCAGTATTTCAAGGAAATGGGAAATACTTACCACTGCCGGCACTCCCCTCTCTTCTGCTGCGGGAGCCCCCACTGCTGTCTCTGCCAGACTTTATGCGCTAGAACAAGAAGACAAGTTTCAAACAATAAATGATAGACCCTCAAAGTTGAATATAATTAAATGTTGATTTTAAATTAACGTTGCTCTGTTGCCCTTAAGATTCACTGCTCCTTCTCCCCTTAAAGCTGGGTTCGAATTGCTCCTTACCCAAGAGTGGACTTAATGGGAGAAAAGATGAGGCTGTTGTGTGAATAAAGTGCTCATAGCCTGCCTGCTACCAGGTCCTCAGTCCTTATGAAATACTCAGGGAGCACTTTCACTTACACGCGCAGTGTGACGTGGCTTACAAACCCAATATTCTCCCGATATGAAAGTTCAGGTCTTAAACCAGGGGGCTAGCAGGAGACAAGGGAATCCACAGAAGGGCTATTTCTTGAGCTAGTCCTACTCTATAATGGCTGGACTTGAACTATTTTGGGGAAGGGAAAGATAAACTGACTTTTGAAATTCAACTTCTACAATAAAAGTGCAACTAATATCTCACAAAACACCTAAGATCTGTTCAGTAGTCCATTTTCGTAGGTACAAGCTCACCCTTAAAACATAAGAACTATCTCCAAGCTGTGACATTCTTGGGTTTCTTGAAGCAATTTACAGTTATTTTGTGTTCTGCTTATGTGTTAGACTTTTTGTATTGACACCAAATCGGCCTCAAGTCATACTGCCAGCTTCTCGTACGCCTAATGCTGTGTTTAGACAGACAGGGCAGTCAGTGACCAGAATCAGACAGTTTTAATAAATATTTACTATGCAACTGACTTAAAAGTTATAAACACAGGTTGGTATCTTATTTAGATTTTCAATAACATAAACTCAATTTCATATTTAATTTAAAGGACAAACCCTGACCCTGACAACTCCCCAGATGCTTGTAAATCATCAGATCATGGATGGGCGTTATTGACATAGTGGTCTGCTAGGAAGAAAAAAATTTCCTTTCAATAATTCAAGACTCATTTCTGTAAAATGGAATACCCTCCTAAAACTCAGGACTTCTAAATACATGTAAACATGCTCACATTATTTCTGTTAAAAAAGAAACCTCCCTTGAAATCCCATCTCTCCCCTTTGCCCCTTCTCTTTTGAAAATCTAGAAATGATGATGTAACAAAATAAAAATTTTAATGTCTATGATCAGATTTTATTTTAAAACTTGTTTTAATCTCTCCACAGATTATTTCTAGCTTATCTAAAACACCTACAACACAATACTATAAAATAAACTTAAAAAGACAAATGCCCATGTAACTTGAAATTTTTTCAAATCAAATGTGAGACGAGATCTTGCGTCCTGCTTTAGTAACCGTATGTTTATAATAGGACAATTTAGAAAAGTGAGCACTTTCCACCATCACTACATTCTTCACCCCATTCCATCTATTCTTTGCTCTCATCTAGAATTTCCCAATCCTTTGGCTTTCAGCCATCTTTTCCTAAATTAAGTCCCTTAAAACCTCCCTTTATTTGCAGCCTGCTATCACCCCACCACTTTAAGTAGATCTCCATCAGGACCTCCAGGCTCCTTGTTCACCCACTTGTCTTTCTGCTCCACTCACCAAGAAACCTAAAACCTGGCTTGATTCAATGACTTCTCCTCTTCTTCTCCTACTCCCAGGACACCGTGTCCTGCTGGACACATAACACATAAGGACACAACAGTGTCAGCCTCCAGGGGCCTCCCCACTGCTGGCTCAGCCTCTGCCCCCAGGCCCCACAGAGCAAGCATGTTTTTAATGTACCACATTCTGTCCTTTTCACCTATTTTCCCCCAGTTTAGGAGTTTCGTCTTTTTTTTTTTTTTTTTTTTT